>NC_092513.1:0-300000 GCF_047511675.1 Marmota flaviventris | reverse complement strand
CATGTTTGCCTGGCATGCGTGCGGCCCGGGTTCGATCCTCAGCACCACATACAAACAAAGATGTTGTGTCCGCTGAAAACTAAAAAATAAAAATATTAAAATTCTCTCTCTCTAAAAAAAAATTATTTATTCTAATTTCTTACATGTAACAGCAGAATGCATTTCAATTCATACTACACATATAGAGCACAATTTTTCATGTCTCTGGTTGTATGCGAAGTAGAGTCACACCACTGATGTCTTCATACATGTACTTGGGGTAATGATGTCCATCTCATTCCATCGTTTTTCTTACCCCCTCTCTTCCCCTCCCCTCTACCCTATCTAAAGTTCCTCCATTCCTCTCATGCCCACCGCCATCCCTATTATGGACCAGCATCCTGATAACAGAGAAAACATTCGGTATTTGGTTTTGGAGGGATTGGCTTACTTCACTTAGCATAATATTCTCCAGCCCCACCCAATTACCTGCAAATGCCATGATTTTATTCTCTTCTAATGCTGAGTAATATCCAACTGTGTAAATATACCATAGTTTCTTTACCCATTTATCTATTGAAGGGCATCTAGGTTGGTTCCACAATTCAGCCATTGTGAATTGTATTGCTATAAATATTGATATAGCTGTTTTTAAGTCGTTTGGGTATAAACTGAGGAGGATAGTTGGATCAAATGGTGGTTACATTTCAAGTTTTCCAAGGAATCTTCATACCACTTTCCATATTGGTTGCACCAATTTGCAGTCCCACCAGCAATGTATGAGTGTCTTTTCCCCCACATCCTTTGCAACACTTACTGTTGTTTGTATTCTTAATAGCTGCCATTCTGACTGGAGTGAGATAAAAATCTTAGAGTAGTTTTGATTTGAATTTCTCTAATTACTAGAGATATTGAATATTTTTTAATGTATTTGTTGATTGATTGTATATCATCTTCTGAAAAGTGTCTGTTCAGTTCCTTGGCCCATTTATTGATTTGGTTTGTTTGTTTTGGTGATTAGCTTTTAGAGTTCTTTATATACCCTAGAGATTAGTCCTTTATCTGATGTGCATGTAGGAAAAATTTGCTCCCATTCTGTAGGCTCTCTATTCACCTCACTGATTGTTTCTTGCTTAGATGATGATTTTTAGTTTGAATCCACCCCATTTGGATTCTTGATTTTATTTCTTGCACAATAGGAGTCTTATTAAGGAAGGTGGGGCCTACTTTTTCTTCTATTAGGCACAGGGTCCCTTGTTTAGTTCCTAGGTCCTTGATCCAATTTGAGTTGTTTTTTGTATGGTGATAGGGGCTCAATTTCATTTTGTTGCATATGGATTTCCAGTTTTCCCAGCACCATTTGTTGAAGAGGATATCCTTTCTCCAATATATTTTTGGCGCTTTTGTCTAATATGACTGTATTTATGTGAGTTTGCTTCCGTGTTCTCTATTCTACACCACTGGTCTACAAGTCTATTTTGGTGCCAATACCACACCGTTTTGCTACTGTTGCTCTGTAGTACAGTTTAAGGTTTGGTATAGTGATGCCACCTGCTTCACTCTTCTTGCTTTAGCTGTTCTGGGTCTCTTTATTTTTCCAATGAATTTCATGACTACTTTTACTATTTCTATGAGGAATGTCATTGGGGTGTTAATTGCAATTCCATTAAATCTGTATAGTGCTTTTGGTAGTATGGCTATTTTGACAATATGAATTCTGCCTATCCAAGAACAAGGGAGATATTTCCATCTTCTAAGGTCTTCTTTAATTTCTTCCTTTAGCATTCTGTAATTTTTATTGTAGAGATCTTTCACCTCTTTCAATGATTCCCAAGGTTTTAGTTTCTTGGTTTTGTTTTGAGGCTATTGTAAATGGGATAGTTTTCCTAGTTTCTCTTTCAGAGGATTTGTCACTGATGTACAGAAATGCCTTTGATTTATGGGTGTTGATTTTATATCTTGCTGAATTCATTATTAGTTCTATAAGTTGTCTGGTGGAATTTTCTGGATCTTCTAAGTATAGAATCATATAATCAGTATACAGTGATAATTTGAATTCTTTTCCTACCCGTATCTTTAGTTTCTTTTGTCTAATTGATTGGCTAGAGTTTCAAGAACTATGTTAAATAGTGGTGGTGAAAGAGGGCATCCCTGTCTTGTTCCATTTTTTTTAGAGGGAATGCTTTCAATTTTTCTTCATTTAGAATGATGTTGGCCTGGATCTTAGAATAACAGTTTTTACAATGTTGAAATATGTTTCTGTGATTCCTCGTTTTTCTAGTGGTTTGAATGAAGGGGTCCTGTATTTTGTCAAATGCTTTTTCTGCATCTAATGAGATGATCATATGATTCTTATCTTTAAGTCTATTAATGTGATGAATTACATTTGCTGATTTTCATATTGAACCAACCCTGCATCCCTAGGATGAACCCTACTTGATTGTGGTGCACTATCCTTTTGATATGTTTTTGTATTTGCCAGAATTTTATTGAAAAAATTTGCATCTATGTTCATTAGAGATATTGGTCTGAAGGTTTCTTTCTTTGATATGTCTTTGTCTGGTTTTAGAACCAGGGTGATAATGACTTAACAGAATGAGTTTGGAAGTGTTCCCTCTTTTTCTATTTCATGAAATAATTTGAGGAGTATTAGTTCTTCTTTGAAGGTCTTGTAGAACTCAGTTGTGTATCCATCTGGTCCGAGGCTTTTCTTGGTTGGTAGGCTTCTGATGGTGTCTTCTATTTCATTGCTTGAATTGACATGTTTAACTTGTATATATCATCCTGATTCAGTCTGAGCAAATCATGAGACTAGAAATTTGTCGATAGTTTTTCTATTTTACTGGAGTACAAATTTTCAAAATAATTTCTAATTATATTCTATATTTCTGTAGTGTCCATCATGATATTTCCTTTTTCATCACAGATGTTAGTAATTTGAGTTTTCTCTTTCTTTCTCCTGTTATCATGGCTAAGATTTATCAATTTTATTTATTTCTTCAAAGAACTAACTTTTTGTTTTCTCAATTTTTTCAATTTTCTTTTGTCTCAATTTCATTGATTTTAGCTCTGATTTTAATTTTCTATCTTCTACTGCTTTTGGTGTTGATTTGTTGTTTTCTTTCTAGGGCTTGGAGATGCAACATTAGATCATTTGTTTACCGTTTCTTCTTTTAAGGAATGAACTCCATGGGGCTGGGGATGTGGCTCAAGCGGTAGCGCGCTGGCCTGCCATGCGTGCGGCCTGGGCTCGATCCTCAACACCACATACAAACAAAGATGTTGTGTCCGCCGAAAACTAAATATTAAAATTCTCTAAAAAAAATAAAATAAAATAAAAGGAATGAACTCCATGCAATGAACTTTCCTCTTAGTATTGCCTTCATAGTGTCTCAGGGATTTCAATGTTGTATCAGTGTTCTCATTTACCTCTAAGAATTTTTTTAATCACCTCTTTTGCAACCATTGTTCATTCAATAGCATATTATTTAGTCTACAGGTGTTGAAGTAGCGTCTATTTTTAATTTAATCATTGACTTCTAAATTTCATTCCATTATGATCTGATAGAATTCAGGGTATCTACTTTTTTTTTTTTTTTTTTTTTTGTATTTGCTAAGTTGCTTTATGACATAATATATGGTCTATTTTAGAGAAGGATCCATGTGCTGAAAGTGATTTCAGTCATTCATGGATAAAATATTCTATCTATGTAAGTTATTGATTGTATTATTGAATTCTATAATTTCTTTGTTTAGCTTTTGTTCAGAAGATTTATCTAGTAGTGAAAGAGGTTTGTTAAAATCATCAAAATTATTGTGTTGTGGTCTACTCGACTCTTGAACTTGAAATGTGTTTGTTTGAGGACTGTAGATGCTACATGGTTTGGGGCATATATAATTGTTATATCTTATTGATGTATGGTTCCCTTAAACAGTATGAAATATCCTTCTTTATCCCCTGTGATTAACTTTGGCTTGAAGTCTACTGTATTTGTTATGAGGACAGAAACCTTGCTTGTTTCTGCAGTCCATGTGAGTAGTATGTTTTTTTTTTCCCCCAACCTTTCACCTTCAGTCTGTGGATGTCTTTTCCTATGAGATGACAGCATATTGTTAGGTTTTTTTTTTTAAACCCAATCTGCCAGTCTAGCTTTTCGATTGTCATTGTAGACCATTAACATTCAGGGTTGTGCTCTATGTGTAATATGAAATGAATTGCCTTCTGCATGTGTAACAAAAATTAGAATAAATAATTTTTTAAAAATATTCAGGATTATTATTGAGACATGATTTGTATTCCTAGTCATGTTTATTTTTGGTATTTAACTTAACTTGGTTTCTACTTTGATTAGTATATCCTTTAGTGTAACACTTCCCTTTGCTGATTTTCATTGTTATTTCCTCCTCATGGAATATTTTGCTGAAGACGCTTTCTAGTCATAAATTCTTTTATCATGGAAGGTTTTTATTTTATCATCAAATCTATAGCTTAATTTTGCTGGATATGATTCTTGGTTGGCATCCATTTTCTTTCAGAGCTTGGTATATGTTGTTCCAGGATCTTCCAGCTTTCAGGGTCTGGGTTGAAAAATCTGCAGAGCTACTAATTGTTTTCCCCCTATATGCAATCTGATTCCTTTTTCTTGTGGCTTCTAAAATTCTCTCCTTATTCTGTATGCTGGGCATTTTCAATATAATGTGCCTTGGTGTGGATCTCTTTTGTGATTTTGTGTATTTGGTGTCCTATAAGCCTCTTGTGTTTGATTTTCTAATTCATTCTTCATGTTTGGAAAATTTTCTGATATTTAATTGAAGAGATTATTCATTCCTTTGGTTTGGAATTCTATGCCTTCCTCTATCCCAGTAATTTATTTTTTTTTTTCTGAGCGAGAGAGAGAAAATTTTAATATTTATTTTTTTAGTTATCGGCAGACACAACATCTTTGTATGTGGTACTGAGGATCGAACCCGGGCCGCACGCATGCCAGGCGAGCGCACCACCGCTTGAGCCACATCCCCAGCCCTATCCCAGTAATTCTTAAATTTGGTCTTTTTATGTTATCCCATAATCCTTCAATATTCTGCTCTTGGTTTCTTACCATCTTCACTGTGTGGCAACATTCTTTTCAAGATTATATATTTTGTCTTCATTGTGTGAGGTCCTGTCTTCCAAGTGATCTAATCTGTTGGTGATGCTTTTGATTTGGTTTATTATTTCTTTCATTTCAAGGATTTCTGTTTTTTCCAGAACTTCTCTCTCTTTATTGAAACAATCTTTTGCTTTCTGTATTTGCTTATGTAGCTCTTTATCAAAATGATCTTTTGCAGCCTGTATTTGCTCTTATATCATCCTTTAAGTCACAGAACATTTTAATTATGTGTATCCTGAACTCCTTTTCTTTCATTTCTTCTTTTGTGCTGGCCATGGATTCTAATAATGTAATATCTTGGTTTGTTGGGGGCACTTTCTTCCCTTGTTTTTTCATGTTGTTTGTGTCTTCCCTTCTAGCACTGGGGATCAGATTAATTACCATTTTTTATTCTATAGCCTTACAGTGCCCCTGCAGGGGACCAATACCTCTCCTTTAAGAAGGAGAACAATGTGGACAGATCCCAATACAAACAATATACAACCTTAAACCAAATATCTGCTATTAAGACATTTACAGTTGGTCACAATATACAGAAATGGTAAGTTCTACAATATAAATGGTAGGTTTGCAAAAGGGACTAGTTTCTGATGGTGAACAAAGAACCAGGGGTGAGGTGTAGGATGACATGTTGGGTTAGGAGGTGAGGATATACAGTTTTTAGATTTTAGAAAGCGTGAAACAGGAATCTAAAGAAACTGGTTAGTAGCAGAAAAGATAATTATTTGGGGGAGAAAAGTAAGTGTAGACAGTAGAGTATAAAAAAATATTAAGTAAAAATTGTAAAAATAGGAGATAAAAGAATATACCACACCACTGTAATATACTATTCAGACATCTCATTCCTTATTAGTCTAATTTGTGAAAAATACTTGGTTTCACTTCACTCCTGAAGTACTGGCAGGCCTCACACACAGGAGACTAAGTGCATCCCCACAGCCCCTCCTCAGGCTGTTTGCCAAAACAGCTCACAGAACTCAGGGGAACACCTACACTTTCAAGAACACAAAGAGCCAAAAGATATCCTCAGGGTGCGGCCTGGAAGAGGCCCGAATGCAGGACCTTCCATTCAGTGGAGCTGGGGTAATCAGTTCTTGGTGGTCTTCCAGTATAAGCCTCCACGAGCTCCCCTGTTCAGAGCTCCTGGAAGCCTGTTCTTTGGGGTTTTCTTAAATTTCTTTCTTTTTGATGCTGAAGATCAAACCCAGGCCCTCATGCATACTAGACAAGTGCTCTACCACTGAGCCCTTGATTTTAACAGACACATAAAAACATAAAACTGTACATATTAATGGGGTGCCACTTTATGTTTTGATACATGTGTACATTGTACCTTTAAATGAGGTTAAGGGGCTGGGATTTGTGGCTCAGCAGTAGAGAGCTCGCCTAGCACAAGCGGGACCCGGGTTTGATCTCAGCACCACACAAAAATAAAGGCATTGGGTTGTGTCCATCTACGCCTAAAAAATATTTGAAGAAAAGAGTATATTTTAACCTCATTTATTTGAGGTTAAAATATACTCTTTTCTTCAAACAAAAAATTGTTAAATGCCTTCTAGCTCCTGAAAGCACAGGACTTTACTGTTTTAGTCACCCTGCTGTGCAACTGCAGACTAGAGTGGGAGTTTTGTTTTGTTTTGGTTTTCAGTACTGGGGATGGAACCCAGGGGTGCTTAACCCACTGAGAGACATCCCCCCAGCACTTTTTTAGAAACAGGGTATCACTAATTTGCTTAAGGCCATGCTAAGTTGCTAAGGCTAGCTTTGAACTCGTGATCCTCCTGCCTCAGCCTCCCAAGCCACTGTTATCACAGGGGCATACCACTGTGCCTGGTACTGGAATTTTATGGAAACTTCATGACATAGGCACGACTGAAGCATGGACAGCATGTGAATGCAGCTGGCACAAGGGAGATCTACAGCTGGAGGGCCAGATGGGAGGTCCAGATGGCCTATGGGCTCACATCTCCAGCATTCCTCGTGGCAGGTCCCGGCAGGACCCTGTTGTGCCAAGATGCAGGAGGAACACAACTTAAAGGGGAAAGGTTTACTCTGGCTAACAGTTTCAGCCCAAGGTCACCTGGCTGTTGCTTCTGAGCCTGTGGGGAAGCAGAACATCATGGTGGGCCAGAGAGGGACAGCAAAGCTGCTCACCGCATGTCAGCCAGGCCACAGGGACAAAAGATGCCTCAGGGACACCCTACCCCACTCACCAGGCCCACCTCCTAAAGGCTCCACCACCTCCCAACAATGCACCACCTGGGGACCCAGCCTCAGCACACACACAGGTCTTTGGAGGCATATTCCAGATCCAAAACACAGCACCTGCTACCAGACAAGGCAGGTCACAGAATTAAGACCACAGTTTCTATGGCCTGCCTTATAAAGAGAAAAGAGTAGGTGGAAAGTGGGAGAGATCGCAGAGAAATTCTGCTTTCTTGAGGCTGCTTCTGGGGCCTGATGTGCACCAGGATAATCACTTAGCCAACAAGGGCGATTAAGAGTCATGAACCAGGAACTGTGACAGAAACCAAAAAAATACCTGTTCCGGCCACTAACAGAAATGATGTAGAAAAGTCATTAGAAATGGCACCCACATGAAGCAGGTCAGCCACATGTTCCCAGCGAGCACCTGGATTTCCAGAGAGAAGCCCTGAAGACCAGAAACACATCTTGCATTTTGATTCTGGGTGTGGTTCTGTTTCTTTCCTGGGCCCATGGCCAAGGCTGCCCTGCCTATGGGATGCCTACAAAGTCCAGTGCCCACACACTGGTGTGATCATGTTCCTGGTCTTCATGAATGCTCAACAGCTGTGTGGGAGTGGCGCCAGTCTGCAAGCTCTGCCCTGCTTTTCTGTTCAGCAGCACAAGACGTGTGAAGCACTGGTTCAGCTACTAACTGCTATGCAAGTCCACTGAATGACCTGTTGTTTGACTTACACTGCTCTCAACGGTGCTACAATGAAGATTCCCGCCTCTCCTGTGTGTGCAAGCCCATCACTGGTGAATGGGATCACACACTCATTCTGGGCCTCCCGATTAGTCACATGGAGTAATTCCCCGAGTTTGCCTAAAGACTACCACAGGAAGATGGGAGAAAAATTGCCAAGTGCTGAAAAGCACTAGCTAGTTCCAAACGGATCAGAGTAATGTGGGCAGCAGACAAGGCAATGCTCAGTAGCTATGCAGGCATAGGTTATGAATTCCCATCCTTTGTTGCTATTATACCTCGGGTACCTGCGTCTGTTTCTTTTTCTGAATCACGGGGGACGGTATGTGCCTGTAGTCCCTGCTACTTAGGAGGCTGAGGCAGAAGGATAACCTGAGCCCTGGAGTTTGAGATCAGTCTGGGCAGCAAAGCAGGACCCTTTCTCAATAAAGTAAAATAAATTTAAAAAAAAAAAATCCACCTTGTAGGTGACTGTAGAGTTTGTGAAAACTGAGAAGAACCCAGCTCAGGTCAAGGTAGACAGTAGATTCATAAAAGACAAAATCATGGAATGCAAAACCAAGTCCTTATACATTTGACTATGCTGCAGTCACGAAGCACCAGTGGAGACAGTTATTAAAATCAAGCTTGAGCAGACTTCTTTCAACTCTGTAACTGCTATGCACTGAATTTTCATGTGCCTGTTGTCCATTCACAGGTCGATGTCAAAGGGTGGACCTGGTCTAATGAGCCTGGCATTCTTATGAGAGAAGGAGCTCACCTGCTTTCTCTGTGGACCAGGGAAGTAGATGACCCTTTTAGATACTTGTTTTTCAAGAGGCTAGACTTATTTCTTAGGAATTCATACTTGCACCGTCCAGAGTAAAGCTGTTTTGCACTCGCATGCCTTTTTCCTGGTTTGTTGAAGATGGATTTTTACTAGTATAATTTCTCACATCATGATGTGCTTGTTCCTGCAAAGAGAGAAAGGCACCAGTGCACACAGGAGATTCCACAAGAGCCCCGCCTTCCTGCTGTCACAAATGCTTGCTGCATCACTGACGGATACATACAACCAAGAGGAGACCTCGATCAAGAAAAGGCTGAGACACCCAAATGCTATTTCTAAAAACCACAATGCAGGGACATCAAACTCTTTCTAGCTGAAGGCTGCCATCTGCAAGCAGGAAGAGAGACCTGAAACTACTTGGCTTGGAAGACTGACCCGCATTTTTCCAGATTCCAGAACTGTGAGAAATAAACCTGCCATTTAAGTACCCAGTTTGCAGTGTTTTGTGATGGCAGTCCAAGCAGAGTAATACAACACACAACACATTTACAACAGGTGCGCACAGATATGGGATGTAAACTTTTTGCTTATCTTTTTCTCATAATGGCTAATAAGGCTGTTATTGAAGAGATGCAACTCACATACCACACAATTCACCCAATTACACAACTACATGATCTTACAGAGTTGTGCAACCACAATTTTAGAACACGTTTATCATCTAAAAGAGAAACCCAGCACCCATTTGCTCCTTCCCCTCACTCATTCCTCCCAGTTCCAAGCAACCACCAACTCCCTGCTGCCCACATGGATCTGCCTCTTCTGTACCTTTTGCAGGCTGGGTGACAGGTAGCCTCTCTCATCTGAAATTTTCAAGGTTCATCATGTTGTGGCATGTTAACAGTACCTCATTTCTTTCCTTTTTCTGGTATTTTTCCTTTTTTTTTAAATTATTTCTTTTAGTTTTAGGTGGACACAATGTCTTTATTTAATTTTTATGTGGTGCTGAGAATCGAACCCAGTGCCCCACGCATGACGCGAGCACTCTACCACTGAGCCACAACTCCAGCCCTACTTATCCTTTTTTTCTCTATCAATGAGCCACATCTCCAGCCCTTAAGATAGGGTCTTGCTAAGATGCCCAGGATGGCCTTGAACTTGTGATTCTCCTGACTCACTCCCCACCCCCCCCGATCTCTGGGATTATAGATGTATGCCACTGTGCTTGGCATTTCATATTTTTTTTTTTTTTTTTTTTACAAACACAGAACACTGCCCTATGCAGATAACAGCACATTTTGTTCATTCACCCACTGACTGACAGGTATGGGGGCTTCCCTGTTCTGGTCATCAAGAATAATGGTACTGAGCACAAGCTTCTGTGGAGCAAGTGTTCAACTCTCTTAGGTACACACATCTGGGAATGATATGTTGGGCTGATTATGGGGCATCACATTCAACTTTTTCAAGACCAGCCTGCCTATTTTCCAGAGTGGCTACATCATCTTATCCTGTCAGCAGTTCATGAGGACTCATCAACACTTGTCAGCCCGACTTTCTAACCTAGCATCCCAGTGGGCAGGGAGTGGTGGACCATGGCTAACTACAGCCTCTTCACAAGCAGTGGTGATGAGTGATAAGCACTGCTGCATGTTGGCTGGCCATTTGTTCTCCTTCTTTGGAGAAATGCCAGGAGGGTGATATTCAATGTTTATTATATGCCAGGTACTTGAGATTATATAGATTTTTTATTAATCCCTCATAAAAATGCAAAATGGTTTTAAACTCCCTATTTTACAAATGGGAAAACTGACACCAGAGAGATTAAATTACAGATTTGCATTTGAAAAAAACATTTTTGCAGTGCCAGGAATTGAATCCAGGGCTTCATACATGCTAGACAAGTGCTCCATTACTAAGCTGCATCCCCAGGCTCACATTTGAATTTTAAATCCAATTAAGAAGCATTCTTACCTATATATGTAGATAAGAAATCTGTTTCACTCTTTCAGGTATTCCATGTGTTTTAACTACGGCAGTGAGCACTTCACTCACTCCACCACATACCAACCAAGCACTCAGCACTTTATGTGTGTAGAAAGCAACCTGCCCAAGGACACCTGGCCAAAAGAGCCTCTCTAGATGTGCCCCCAGCTTTCACTAGAGTAAATGTGCACTGAGAGGTGACAGGGACTTCCAGCCATGGGAGCCTGGGAGTTCAATAAGGAGACTGCTCTCTGGATAGACCAGGAGCCACAGGAACAGGATGTGTGCGAGCACATCAAACCCAATCTCAGGAAGAAAAAGAAGCAGCTCCACTGCCCACAGGAAAGCCTCCAAAGGTCATTACACTGTTTTTGTAACCAGAATACGATCAAGACTTTGGATTCTGTGATAGATTAATATCACCACAGAAGTCCTAACCCCTAGCATCTCAGATTGTGACTTACCTGGAATGTGGTCATTGCAGATATGAGATGAAGTCACAATGAATGGCATCCCCATGAAAAGGAGAGTTGGAGACAGACATATACATGCACTTGTGAAGACAGGCAGAGTTCAAGTACAGCAACTCCCAGCCAAGGGACAAAAGAACTGTGGGTGCCTGCATGTTCCCCTCACCCTCAGTGGAACCCAATCCACTTGCAACTTCACCTCAGACTTCTGGCCTCCAGAAGTGAACCCTGCTTTCTGGGGTAGAGGCCACTAGGTCTACCATATTTGGCCATGGCAGCCCTGGTAAACTATTCAAGACTGCAGAATCCAATCCTGCCGCAGTCTGGCTGGGCACAATCAGGAGCCACTTGTCAAAAGAAACTAACTTTATTTTTAGAACCACACACGCCAAACAAAACAGCCTCTCAGGAAAAACCCTCAGAGCCTCAACTGCCACCACCAGCTTTCCACAAGCCTCTCTCCCACCAGCTTCTCTCCACCTCCCACAATCCTCCTGCTCTTGAGGCCAATTGGCTGGGTCACGTGGGCGGAGCCAAAAAAGTCCCCCAATGAGCAGCTCCGTGGTCTGAAAGGACAGGGAAACAGTCCAATGAGCATCACCGCAGAAGAGCCAATCAGCTAGATGTTGCTGGGGCCGCTGTGAGCCAATCATCAGCCGGCAGCTGGAAGTTTGCTGGGGCCCCTTCGGCTGTGGCTCTCAACACAATCCCACAGGAAAAACACCTTGACCCCTCTGCAAGGGTGAGGTAGCAATTAACTGAGACCACAAACACCAGTCAGCTACACAGGTTCTTAAGAACAGTGGTGGGTGCTCCTTCAGGTGTTTATTTGCTTCAGCTCGTGAAGGTGTGTGACCCTTAGCCCTCCAGTTCTCAACAGACCAGAGCAAGTCCAGGGAAGGGCCCCATGGCACCAGCCTCAGTATCTGTACTTGGTGGAGTAGTCCTTGGGGGACACCACCAGGCCCCGGCCCTTACGGGCACCACGGTATACAGTCTCAATTATGTCAACCATCTCCTGCTTGTCTTCCATGGCCCAGTTGATCTTGTTGTTGTTGCCTGTGCCCAAGTCAATCATGATGTGCTTGTTCCTGCAAAGAGAGAAAGGCACCAGTGCACACAGCAGATTCCACAAGAGCCCCGCCTTCCTGCTGTTACAAATGCTTGTTGCATCACTGACATACATACAACCAAAAGGAGACCTCGGATCAAGAAAAGGCTGAGACACCAAAATGCTATTTCTAAAAACCACAATGCAGGGCTGGGATTGTGGCTCAGCGGTAGAGCACTCGCCTAGCATGGGCGAGACCCGGGTCCGATCCTCAGCACCATATAAAAATAAAGGCACTGTGTTGTGTCCATCTACATCTAAAACATAAATATTAAAAAAGAATGCATTTTTTTAAAAATCAAATAAATAAATAAACAAACAAATAACACAATGCAGGGACATCAAACTCTTTCTAGACTTTTCTATATGTCCTTTGGACAAATATCCTAAAGGGATAGTCAGAGGTTTGTATTAATTTTCCTGAAAAGCAGTAAGTTTTTCATGTTGCTCTTAAAAGTCCTTGGCACAAATTCTACAAAAATCCTACCCATGACATTTTGCATCTCCAGGACCAGGGAAGTAGATGACCCTTTTAGATACTTGTTTTTCAAGAGATTAGACTTCTATCTTAGGAATTCATACTTGCACCGTCCAGAGTAAAGCTGCTAACCCTCTTTTGCACTTGCTTGATTTTTCCTGGTTTGTTGAAGACAGATTTTTACTAGTACAATTTCTCACATTTATAGGATCATATGTCCAGTTCAACCCTGTTCAATAAGCTTGTTTCTCAGGAGGCCTCTCATTTGGTCTCCCCTCAACCAAAGCAGCTACCACTCATCTGATGTCACTCTTTGTATCAAATATCTGCTTTCAGGGTGACATTCCAGGTCCACACGCTGGCCCAGAAACCCGGGATAAGGACCTCAGCTGTTCCTGTGCTCAGGTGCTAGCTAGGTCAGTCCTGTCCTGTGGTTCACCTTCAGGGCCCATGTGTGGCTGTGAGGGAGCAGGCTCATCCAGAGTGAGAGTCCCTTGCACATTTCCACAGCCCAGTTTGATACCTACATCTCTGTACATACTGTCCTCTGGCACTTCTACTCCCATTTGAACCACCTATCTGTCCCTATGTCCCAGCTCAAGACCATGAAACCTGGAGGCACTCAACATACATATCCAGTGTATAGGGTGACTAAAGTGCTCACATTACTTATGCTAGGTAATAGAACAACAGCAGCAAGTTTCATCTCCTTTTCTAAGTAGACCATCAGTCCTAAAAACCACAAATACACAAAGTGTGCCCCTGCCACCACCCAAAGCTGTCTCCTACCTTCCTTGCCCACCAGACCATCTCCAGCCCCAAATGGCCTCCCTGTCTCACCTGAAGAGAAGAGTCAGCTGCTCAAAGGCAGGAAAGGGATCCTCCTACATGGTGGAAATAACAGGGTCACAGTGTCCTACAGTTGTGAAATGCAGGATTTATGAGCTCTGAGCTAAGATATCTAGCAGAGGAAATTTCCAAGCAAAGACTTGACAGTGCAAGCCTGGTTTCTTCTTGCAACGTATAGTAAACTGAGAGGAAATCAACAGACAAACTGGTATAAACAGCTAACAAGAATAATAAAATGTCAAGCGCGATGGTGTACACCTGTAATCCCAGTAGCTTGGGAGGCTGAGGCAGGAAGATAGCAAGTTTAAAGTCAGCCTCAGTAATGTGGAGAGGTCCTGAGTAACACAGTGAGAACCTGTCTCGAAACAAAACATAAAAAAGGTCTGGGGTGGCCAGGGCCTGTAATCCCAGCAGCTCAGGAGGCTAAGGCAGGAGGATCACAAGTTCAAAACCAGTCTCAGCAATTTAGCAAGGTGCTAAGCAACTCAGTGAGACCCTGTCTCTAATAAAATACAAAATAGGGCTAGGGACGGGGCTCAGTGGTCAAGTGCCAATAAGTTCAATCCCTGGTAACAACAACAACAACAAAAAACCAACCTGGGGAAGTGGCCCGAGTGCTTAAGAACTCTGGGTTCAATCCCTGGTTAAAAAAAAAGGAAAAGGAGGAGAAAAAGAGAGAAAAAGGAAGGAGTGGGAGAGAGGGGGAGGGGGGTAGGGTGAGGAAGAGAAGAAGGGACAGGAAGAAGAGATTCTTAGCTTTTGCAAGCAACAAGATGCTGAATTCCACAATGACTGCTGACTGTGTGGAACAAAGAAAAGGAAGAGCACATATGGCCACTTGCTGAGAACCAGAAAAGATCACAGGTCAGTGCACCCAGGCCCAGGTGATGAGGGTATGCCTCACAGGTCTTCTCAGCCCACGGGAGGCATCTGGAAGCCTGGGCATCGCCATCAGAGCTTACAATGTGTCATATGGGGGAAGGTATCCCCCTTGACCTGAAACTGTGAGAGGCAGAGAGAAGTGTTGGAGGAGGTAATGGCCCCAGTGCAGTGGCAAGATGCAGGATGGCAAACTACCCACCTACAAACCTCAACTGCAAAAGGGTACTTGGGCAGAAACTGTCCCAAAATATGGAACATGGGGTCAGGAGGGCCAGCCCAGGGCCTCGCTGTCCAGCCCTGGAGGGAAGCCTCCCAGTTTTCTGCATTTCCCTAGGCCTAGTCCTCTGCTGGGGTGTAGCCTCACTTGTCTCAGCTTCACAAGTAAAGAAGAGGGTCCCCTGCAAAGCCTTATGCGCACCCAACATAGGTGATGTGGAAAATGTGATTCTGGACCTGATTCGGTCCTGAGATGGGGTCCTCAGTAACCCTGGTGAGGAATATTCTGCTTAAGGGAGAGATGCGAGGCAAGCACTTTACCACTGAGCTATATCCCCAGCCCGCTGGGGATGCAAATCCTTGGAAACAGAGAGCAGACTGCAGGAGGCAAACTCCTAAAATGCTTCCCATAATTCTGTGAATACAAAAAGGCTTTATAGTGCTGGGGTTGTGGCTCAGTGGTATAGCATTTGACTAGAACATTAAGGCACTGGGTTTGACCCAACACTAATAATAATAATAATATATAAAGTTTTAAAAAAGTTTAAAAAGAGGATGGGGGGCCTTCAAGCCAGGCATGGTGGCGCAAACCTGTAATCCCAGCAACTTGAGAGGCTGAGGCAGAAGGATCAGGAGTTCAAAGTCAGCCTCAACAATTTAGCAACGCCCTAAGCAACTTAGTGAGACCTTGTCTCTAAATAAAACACAAAAAACAGATGGGAATGTGGCTCAGCAGTTAAGCACCCCTGGGTTCAATCCCCAGTATCAAAAGAAAGCTTCATTTCTGTGACTCTGTTACACTGAAAAGGAAATTTTACAGATTATGGTCCCTAATCAGTTGCTTTAAAATAAGGAGGTTACCCTGGATTGTCTGGGTGATCTAACTAGAACTGGAAGTGAGAGGGTATGCAAAGGACTCCACACACCCAACACTGCCATGGAGGTACAGGGCTCTGAGCAGAATAGCCCAGATGACAGCAGCAAGGAAACAGGCCTCAGCCCCACTGTGAGACCTGCATCTGGTAACAACTCCAGCAAGCCAAGGTGGACTCTCCCTAGGCCCTCCCCAAGCACCCAGGCCATGGTCCTGGTCTCTGAGACCCTCAGTAGAGAACTCAGTTGGCCCTGCCAGACATTGCACCTCCACAACTGTAAGCTCACAAACGGGTGCAAATGTATAGCACTATCATGCAGAACATAAACTAAAGCACCCCCATGCAATCCCAGAGGTTAGGAATCGCCTGTTCTGGAATACAGCCAACACTGACACTGCTTTTACCAACTTCTGTGGTAACTACCATAGAAATTTTGTCAACAATAGTGTGAAATGGTGATTTCTTTCCAAATTAAATATCCACAACATAATTTTTGAGCTGAGAAGATAAACTTGTATTTGTGAGAGAGTAATGACATTCAGAGTTTGCTCTGACGACAGAACATTAAATATTAAAGTCACTGACATCACGCTTAACAAGTGAGTTATTTTAAAACACTTTTCATCCACAGATTGCATGTAAAGGCATCTAAAATGTCAATGAGGGTGTCTTCCATTTCATTCCACTTCACCCAAATTTCTGGGCAAAGTTACTTCAAAGGGTAACTGGTCACTGAGTAATGCTAAAATGGAAACTGTCACTTTGAAAACCATTCAGCGTCACTGATCAGCTTGTGTTATAACCTGCATCATGAAATGGCTCATTATTAACACACTCCTTCTAGGCTATAGAATCTGGTCCAAACCAACAATATGTCATGTAAATAACAACTTACCTGAAGAAAAACATGACAGTACATGGATCGTATAATTCATACATTTTGTTGAAGTCAGGTACTTCTGTAATATCCACAAGATAAATAACTGCAAAATTTTTTACCTAAAAAGTAAAGAGATTAAAAATAACAGATTGATTTGACTTTCATTCCATAAAAATCACATTAAAAAATCAAAAGCTAGAATTTATGTAAATTGGACAATTTTTTTCAAACCACTTATCCAACATTTCCCCCACAGTGCTAACACTTAAGAAAACACCATGACACGGCCAGCATCCTGACCAGCTGGCTACTCCAAATTGCACTGTGACCTCGGATGGCCAGGAGCTAGCCAAACTTGACTTAAGCAGCTAGCTGCCAAAGCCCTGCAGAAAACAGACCAGACGCATCACGGCACACAAACTTGGTGTAACCCAGGAGGCCCTCCACAAGTACTCATGACAGCAACACTGCTGAGCAGGCCTGGAGAATCTGCCCATGCAGCCCAGCTGCTCAGGCTTGAACCCTTGCAAACATGAACAGCTAGGACCCCAGCTGATAATGTGCAATTTCTAGTAATTTTTTCTTTAATTACAAGCTCATCAGAAGTTTAGGGAAAATTTTTTTTTATTTTTTATTTTTAGTTGTAGATGGACACAATACTTTTATTTATTTATTTATTTATTTTTATGTGGTGCCGAGAATCAGACCCAATGCCTTACACATGCAAAGCAAGCGTTCTACAAATGAGCGGCAACCCCAGCCCCACAGAAAAATTTTTAAGACTAAAAACACCTCCAATCCCACACTCAGAGAAAAACATCAGTATTTCTGAGAGATTCTGTCCCACCTTTTTTCCTGGTTATATTTGTAAAGTTTATTTATACTGTTTTAACAAAATGAGGTCGTATTTTGTATACTGCTCTAATATAAGCATTCTTATGCAAATTACCTACTTTCCAAAAACATAGTTCTCATCCCTGCATGCTATTCCACCAAGCAGCTATGCCATTATTTTACCAGTCTTCTCTTGTTTTCCACAAACACCTGTCATTCACCTGGTATACTTTTGGCCTTAAGAACAAATGCTAAAATACAATCTCAGGAACAGAGCATCTTGACATGTTAAAGGCTCCTTATAAACTGTCTCAATGCCCTCTAGGAAGCATAACCAACTTACCTGTAACATTACTGCTTGAACTGCAACTGCCCCAAAAGACAGGAAGTCCTAACTCCCAAAACTGAGAATGTGACTTATTTGGAAAGAGGATCACTGAAGAAGAAATCAGGTAAGAGGAGGTCATCCTGCAGGAGGAGAGCCCCGTAGATAGATGCAGTGGCCCACACCTGTAATCCTAGTGACTCTGGAAGCTGCGGCAAGAAGATTGCATATTCAAGGCCAAAATAGACTGGAGTATAGCTCAGTGGTAAATCACATGAGTTCAACCCTCAGTTGCGGGGCGGGGAGGGAAGAAAGACATGGGAACACAGAGTCTCATGTGATGGGGTCCGTAAACCAAGGGAATCAGAGGGGCTGGTAACCACCAGAGCCCAGAAGAGACCAAATGTCTCCCTTTGAGGATCCAGAGAGCACAGCCCTGGCCACACCTTGACCGTGGACTCCTGGTCTCCAGAACTGTGAGAGAATTTCTATCATTTCAAGTCCTCTAGGTTGTGGTTTCTCACAGCAGCTACAGGAAACCAGTATGTACAATATGCCTTTCCATAAAACCAACTCTAAAATCCTGACCATCACCTACAGATGATGACATGATCCCTGGGATCTGCTCTAAGTATCACAGCATGGCAAACAAGGTTTAGAAAACACAAGACTTGGGGCTGTGGCTGTGGCTCAGCGGTAGCACACATGCCTGACATGTGTGAGGTTCTGGGTACTATCTTCAGCACCACATATAAACAAATAAATAAAATAAAGATCTATCAACAATTTTAAAAAAATTATTAAAAAACTAAGCTGTCTTTAAAAAAAAAAAAAGAAAACACAAGACTGGCAAATGCTGACACTTGTAGAGGTTGAGGGAGAAAAACCTCACTCATTGACTGCATGCTTCACTTTTAGAATATTACCAAACAAACAAAGCAACAAACCAGCCAAAAACAAAACAAAACAAACCTCACTAAGGAAATTTAAACCGTTTCTGGAAAGACAGAGTTGACCTGTGGTGAGACCTCCACCTGTCTGCCTTCCAGCTGTGGTGCAGAGATTATTATGGAACTCTGGCATGAGGGGCACCTGGTGTGCCTCACTGCCCACATGTCACTCTGCAAAACCCTTCATGTGAGGCTTTCACACAGTGATAATGCACATCCTCCTCTTGGTCAGGCAACTCATGAACACACACTTCTCCAAGACTGGTTTCCCACACCATCTGCAGAGGGAATGTAAATGTCAGGTCCCTAGGACCAGCTTTATTTTCAAAGTAAACTGGTTAAGTTGTATTCTGGCTTTAAATAAAACCAAACAAACTCTCATCACAGGAGCCAAGACATGGAATGGTTGCAGGCATTGGGAAGGGGAGCCAAGCTGCACTTCTACCCCAGAAGGCTTGCTCAGGAGCAGACACAGTGAATACCAACCACACAACCCTGAAATCTGTGGGCACTGAGTACCCAGGGAAGCCACATGTTCAAGACACAGCATGCACCTCCTGTGCTCTAGCTTATACCCATGTTATCTCCCCCTGTCCATTCCAATAGACTATCATGTCCAGCTCTGGTACTGCAAGGACCCAACTGAACTCGTGGCACACTGAAGTCTGGCTCAGGGACACCCAGAATACACCCTGCACAAAGCACTCTTCACTCATAAATTCTAAGTCTACACCTCTAAATAAAGGCCTTGCTGATGTTTCTCATATAATGAAATCAAGACTCAGAAAGGTCATGACTTTGAGCCACATGGAAAGTGGCCTGTGTCTGTCCAAAGCCCATGCTCTAGATGAGATCTCCGAAGCCGAGTTTTGAAGGAAGAGTCCTGCCCAAAGCAGGCCAAGGCTGCAGGAGGGTGGGAATCCGTCAAGCAAAGAGAACACCAGAATAAAGAGAAAGAGGAGACAGCAGCCAAGTTCCAGACTCAGCACCTGGGATGAGGAAGTAGAACACAAGAAGGTGCAGCAGTGGTGCAGAAGGACCAGACAAGGGACCTACCTTCAGGAGGCTGGGGAGGCATCTAAGCAATCAGATTTGCACATACCAAGCTAGAGAAAGTTGAGGAACGTCCCTACAGGTGGAACTACATTTCCCCAGGGGCAGCTGCAGCCAGGAGGAAACTCTTCAGAAAACAGAGGTGGTTGCTTTGTCCCATGAGTCCTCACCTGGCCGAGCACTGACTTCCTCGGGACCCACCACCTCTGTGACCCTTAATGGGATGATCAAGACGGGTTCTGAACATCATCCTTTAAAAGTCCACAGATGTATCTGCCTTGGAGATACATTAGACTGCACTACTGTATGTCAAGGACATCACTGAAGAGATTTGAAATTCTATCTGCCTGGGCTCTTGAACACATGAAAAGGTCCCATCTATTCCTACTCATCAAGGAATTTAGAGAACAGTGAATCCAAAGCACTGCTGTGACAAACCATATTCCCACAAAATGCTAGAACAGTTCACAAGCACATGGAATACCCTCTTTGGCAGCTACACAGGAAACTCTAACACACTGTCCTATACTTATTGAGCTCCATGAATCTGTAAGACACACACATTTAAGTGTATCTGTTTTCAGACTAACTTTCTCCATTAAGTGTTCAGCATGAGGTGGGGGTGGGTGCTGCAGGAGCAGCCAGTCCACAACACAGTCTGAACTTGTGGAAATTGTACTCACTTTTAGGCAGCTGAAACAGTCAAACAGGGCTTTTGACAAAATGAGGAAGAGGCCCCACAATCTGCCGATGCTACAGAGGGAGATTTTTTAAATTATACTGTTCTTTATATCCAAACCTTAAGTTTCAAAAACTGCTGTTGAACATTGCCAAACGACTTTACTAAGAAAATAAATAATACTTTTTTTTTTTGGTACCAGGGATTGAACCCAGGGGCGCTTAACCACTGAGCTTCATCCGCAGCCCTTTTTTGTATTTTATTTAGAGATGCGGTCTCACTGAGTTGCTTAGGACCTAAGCTGCTAAGGCTGGCTTTGAACTGGGATTGAACTCAGGGGTACTCGACTACTGAGCCACATCCCCAGCCCTGTTTTGTATTTTATTTAGAGACAAGGTCTCACTGAGTTGCTTAGCACCTCACTATTGCTGAGCTAGCTTTGAACTCGTGATCCTCCTCCTTCAGCCTCCCGATCCGCTGGGATTACATGAGTGTGCCACCATGCCCGGCTGTTAACATTCCTTTTTTTTTTTTTTTTTTTTTGGTGCTGGGTATTGAACCCAGGGCTTTGTGCATGCAAGGCAAGCATTCTACCAACTGAGCTATATCCCCAGCCCAATAGTCTTTTAATACATTTTAAATTTGCATTTTTAGTAACTAAAACACAATATTTTTTTAAAAAGCTCATTAAACCCAGGCACAAGGTGAATCTGCTCCCTCCTAAGAGCTTCCTGCTGAGCTCCACCTGGTTCTGCAGAGCCAAAGGCCCTCCCATTCCCAGTTATCCCCGCGGATCAGGGTTGGCATAGCCACCCCTGAAAGGTGAACAGCAAAAGATTCCAGAAGCTCTGCCCAAGTTATTTCAGAGTCAACACAGCAATGACATGCTTTTTTGACTATTCTCTGAAGTTAAAGCAGCATCTGCCCTTGTCCACAGAGGCTTTCGCAATGCAGAAATGATCCCCTATAGGACCCTGGCTTGCAGGACCCCAACACACTCCCCATGCACCTCCAGTCCTCACTATCTTGGCATCTGATAAGAAGTAGCTGGGAAATGGTTGATAATCAAAGTTCCCCTCTGACCCTGACCTGAAGGGTTTCTGAAAGTGAGACCCACAGTCAAGTCATGCCACAATTCCCTCAGAAGTTTCTTTAAAAACTGCCCCAGATGGGCTAGGGATGTGGCTCAAGCGGTAGCGCGCTCGCCTGGCATGCGTGAGGCCCAGGTTCGATCCTCAGCACCACATACAAACAAAGATGTTGTGTCCGGCGAAAACTAAAAAATAAATATTAAAAAAAAAACCGCCCCAGATCAACAGTATCCAAATCTCTGATTTGCACTTCTGAAGCACTGCAAGAGACATCTGTTTTGACTGAAATGCAGAAACAGTTCAACATTGCTTCTCCTAAATAGGATAGCAAAAATTAACCAAAGGGCAGATCAGTGTTTCCTTTCCTACCAAAAAAACACATCTTATATCTACTCCCATTTACTCAAAGGAATTACTTTAACCCAAATTACATTAACTATTATGAGAGCAAAAAATAGCTTCAGAGTTCCTGTAACTTTTACTCTTCATTATAATAATCTCAAATTATTTGTGGAACATCAGAATGTTAGATATTTCACTATCACTTTACTATCTTTATCTTCTACCCTACTGTTACAATTACAAAAACCCCAAATAAAATTCTTCCTAAAGCTATCAAAAGAAATTTACAGGAAAGGAATAAGACCTTTGACCATACACGAATGCCCTACAAATGCACTTTTTCTATCAGCAAACAAGTGCTGCAGACCACCCAGTGTATGAATGTGAAAAAAAATCAGGAAAACTCTAACCACACATGCTTCTGTTTCCTCTTAGTGTATTCTGTGCTTGAATAATTCCAGCTACAAATGAAATGATTTCATAAGAAGAAAGGATTAAAGCAAAAACCAACCAAAAGAAAAAATTATAAGCTGGGCGCTCTAGCGCTGGCCTGTAATCCCAGCAGCTGAGACAGGAGGATTTTGAGTTCAAAGCCAGCCTCAGCCAAAGCAAGGCGCTAAGCAACTCAGGCAGACCCTGTCTCTAATAAAATACAAAAAAGGGCTGGGGTTGTGGCTTAGTGGTCGAGTGCCCCTGAGTTCAAGCCCCAGTACAAAAAAAGAAAGAAAGAAAAAAGAAAAGTATAGGATTTACCAATGTGCAAACCCAAAGTTCTTTTTTAAAAATTTTTTTTTGGTTGTAGATGGACATAACACCTTTATTTATTTATTTTTTTAAAGAGAGAGAATTTTTTTAATATTTATTTTTTAGTTTTCGGCGGACACAACACCTTTGTTTGTATGTGGTGCTGAGGATGGAACCTGGGCCTCACGGCATGCCAGGCGAGCGCGCTACCGCTTGAGCCACATCCCCAGCCCTATTTATTTATTTTTATGTGCTGCTGAAGATTGAACCCAGTGCCTCACACATGCGAGGCAAGGGCTCTGCGGCTGAGCCACGATCCCAGGCCCTACAAGTTCTCTTTATAAACACAAAAATAACAAGGAACCCAAACAAGCACAATCCAAGGACTGAACACCCACGGGGCTGGGGCTGCGGCTCAGTGGTAGAACAGAACGCTGGCCTAGCATGTGGAGGCACTGGGTTCGAGTCTTAGCATCTCATACAAATACATGAATTTAAAAAAAGGTTCTTCAACATCTAAAAAGCATCCAACAGGGGCTGAGGTTGTGGCTCAGCGGTAGAGGGCGCGCCGGCACGTGCAAGGCCCTGGGTGAGATCCTCAGCATCACTAACAACAAGTAAATAAAAGTCTTGTGTCCAACTACACCTAAATTCTTTTTAAAGCATCCAACAAAGCCCGCAAACGTTTTTGTTCACTGAACCATAAATTAAAAGAAAAATTGCTACCTCTTAAAAATTTGGAAAACTACGGACGCTTCTGACAGAAACAGAAGGCCATCTTCACAATGCCGGGAGCCACGCCGCCGCTACACGGGTCCCCGTTGCTCGGGCCAGAAGGGCCAGCACCGGGCCGCTGCCGGCGAACGCGGAAGGGTGAGGAGCCAGGCCGGGCCGTTACCTTCTCCGCTATGCTGTACAGAACCTCGTCCATCTTCATGCAGGTGGGGTCCCAGTCGTGCCCGAAACGAATGACCACGACGCGGTCCTCCTCCGAGAGGATGGCCTGGTCCACCTGCCAGCCGTTGTGCAGGTGGGGGAGCATGTACGACATGCTGGCGTGGCCGGGCGGTGCGGCAGGGCGCCGCGCGAGCTGCCTGCAGGCGACAAAAGAGCAGAAGTCGCGCGACTGCGGGACCCCCGCGCCCCCCCGCCCCATGGGCCCCTAGCCCAGGCCCCCGTCCATCCCGTGGGAGCCCCGCTCAGGCCCCCGGCCCATCCGGGCCCCACCTTGCCCTCTGTCTCCGGGTCTCGTCTGGCCCGCACCTCCCGGCCGCACCAGCGCCTCCCGCGCAGGGGCACTTCCGGAATCACGCTCTGACGCATACGCCTGTGCCGGCGGACGTGGCGTCAGCCGCCCGGACGTGCCCTTGGCCGCGCCTGCGCGATGCAGGTGACAGGGGTGGAGGTCGTCCGGGCGCATCTACGCCTGCGCGCTGGGCGGGCGCGGCTTCGCTGGGAGCCAGCGGTTGGTTCTTTCTTTCGTCGGGTGGGGAAGTGTCAGCGGTGTTGTGCTTGGCCGCCTTTACCCGGCACCAGCCTCCCCGACCGAGAACCTCCCTGTGAAAGCCACCACCCTGTTCCCCCGCGGCCGGACGTGGCCTGTCCCTGCTCCCGTGCCACGGTAGCGAGGCGCCTCCCTACTGTTACAGGGCCTTCCCCGAAGCCGGCAGCGCGAAGACCCCCCGGAACCCCATATGGCCGTCGCGGCAGAAGGATCTCCGACCTGCCTCGGCGGGCATGAGTTTATTGGAAGGGTAGGAAAGGCGAAAAGCGGGGGCTGAAGGGAAAAAGTGGGTCCGATCGCAGAGGAAAGGGTCAGCGTGACTTTTCCGCATCTGGTTTTATTGAGATCCCACTAAAACTCAGAGGGAAGTTTCCAGAGAATTCCACCCACGTCCACCTCTTGACTTAACATCCTGCTAAGTGAAATAAGCCAGTCCCCCCCAAACAAAGGCCAAATGTTCTGACAAGCAGCTGACTCACAATGGTGGGGGCGTTCACCGCATTGGACAGGGGGCATGGGGGGGAAGGGAGGGGGAAGGGGAATGGGAAAGAGTAGAATGAATGGGGCATAACTTCCTTATGTTCATATAGGAATACACAACCAGTGTAACTTCACATCATGTTCAACCACAAGAATGGGAAGTTGTACTGCAAGTCGGTATGATATGTCAAAATGCAGTCTGCTGTCATGCGTAAATAAAAAGAACAAAAAGTCCTCATTGCGCATGTCAGCTCCAGGTCACTTTGGCCCTTGATGGTTTTAGTTGGATTCTTTTTTTCTCTTAATTTTTTAAATGTTATTGTATTTTTTTATACCTTTACTTGTTTTTATGTGGTTCTCAGGATCAAACCCAGTGCTTCATGCATGCTAGGCAAGCACTCTACCATTGAGTTACAACCACAGACTCTGGAATCTCTTAATAGATTTTTATGGTTAGGAGGAATTATCCTTAATTCAGTTCTGGGCTCTGATCTGCGAAAGAGTCACACAAAGTTCCCCATTTCAGGGTAACGTGTTCTTAAAAGCATTTCAGGATCCATTTCCCTTGCAGATAATGGTTGCTGAGGAATGTAAATATCCTGTTGACTTTAGCCAGGCAGAGATGCAAGTAAATTGCTTTTTAAAAGAGAAAGCATGATAATTCACAATAGGTGGGGGGGGGGGGGGGGTAGAGGTATTTTTGACTAGAAGAGAGGGGAGTGAAGGAAGGGGAGGGGGCATAGGGGTAGGAAAGATAGTAGAATGAATCAGACATCATTACCCTATGTGCACATAGGATTACATGACCTGTGTAACTCTATGTGAGATCAGGCAAGGCGGGCAGCGACCAAAGGAGGCAGATTTTAAAAGACCACAGAAGAGGCTTTATCCTAGATATCACTCCCAGGCGGAACTCATGAGACCAACAGAGTGGACAGGAGAAGGGTCTGAGGAGAAACCGGGTGGAAGCTTGATCGGATTGGACATTTATGGGGCTTACAGCAGGAAGGGAAGGGTTTGGGACAGGAAAGGGGATTTTTAGGGTCCCATGTCCTGCTGGAGTTGATCAGTTCAGCTGGCTGAACTCCAGGATTGGCCAAGGATTCTGCTGATTGACAGGCCTTAGTCAGGAGACCCTGCTGATTGATAGGCGTTTCCATCAGCGCCTAATTGATGTTTCTTTCCAGTTCTAAGTCTCCGCCACTGACCTGACATTCTACATCATGTACAACCAGAGGAATGAGAATTACTGGTAGGTGAGAAAAAAATGGGGCTTGAAAGGGGTGGAGAGAAGACAAGAGGAGCCAAGTGGAAAGGGGCTGGATGGAGGGGAGGAACAGGGAGCCTACTGGGCGCTGTTGGAAACAGAGTTTGGGAAGTGAGATGGGGCATTGCTCCTCCTAGTGTGCTAAGAGGAAGAGTCATGGGAAGTTGTGTTTTCCAGAAGGTCACTGCATGTTATGGATACAATCTCCCTCTGATGTGATCTTGAAAGGAAAGTGACCACAGCACTCGGAGCGACCAAGAGATCGTTATTGCAGCAGTGAGAAAGAGGAGAAGAGAGAAAGAGAGAGCAAGAGAGGGGGGCCCTGGCAGGAGAGAGTTCAGACTTGATGCAAACTGCGATAAAGAACCAGACAGGGGCTGGGGATGTGGCTCAAGCAGTAGCGCGCTCGCCTGGCATGTGTGTGGCCCGGGTTTGATCCTCAGCACCACATACAAACAAAGATGTTGTGTCCGCCGAAAACTAAAAAATAAAATATTAAAAAATTCTCTCTCTCTCTCTCTCTCTCTTAAAAAAAAAAAAAAAGAATGGGTCGTCACTAACATTCAGTGGAGAAAGAATGCCAAGGAAGAGGGATGTGTCACCATGTGAAATGCTTGAGAGGGGGGCCAGCATTAAAAAAAAAAAAAACCAGACAGGTTGGACTGCCCTGGTTATCTTGCAGCTAACATTTGTTCAGCCTGCCCTGCACTAACAGATCTTGCTGATTGTTAGAGACTTGGGCAAATTTCTTCTTTTTTTGTTATTTATTTATTAGTGCATTATAACGATACATATTGAACTTATTGTTCTGTGGTGCCGGGGATTGAACCCAGGGACCTGGGTATGCTAGGCATAGCATCTCCCACTGAGCTATGCCCCAGTGCCCCAGCACCCTCCTCCCCAGCCTTTTTTTTTTTTTTTTTTAATTTTTATTTTGAGATAGGGTCTTTTTGAGTTACCAGGCTGGCCTTGAATTTGCCATTCCCTTGCCTTAGGTTTTTCAAGTAGCTGAGATTACAGGCATGGGCCACCATGCCTAGCTACATTTCTTAGGTTTTTTCAGGGGGGCAGTACCAGGGATTGAACTCAGGGGCACTCAACCACTAAGCCACATCCCCAGCCCTATTTTGTATTATATTTAGAGACAGGGTCTCACTGAGTTGCTTAGCACCTCGCCATTGCTGAGGCTGGCTTTGAACTCGTGATCCTCCTGCCTCAGCCTCCCAAGCCACTGGATAACAGGCGTGCACCACAGCACCCAGCACATTTCTTGTTCCCCTCTCCTTTGGTCCTCATCAGTTTTGTTTATGCTTTACTCCAGTGCTCTGGTGCCTTCAGCCAGAGAATGCTGGTGTGCACTGATTGGCTGCCCCAGCTCAGGGTCAGGGGTCCAGACCTCCTCCCACTGGCCAGGAGTCTCCTCCCAGCAGGCTGATCTTTGTCCCTGACTTTATCTGAGAGAAGCTGTGGAAGGTTCAGCCTACATTTTTCTTTTTCTTTTTCTTTTTTTTTTTTTTGGGGGGGGGGGTGCAATTTTCCAGGGTCTTTAAAAGAAGAAAATCTGAGTTTGGAGCCTTAAGTCTGTCAAAGGCAATGTCTACAAAGGTAAATGCTCTTTTTCTTTTTAACTAAGCTATCATCTTATGAGAAGAAATTAATGTTTAAACAATTTTAACAGTTCAAATTGAACAGCAATCAGGAATTGTAAATATCTGAACTGTTACTGTTGGGCAAAAATAAAGCTAAGAAGTTTGATTTTTCCAAATGGATAGGTTTGTCCTCTCAGTCCTCACAACAGAAGTCCAATTTGATTGAGTTTTCCTAGTCGAGGACATTCCTACCCACCCATGCTGCTCCTACTATTCAGTCCCAACATTCCCCTCTCTTGATCTTGTGATGCAGCAATTAGGAAAGAGAAGAAAGCAGGGTCCCTAGTGGGCAGCCTGCACTATGAAAGGAGAGGACTCTGGAGGGCTGGCAGCTCCGGGGACAGAGCAGCAGACCACTGCAGCTAGTGCTGGTGGTGACCTCTCATGGCCGAGGGTCTGTGCCTGTCCCCGGCAGGCTCCTCGGCTGAACTCCAGCATGAAGGAGATGTGCGGAGTCTGGGCTTGAGGAAGGGAAATGTGAGCCTGTGCTCTCTGTCGCTTGTCTCTTCTGACTCAAGATGGACTCCTCTGAACCCGTAAAGAGTCTCAGTCTTTCCCATGTGCAGACACTGAGAATGACAGGGCAATAGCCCCGGTATGGCATGGACAGTGAAGTGGGGTGGGTGCAGTGTCACATTGCATGAAGGTGTGGCAGGGGCACAGTGTCACTCTGTGCCAAGGTAGCAGGAAACACAATTGCAGAGCCCTGGGCTGTCGTGGCCAACCTGTGAAAGTCACAGAGGTGTTCCTATCTGGACAAGGCTGTTTAAATCTTTTTCTGAAGGTCAGAAGTAAGCCCAAGCCTGTGTTTTTTTTTTTTTGGAACTGATCATAGTGTAAGCTTTGATCAGATTTTGAACATTCTTTGGTTTGTTTTCCCCACCAAGCCTCAGGGACCCAAAAACAAAAGACCCCAAAACAAAACCTTAGTGTTTGGAAAGCTGTTGATTTTCTTCATAGAAGGATACTAATGTCTAAAAATCTCATATTTGGGCTGGGGCTGTGGCTCAGCGATAGACCACTTGCCTCACATGTGAGAGGCACTGGGTTCGATCCTCAGGACCACATAAAAAACAAATAAACAAAATAAAGATATTGTTCACCCACAACTAAAAAAATTTTTTAAATTCTTAAAAATCTCATATTTAACCAGAAACAAGGAACCTAAAACTATAATTCACT
The DNA here is from genome assembly GCF_047511675.1 of Marmota flaviventris. NCBI lineage: Eukaryota > Metazoa > Chordata > Mammalia > Rodentia > Sciuridae > Marmota > Marmota flaviventris. The sequence goes on along the minus strand of NC_092513.1, from coordinate 271,305 downwards.
TTACAGACAAGACATATTTTTTTTTTATTTTCACAGTAAAATGTGGTCAGTTTTGTTTGTTTGTACCAGGGATTGAACCCAGGGGTACTTAACCATGAGCCATGTTCCCAACCCTTTTTTAAAAAAAATAACTATTTTATCGCTTCTCGGCCTTTTGGCTAAGATCAAGTGTAAAAAATAACTATTTTATTTAGAGACAGTCTTTTTGAGTTGCTTAGAGCCTTGGGGGTTGCTGAGGTTGGCTTTGAATTCTAGATCCTCCTGCCTCAGCCTCTGAGCTGCTGGAATTACCGGTATGTGCCCAGCTGGTCAGTTTTACTACTTATTTATTGCTGTAAAAGAGTTAAAAATACCACATCCCAAGATATATAGCCCTGATGTATTATTGGCTATTTCAAATTAAAGGCACTTAAGAACATAGCAGGTGCAAAATATCACTGACTTGATTCTGTTCCTTAAGAGCAAGCAAAACTCCTGGGAACAGGTGGTGCATTCTCCTCCCCAGGGGAGATCCATGCTTGCAAACCCTACCACCTGCACTGTCACTTACCTGTGGCAACTGCCTGGCCAAACCCCTGGCCTAGCTAATCTTCCGCCACCACTCTGTCCAGTTCACTGTGGAAGCAACTGGCTCAGTGACTCTGGCTCTTCCTTTCCCCATGGGGGCTTCATCTGTTTAACAGTGGACTGGGAGAGTTGGAAACTGTTTACCTGCTCACATGTCTCACCTGGTTTTAATTCTCTGGCCTAGATGGGGGGTGGAGTCTGCGTTTTTCTCCTCCACAGCTGCTTGCAAGCATTAGCCTGAAACTTAGGACTGAAGCACAGTGTTTATTGTATCCCAGACACTCACTGAGTAGGCTGCCTCAGTGTCTGACCACAGGCCAGGCGAGTGCTCCGGGCTTTGTTATGACTGCTGCCTGTCTTCATAGGATCTGCTGCTAGCACCTCACCTGGCCTCTGCATGAGGCAGGGGTGAGGAGGTGGGGAGTCTAGCCACAGCCCTCCTGGCCAGGAGGTCACTTCCCAAGGCAGGAATAAAAACCCAGGCAAAGCAGGAGGGAGCAGGCAGTCAGGCTCTGTCTGACTTTCAGGTGCCTGAGAATTTGTCCAGCCAACAGGAGAAGCCCAGCCTTGCCGCCTGGATATGCTGGAGCAGGAGATGTGGCACTCTTGTGTGGTTCATGTCTTTCTGTCTGCAGGCTGCAAGAGACCCAGCACTGCCTGGAGTTCTAGTGTTTGGCCTTGAAGGACCCTATGGCATATGTGAGGCTCATGTGGAAGAGCTGCAGAAGCACTTTACTCTCATTACCATGAAGCAATTTTTGGAAAACAAAACAGAATTCAGTCAAAAGATCCAAGCTGTATACCTCTGGGGTGGACGCCCGGTGATTGACCGGGAGCTGCTGCTGAGCTTGCCCTGCCTGAAAATCATTGGCAACTCGGGAGCAGGCCTGGATCACCTGGACCTGCCATTCATTGCCAGCTGTGGTGTGAAGGTGGCCCACACCCCACACGCAGTGTCCACTCCCACAGCAGACCTGGGGATGGCCCTGCTGCTGGCCTCAGCTCGCAGGGTGGTGGAAGGTAAAAATGCTGTTGTTGGTTGTCCAAAGGTTCAGATGATAAATATTTAATAATATACATGTTAAAATAATTTCAAAACACGCAAACAGGTCCTTCTCTGGTTCTGATATCTTTGGGTGACATGTAGACTTCATCTGCTGGGAATTGAGTTCCTTGTTGCAAGGGGGCAAAATTGCAACGCATGCAGTTGAGAGGAGAAATAAAGAATGTCCCTGCTCCTCTGCCCCTTTCAATGAATAAAGATTCACTCAAATTACTCAATACAATTTCACTCTATAGGTTCTTAATCAAGAAAATGACAATCCTTCTTAATCAAGAAAATGACGGGGCTGGGGCTGTAGCTCAGTGGTAGAGCATTTGCCTAGAATGTGTGAGGCACTGGGTTCAATCCTCAGCACCACATAAAAACAGATAAATAAAATTAAAGGTTCATCTACAACTAAAAAAGAAAAAGAAAATGACAAGGCTAGGCACTGCAATAGACATAATCAATTCACAGCAAACAATTCTAGATTAATTAATTCACAGCAAGCAATTCTAGATTAATTCTAAGCACTGCAAAACACACTTAATCATGACAGGCTAATGACAGACATTCCCTCTGTGTGCTAAGTTCAAAAGTCTGAAGCCTTAGGCTTTAAGTCCAGCAGATGCACACTCACTCTGGTGACCAGGTCTGGAACCAAGGGGCTTTTCCTGGCATCGAGTGAACGACTGTTTGAGGAGGGGGTTGTAGGGAGGAGTTGCAGCTCTCACCAAGGTCCAGATGAGGTGGTAGAGTTTGAGAGCAGTGAGGATCACGCAGAGGCTCAGGAACAATGACCAGTGATGGGATGTCAGATCCTCATTAGGCTCTCCAGCTCAAGTGCATCCTTGTTTTGGCTGGCTGAATCCCTGTTCATTTGCTCTATCATTTATACTAAATTTTGGGGCTTTTGCCCCCCTTTCAATCCTTATCAGCTACCGTGGGATTTCTCAGTGACATCATTTACCCTGGGGTCAGAAACTTTGGGTCGGGTGGTCTCCACCCTGATCTTCTTGCCTTTCCCTCTGATCAGGTGAGGACAGCCTGCCAGGGGCTTTACTCTGTTTATCAGGGTGTGGGGAAGTAACTTGTCTGAGGCCACACTGGAGGGCTCTGTGGGAGTGCCTAGTGAGACTGCAGGTTTCAACTGGAGTTTTTAAAATGGAGTTGCTTAGGCTCAGGCCCAAGGCCGTCCTAATAGTTCCTCCTGGGTGTACACGGCTTCTGTCAGCATCCATGTCCACCTTGGCTTCTGAGAGCAGTAGCTCCTCTACCACCAGCTCTCACTCATGTATGTAACAGGGTAAAATATAAGGTAGCCTCAGGACTACCACAAAAGTGGCAGTGGAAGTCACGTGATCTTCTCCCAATGGGAACTCTGCTGAGAAGCAGTTCTGAGAGAAGGAGCAAGAGCCTGGCTCCTCTTATTCTTGGCTACTGGTCAAGACAGACTCTGAAACAAGTTCTAGCCAGAAATCCTTAATGTGAAATACGCTGCCATTTCAGAACATCCTCTCCAGAGGGTCTGGTTTTGTTCTGAGGAAGCTACCTCTTACTTTTGCTGTCCTCTCTGCGGAAGCACAGAGGACCTGAGCTCCAGCCTCCACATAGGCCTTCTCTGCCTTGAGCTCTGTGGAAAGACCCCTTTGCTAGTGATGCCATTTAACAGCACTGTGCCTGTATGTTTTAGGTTGTCAGTTGGCTGTCTCACCGGACACAAAGCACTTCTCTATAAACTGGTTGGGGCAGGAAGTGTCGGGGGCCACTCTGGGGATCATCGGCATGGGCACCATTGGCTATAAGATTGCGCAGAGGGCCAAAGCATTTGAAATGAAGATTCTGTATCACAATAGGAACCGCAGGTAAGGCTCAAAAAGTTGACCCTTGGTTGAGCTCAGTAGAGCTATGGCTGCCCAAGCATGGCCAGGAGATTCCCACTCTCACCAAGGAAAGCTCATGCCAAGAAGGGGTGGAAGTTTCCTGACAATTCCCTGGAAATGTGGCTCTGACTTCTCATGGAGAAAATACCACTGAAAAGAAAAGAAGTTCACTACATAACACAAGTCCTTTATAATTTCCAAAGTGACTTTTCAGTCCCAGGAGATGCGTTCACACCCACCAAGCCCCAATTAATACTGAGGTGTGCTGGTGCCTCTTCCTGGCTCTTAGGCCTGTGTGGCTCTTCGGCACTGCAGATAATCTTCAGGGAGCTGGTGGTATGCCTGTCTCAACTGCTCCTGCTCAGCAAAGCCACAGAAACCCATGGTGGCCTGTGTGCCTCCTGGCTTTGGGGGTCTCACATCCCTCAAGGGTGAGTGTGCTGCCCTCTGTCCACCCAGTCTCCTCAGCTAACTCAGTGCACCCTCCACCTACCAGGTCTCCACTCATCACAGGCCAAGTCCAAAACTAACTCTGGACTTTTGTCCCTAATGTTGTGCCAAGCCCTTCAGTAGCACTCCCCATTTCCTTTCATTTATTTTTTTTTTGAGGGGGCAGGTACTGGGGATTGAACCCAAGGATGCTTTACCACTGAACTACATCCCCTGCCCTTCTTATTGTTTATTTTATTTATTCATTTATTTATTATGTGATGCTGGGAATTGAACCCAGGGCCTTGTGCATGCGAGGCAAGCACTCTATCAACTGAGCTATATCCCCAGCCCTTTTTTTTTTTTTTTTAAATTTTGAGAAGGGGTCTCACCAAGTTGCCCAGGCTGGAGGATCACCCCTTGAATTTGTGATCCTCCTGCCCCAGCCTCCCAAGTTGCTAGGATGCAGGTGTGCCCTCCCCACCATAGTGCTCCTATTTCCTTAGACGGCACCTACACTCACCCTTCTAGAGTTCTTACCCTCTACCACCAGTGCCTTTAAAAAAAAAAAAAAAAAAAAAAAAATATATATATATATATATATATATATATATATATATATATATATTACTTTTAGGTGGACACAATATCTTTATTTTATTTTTATGTGGTGCTGAGAATCGAACCCAGTGCCTCGTGCTTGCTAGGGGAGTGCGCTACCACTTGAGCCACATCCCCAGCCCCAGTGCCTGTCTTAGTGATGGGCTGCAGAACTCTCACTTCTCTGACAAAACCTGCTCAGGCTGTCTCATGTGCCATCCAACCCAGGGGCAGCTCAAGTACTTATACCACCTTGAATTCCTGTGGCCACTCTCTGCAGACCAGCCAGGCCTTGGCCATTGCTCACAACTGCTGAATGGCTCCTATCGGCTGTGGGAAAAGATGGTTCCATAGAGCTGGGTGCCTCACATCATGGCCATTGTCTCCCAGGGGCTCCTGGGCCTCCCTTTCAGTCTTACAATATTGCAGGACCCATCTCAGGACAGTACTTTTTTTTTTTTTTTTTTGGTAGCAGGGATTGAACTCAGGGTTACTCGACCACTGCGCCACATCCCCAGCCCTGTTTTGTATTTTATTTAGAGACAGGGTCTCACTAAGTTGCTTAGCACTTCTCTTTTGCTGAGGCTGGATTTGAACCCATGATACTCCTGTCTCAGGCTCCCATGCTGCTGGGATTACAGACATGTACTTAACTAGCACTCTGGGGTGCTGTTCTAAGATGTCTGCAGCCCCAGGGGTGCCATGTCCTCAGCAGGAGGAAGACATAGGAAGGCTATTACACCTCCAGAAGTGGAGCAAACACTGCACTCAGCTGGGCCTGGCCAAAAAGAATGTGATCATTTTCCACCAAAGGTCAATCATTCCCCAACTCAGGCCCTGAGTGTTCCACCTTGGAGGTTCTCACCTTGCCTCTCCCTAGTGGCTCCACCTACAGGTTTCCTTCTACTTGGGTTCCCTCTTGCCCTTCCTTGGCAAGGCCCCTGAGATCCTTCTTCCTGCATGCTCACCTCTGGTGGCTTGAGTGTGGTCGTGGGTGCAGGTGATGCAGAGGTGGAGCTTCTCCATGTCTTCACTGCTATCCCCATACCCAGCAGGACTGGCACCTAGGGCAGCTGCTCAACCAACTATTTTTTTTAAATTTTTTATTCTAATTTGTTACATATGACAGCAGAATGCATTACAATCAACCAACTCTTCACATAAATGCATAGGTTTCTGACCTTAAAGAAAATTGGGGAAACTCTTTTCTGTAACAGACATTTGTGGAGCATGGTGAGCTGGTTTTTCAGGTACTGTTTTTTTTTTTTTTTTAATTATTTTTATTAGTTGTTCAAAACATAACATAGCTCTTGACATATCATATTTCATCAGGTACTGTGTTTGCACAAAGAAACATAATAGTCCCAGATCTCAGTGCCACCAGAGGGCAAAGGCAGGGATGCCAGGGCCAAGCAAGTGAAGGGGACAGGGTTTGGGGAACTGGGCAAGCATCTCCCCTCAGGCTACACCTGCCTGTGTTAGAAAAGAATTGTGTCATTTCATATTCCACATCTGAAAGTCCATTGGTGGCTTCCAGGATGCTGTCAAGTCCTGGTGCTTATGATTTCTGTCGAATAATCAGTTGTCTTGGGTGACCAGAATAAGGGTTAAAATTTGACCCAAATAAAAAAAAAAAAAGCCACAGTCCTGCCTGCATTGACTCTGTGGGCCTGGCTTTCCATTCAGCAGACAGTACCTCAAGGCCTTTCCTGTTCCTCTCCGGGCATGAGATGTGTTTGCCCAGCCTCCGCTGTCCCTGGAAGCAGGGATCTGGGGATACAGGTTTGGGCCTGGCAACCCTGCAGGGGCTGGATAAGCAGAGTTTCCATAGGGGAGTGAGCCATCCTGAGGACTCCAGGGCTGACCACACTGCCAGGCCTTTGGGACTCATGTGTCCAGCTGGGAGTTGGGCCTAGTGGACCCCGCCACTTCCCCTGAGAGACTTCTCCCTGGAAGTGTCACCCACCTGGGCATCTGGCTGAATTTCTGAGGAAGTGATTTCTCTGCAGGAGGTTGGAGGAGGAAGCTGCCGTGGGTGCTGCCTACTGTGCCAGGCTGGAAGACCTGCTGCAGCACTCGGACTTTGTGATGCTGGCTGCCAGCCTGACGCCCCAGACCCAGGGCCTGATGGGGAGGCGGGAGCTGCAGCTGATGAAGCGAAGTGCTGTGCTGGTCAATGTCGGCAGAGGTAGGCCTGTCTGTGATGACCGTGTGGCCAGGAGACATGGCTGGGAGTCTCTAGCTCTGCCCTTGGCTTTTCTTGTCCCCTTTATCCTGAGTGGATGCCCTGGTCCAGAAAATTCACAAAATCCATTTAGATTGGTGGCAGGTGAATTAAGAAAATTTACATTCTATTTAGAAATTTTCCTGAGTTTTGTCTTTACATGACTTTGAACCTCAAGTAAGAATCAAGAAGGATAATAGCTACGATATGGAAGTTTTCATATCACAAGTCAATGTCTGTTGGGATGGAGTGGTGTTGCAATTTGATGCTCTGGGGGGATTTAACACAGTTCCTGGGGATGAGTTTCTGAGGGTCACTTTTGACATTTAGGTGCCAAGAGGCAGCATTGGACACAGATGGTATCCTTGTGATGCTGGTGTGGGGGTGCATGTGAGGGCTGGCTGTTGAGGCAGACATCTGGGCAGTGTGCCCTGTGGGGCTGGGGACATGGTTGAGAAACTCAGCACCCCCAACAGCCCTGAGTATCGCTTAGCTCAGTGACCTTACCCAGAAAGCAAGAACCAGCTCTTGCCATGAAGCTGCACATGGCTGAGTTAATTATTTGAGAGTTGTCTGAAAATTCAGACCTTCAATGAGACAGTTTAAAAGACCAGTGTGCAGCACGCTTTCAGTAGCATCAAGGCCAGTATGCAAACTTCTGGGGCCATCCGTGGCCTCAGTTTGGACTTTCTCCAACAGCCTCTGGGCAGGCATTGGTCGTAACCTAGGAGCAGTGGCTCACAGATGGACTGTCTGTGATGGGCAGCACTATCAGCCAGCAGGTTCTTCACAGGCCTCAGCCTCAGATGCTCACACACACTCTTGCTATTTTGTAAATGGAGTCATGCATCACGTTCTGTTTGTTTCATAACTGCTTTTTTTTTTTTGGTGCTGGGGATTGAACCCAGGGTCTCCCACTGACCTGCATCCTGGCCCTCATTTCATTTTTAAATGCAGACATTTGGAGGCTGTTTTTCAATTGAGCCCCTTGGGTGATTTGGGGGAGATGGCATGAAAGTGAGACAGGACCAGGTTTTGGTAAGACCAGGGCTGGGGTACAGGATAATTGTGGGCAGATTTGTAACCTATGAGTCTGTTTAAGTCAGCTTTTCATTCCTGTAACCAAAATACCTGGCAAGAACAACTGAGAGGAGGGGCCAGGATTTCAGAGGTCTTGGTCTACAAACAGCGGACTTAAATGCTGTGGGCTCAAGAGGAGATAGCACATAATGGCTGGAGAGGGAGAGAGAGAGGAGGGAAGGATGGATGGAGGAAGGAACTCAAGAAAGATGCACCCCTCCCCCAGGGGCCTGCCTCCTCTAGCCACGCCCCATCTGCCCACAGTCACCAGCCAGTTTGTCCATTCAAACTAGGATGGACTGATCAGGTTACAGCTCTCAAGAGCCAATCATTTCACCTCTGAACATTCCTGCATCAACACAGGAGACTTGGGGGGAGACCTTTATATGCAAACTATAACATTCTACCCCTGGCTCCCAAAAACTCAGGTCCATCTCACAATGCAACGTATATTCAATTCATCTCCAAGAGCCCACACAATCTTGATAGTTTCTGCTTTCCCTCAAATGTCTAAGTTCAAAGTCTCTTCTGAGACTCAAGGCAAACTCTTGGCTGTGAGCCCCTGTAAAAATAAAAAGCAAGTTACATGTATCCAATACACAGTGGCAGAGAGTAAATATTTTCATTCCAAAAGGGAGAAATAGGGGCATATAAAGAGGGGCCAAAGCGAGACTGAAACCCTGCTGGCAAATGGCTCTCTTAACTCCACCTGCAACTTTGCATACAGCATGGAGGACCCTGGCTGCAAGGTGTTAGCCTCAAAGGCCTTGGGCAGCCTCATCCCAGTGGTATTGCCATTTGCAGTGCATATGGGCTCTCTTTTAGCCTGGCTCTCTCCACAGCCAGCAGCTTTTCTCAGAAGACAGTCCATGTCACTAGCATCTCTTAATTCCTGGAGTCTCCATTCCAGCTTCATTTCACCTTCACAGTTTCATGCATTGCCCTCTCAGGGGAAGCCCGCAGGGACTCCAACCCTGCTACACTTTACCTGGCCTCCCAGGCCTTCTTTTGAAATCTTGGTGGCAGCTTCCATGACCCCTTAACTTTAGTATCCTGCACTCCTGCAGAACCATGTGGATAATGCTAAGACCTGTTGCCAGCTAGCACAGTACCTGGGTAACGGAGGCAATGGCCAGTGTCTCTTTGGGGCATTCTTTTTTCTGCCCAGGAAAATGTAAGCCACCCTAAAACTTAAAGTCTCAAATAATTAGTGAATAACAAAACATAAATATATTCAGAAATGTATTTACAAAAGTGAAGCCCCTGATAGATCCAGTCCACATGGGCGCTGGAACTAGACAGAGAAAAGATGGCTCTGGTTATTTATGTAAAGGGATGTATCAAAGGCAGGGATAAGGTTTCAAAGGCAGAGTCTCGCTTCCTCAGGTTTTGCTGACATCTTGGCAAGTCATACCCATCTCAGGTGCTGTGTGGGACACAGAAGAACAGGACAGAAATTCACACTGTCCATGGGCAATTGACCAGAGAAAATGTCTACTGGTCATTCCCAGACTCCAGATGTTTCTATCCACTAGGCTTCCATGTGCAGTGACCCACATGCAATCCATAGACAGCCTGTGACACTTGGGCCCCCTGGAATCATAGCTGTGGCTCAGCGTGGTGAATCAACTTCCTAGGCACCCCTGTGTATGCAGGACATCCATGATCTTTTCTCAATGAAATTTTTATTTTCTGTACCCTGGAGCCAGTAGTGGAAATGGTCGTACAAATTCCTAAGATGCTCTCAAGCCATTTTCTGTATTGTCTCTGTGCAAAGGACTTAGTTTCTCCTTACTGGCTGTAATCTCTTCAATAAGCACACCCTCCTGGGCCCCAACTTTACATGCACTTTCCTGGCCAGATTGTAAGTTTTAAAAATCCCTTATCTCTGATTTCTGTTCCCATTTTTCATGGAAAACCTGGTCTAAAGGTGCCAGCAATCTCCATGCCACTGACTGAATGCTTTGCTGCCTTGAAATTTTCTCCATCAGATTGATTAGTCCATCCCCTTTTAATTCAGCCTCACACAAAGTCTTGGCATATGGGCAAAATGTAGCCAAGTTGTTTGCCAGAATGTAACACAAGTGGCCTCTAGACCAATTCCCAGCAGAGTCTTCATTTCTCTCTCAAACCTCATGAGCCCAGTCTTTTTTTTTTTTAGTGAGAGAGGGAGAGAGAGAATTTTAATATTTATTTTTTAGTTATCGGCGGACACAACATCTTTGTTTGTATGTGGTGCTGAGGATCGAACCTGGGCCGCACGCACGCCAGGCGAGTGCGCTACCGCTTGAGCCACATCCCCAGCCCATGAGCCCAGTCTTTACTGTCTATAATCCTATCAGCATTCTGGTCTGAGCTTTCACCGGAATCACCCATTCATCTCTGTTTACAATATTTTAAAGCTTTTGCTGTTCACATCTCGAAACTTTTCAGAATTCCTCCTACCAACCAGCTGCAAAGGTTTCTGAAACACATGGTCAGATAGTTACAGTGCTCACACTTCTTGATACCAATTTCTGTTTTAGTTAACTTTTTCTGTTTCTGTGACCAAAATACCTGACAAGAAAAACTTAGAGGAAAGAATGTTTATTTTGGGCTCATGGCTTCAGAGGTCTCAGCTCATAGATGACTAAGTCCATTGCTTTGGGCCCAGGGTGAGGAAGAGCCCAGTGGAGGAAAGCTCCTCAGCTCATGGTGGGATCAGGAAGTGGGCGGTGGGGAGGAGGGACTTGGGGAAGAGGCGTCCTTCCAGACATGCCCCCAGGATTCCACCTTCTCCAGCCATGCCCCACCTTCCCACAATCACCACTAGTCAAATAATTCAAACTAACCTGGTTATAGCCCTCACAATCTAATCAATTTACCTCTGAACTTTCCTGCATTAACATCGGAGCTTTTAGGGGACACCTTACATCCAAACCAAAACACAGCCTCACCTGCAACATGAATCAACTTTGCTGTGGTATTTGAGGGCTCACTGAGCAATGCACACAGTGGGCTGAGGCCTGGTTTTGTTCTAATGATTGGTTGGACATGATTTAAATGTAATTTTAGTGTGAAGTTTGCATGTTCTTTGTGAGGATTTGCATACATTTAAACATGTTTCTGGAACAAAATGAAGACACATTTGAAGCTATAGCTGTATGATGAAACTCTCTTCTCACATGTCAACACCCATGTGGTTGCTGAGGAGTTGTCTCATTCATCTAGGGCTTCTGGTTGATCAGGATGCACTGGTGGAAGCTCTGAAGAATGGGGTCATTAAGGCTGCAGCACTGGATGTGACATACCCAGAGCCCCTGCCAAGGTAACAAGACCAGACAAAATCCAATTTTTTTTTGGATAGAAGGTGGCAAAATGGCAGATGAGTGCTTCTGTTGGCCTTGCAGCCTCAGGGAGCCATGGAACTGTGGGGTGTGGCCTGTCCTACTGTATACAGCAGACTGTCCAGGTTCTGGGTCAGCTTCACCCTGGAAAGGGAGCTCAGAGTGCTCAGGATTGGGCCCCACATAGGACACTGCACAGAATCTCTGCCTTCTTGTTGGCCTTGGGTGCCTCTTTTACAAACCTTTGTATCTGTGCTGTGCTTCATCTTCATCTTAGTTCTAAGGCTGGAAGTACTTGCACCCTCTACTGTAGTCTGAGTCAGGGGTTCCAGATACATTGCCATCCTTGGGGTCCACAAGATTCTAGTAGGTGTGCCCTTGACTCTTAGCAGCTAGGGCCAAGAGGCCATGGCCCTTCATGGCTATTTCAGCTGTATCCAAATGGTTAAGAGACCCTGTGGGTGAGGCCACATCCATTGCCAATGCTGGCATCTAGTGCTATCCATCAAGTTGGAGTTTGCCTGATCCACTCTACCTCATCACCTTTCCAGGCTAACTGCCGTCCTGGGCCTTCCTCCTGGAAGTCAACTTCCTTTAATCTGCTAGTTCTGATGAATCTCCCCTCTGAATGCCACTCCTCATTAAAAGTGAATTCAGCTTCTCCCATGATGGTAGAACAGCTCTGGCATCCCCTAAAGCCCTTAGCCCTTTTCCACCTTGCGGGCCAGTCTCTAATCAAGCAGGCACATGTGTAATTGTGAGCTCATGGCCTCTGTACGATTAGGATACATGCTTTGTACCTCAAAACATAGGGTCTCCTGAGCTAGGGTTAGCTGAGTGGTGGGTACATGTGGGTGTAATTCTGGGTGTGCCTGAGGTGCCTGCAAACTTCTTATCTCGGGGTGGCAAAATTCTGGTTTCACAGGGGAGGTGAAGCCAGAATACAAAGTTAAAGAAACCAAACAACTCCATGTTTTTCCTAATTAATGTGTATTTCAGAGATCACCCCTTGTTGAAGCTGAAGAACATCATTGTCACACCTCACATTGGAAGTGCAACTCACCAAGCCAAATGGCAAATCATGCAAGATCTGGTTGAAAGCATCCTGGCAGCTCTCCACGGCCTTCCTGTTCCTAACGAAGTGTTGCTTAAGTGACTTGTGAGGACTGAGAAATATAGTAGACTAAATGGGGAAAGCTGTATTTCTGGGTACTTCACATGTCACACCCATCTTGTAGACTGGCTTAAAGTTGCTTAAGAGTAATAGGTAATGTTTATTGAAGGCGGCTTGCTGCATGCTTTGCTTCCATTCTCTCACTTCCTGCTGAGGGAAATTGCATCCAGTTATCTAGTCTCAGATGAATTTAAAGGAAAATCCTAGGCTTAGTTTTGATTTGGATTTAGATTGTGTAATGCCAGATTCGTGGGACCCCAATAGATCTCCAGGAGCCGAATCCGATGCAATCACACAAGAATCTTTATTGCAAGCTCGAGCCTGGACTCACAACCGTTCCTGAGACAGTGGTCCCAGAGAGTGAGTCCTGATCCTTTGTTCAGTGAGATTTTACAGGTTTTGGGGGGATACTCTCTGTGTCACAACATCACACAGCAAATATTCCATACCATGGGAAAATCAAACAACAACTCTAATCAGTATTAGCACATTCACTGGCAGGAACAAGTTGGGTAGGGGTGATTGGTTAGTACTGATTGGTTTAGGCCATGAGGGGCGTACGTGCCAAACTACATGGTTTCCCAACATGTTATCAACTACCATAAACTACTGGGGGGTCATCTGGCACCCAGATATTTTCCCTGTCTCATGCTGATTGGTGGTTGCTAGGGGGTTGCTATAGGTCCTCACCTAGCCTAACTGAGTCAGGGACATCTGGCACCGCAGACCTCTCCTGTTATTTGTAGACAAACAACTCAGCAGGGTGGGTATGTGCTTAGGAGTGCTCTGTGGGTTTTTCCAAGGATAAGGGTCATGCCCCCTTCCTTAGGACAGCCTTGAGGTAGAAGCTGCTGTTATTTATTTTCAAAAATGGAGTCACATCAGTTTCTCAATTAAAACCCTGGACTAGATCTGCAAATCTCGTGAGCTATGTTACCTTCTATTTTGTTATATTCTGATGACTTCTTATATTATTCATTCCCCATACTCAAAGATCACTGTTCATTTCCTTCAATTTCCTTCTCAATAATTACTTCAATAGGTAATTATTGAGAACTCTCAGGCTGCAGTGTTCTCCCAGCTGGGGCTACTGCAGGAAACAAGGCAAGGCCTGCTCTCCGATATACTTTGCAGTGAGGAATACCAACGGGGGTCTGCAGCTGGTGGGAGTGGGGCATAAAGGATGAGGTAGGGACTGCAAAGATTATTGGAAACGGCCATGATTATGGGATCCAGATTAACACACTTTATTTTGGAAGCCTCTAGATAAACAGACAAATGTCTTTGTCTAGATAGATGAGTAAAGAAGTATTACAGGAAATAAGTTTTATGGCAGGAGCAAATAAATTAGCAGTAGAATCCGAAAGAAGAATGCGGGATCCGTCCAACCTGTTGGCTCAGTGTGGAAGGGCCTTCTTATCTACCTCACCGCAGGCTTTCTCCTGCGGGCCTCTGGTCCACCCTGCGGGCTCTGTGTGCCGGCCTCTCGTCCATGTCTCTGCCTTCTCAATCACTTCAGCAGCTCGCCCTTCTGTCAGTTTCATGCTATTTTTAACCTTTCTTTAAAAGTTCATTTTTACTCGGATGCATAAAAACAGTAAATGCATATTAATGGTACCATGTGATGCTTCGATACCTGTGTACACTGCATGGTGTTGAATAACATTAAGAATGTCTATCTTCTCAAACACGGTGAAAACCACTGAAATCTTTTCAGTATTTGAAATTTCAGGGTCACTTGCTTTTCCTATAGCACCCAGCAGTCTTCTGAGCTCCCACTGCTTTCCAGCGCGCAAATGTGTAGGCGGGGCCGCCCTCTCTCTCCCCGCCCACCCGCCTCCAGGCCAATGACAACTGTACGTCATCGCCCCACCCACCATCCTGCCCCCGTCATCCCGCCCATTCGGCCCGTCGCCCCGCCCCACGTCCCGTCACCCCGCCCCCGCGTCCCGTCGCCCCGCCCCACGTCCGCATCACGTCTCCGCTCCAACCTTGCGCCGGCCTGCGTCTGTCGTCCAGCCTCGGTGTCGGATCCGGGATCCGGCGCCCGCTGGTGCTGGCAGAGTCCTCCCGGACATGTGGGCTGCCGCCCGCGGTCTGTGCTGCCCCGGCGCCGGGGTGCTGTTGCGGCGGGGCTGCGGTGAGGCTGCACTCCACCGCGCCCGCACGCGGAGCCTGCACGGCTCTGCCGTCTCCTGTGGCAGCAAGAACTTGCTCAAGAAATTTGCTTCGAAAACCAGGTATGCGCGGTGCTGAGGCTGCGGGGGCGAGGTCCACGGCGGGTGACAGGTTCATGGGGGACAAACGTGTCCTCCGGGGACCGCGGGTGGCTACGGGGGATAGGAAGCCTTTCCTTATTAACACTGCCTTTTCTTTGTGGCCTTTGTCTTGTTAACTAGTTGTTTTTTGTGTGATGCTGGGGCCTTGTGCATGCGAGGCAAGCACCCTACCAACTGAGCTATATTCCCAGCCCTCAATTAGTTTTCTTAATGTTAAGATGAGTACAGTCAGTCATTTTTAACTTTTTTTTTTTAGATGTTGATGGACCTTTATTTTATTCATTCACTTACATGTGGTGCTAAGAATTGAACCCCATGCCTCACACATGCTAGGCAAGCGCTCTGCCACTGAGCCAAAATCCCAGCCCCCATGTAAGACATTTTTATCTTCACCCCACTTTAGTTTTTACTGTTGGTGGGTATGTTTTTTGGTTCGGTTTATTCTTCATTTTAGACAGGGTTTTATTTAATATGCCCCGTCTGACCTCAAACGTGTGATCCTCCTGTCTCAGCTTTTGGCATGGCTGGGATCACAGGCCTGCATCACTTGTTTTGTTCAATAAACTACTTTAAAGATAGTTTTACGTTTACAGAAAAATTGCAAAGTACTGTTTGAGGAGTACTGTCAGACTAGCAGTAGTGTGCCCTCTGTTGGGGTTTTTTGGTGTTTCCTCATGGTTGTGTGTGGGCTGTGGAGTTTGGAGAGGAGCCTGCAGAGGTGATTTTGTCACATCAAGGGTGTGTGTGGTCCACACAGGTGCTGATCACCTGGCTGGGTGTTTGTCAGGTGTCTACCCTGAGCAGTGACTCTTCCTCCACTTTCCATACTGTCCTTTTTGGGAAGAAGTCAGTATGTGAAGTCGCTGCCTAAGGAGGAGAGAATTGTGCTCAGAAACTATTTGGGATTCTGTGTGGGAGATGCATATCTTCTCCTCCATTTGTTAATTCACTCACATCAGTGTGGATTTGTGGATTATACTCCACTATGACTTTACTTTGCTCTCATTATTCCAACTGTGGCCGTTAGGAGCCCTCTCAGTGTCTCTGTACCATTGACACCCCAATCGTGTGGGGTTCTGTGTGCCTATTTAGCATATCCTTACTTTCCAGTGCTACAAGGTGTGCCAGGTTCATCTTACATATCCTGTTCTTGTGCCACAATCCTAGAATCAACCCTTTCTCTGAGGACTCCTGGTCCTGGTAAAGTGGCACCATGGGTTGGGTGCCTGGTGTACATGCTCCACTGGGGTGTCTGTTGTTGGGGCCTTTCCATTTGTGAAATAAAAAGTCTGTGCTTACGGCTCCCTTACATAGATGCTTACCCATAAACGTCTTTGTGTATAATCATCTGCTTCCAGCTGCAGCTCACCACCACATAGATCATGTAGCCCCTGTGCCTCGCTCACCTGTAACTCCCTCTTTAAAAGTGAGCAGTGGGGTCTCCCTGGCCATTATGATTGTCTAGCCTTAGCATATGGCATAGCAGTACCAGTACCCTCAACCTGGCCCTCCATGGGAACCACTTGGTCAACTGGGTGTGGTGTTTATGTACATCTTGGGAGATATTTTAAGGTCCTCTTTCTCTACCCTTAGGACTGTAGGCAAATTTGAAAGTCAAAATTATGAAGTTGAATTAAAACTGTTTTCTGCCTTGCCTCCACAACAATGCTGTTCATTAACTGCCTACATTTTGGGGCCCCATGCCATTGAGGTATGAACCCTCTTAAGGTAGGTTACGCAACTCTTGTGATTTGCTGGCACTATCCAATGTGGCTTTTGCTTTCTCCTTGCAGGAAGAAGTTCTGGTATGAAGGTCCTTCCCTGGGGTTTACTGGGTGAGTGTCAAGCAGCCCCCTCGTCGTCGTGGTGGGTGAGATTCACAGTTGGCACAGCTCTTGCCTGACTGGCTGTCCAAATCTGCCCTGGAGGGTAGTATCTGTGTGCGTGGGACTGCTAGCATGGATTTAACCGTTTCAGATAAAAATTGACTATGGCTGACGTTTTCTAGAATGTCCTGTTATTATTTAGTGTTCATCAAATTTTTAGTGTATGTGAACCACAAAAGTTCATATGATAAATGGTTCAAACTAGAAAAAATACATTGTGTATACTAAAAATATATTGTGTTTACTTTTTAACAGTGAGTTTTTATGGTATGCAAAGTATACCTCAAAAAATTTTTTTAAAAATAAAACTGGCAGCAGTTTTGATCTTGGGAACAACAGACATACTTTACCTTAGAGCTGAGGTAACCGAGGTGACTATTGTCTGTCTTACGTTGATGGCACCCTTCCCCAACCCAAGTTGGTGATGGGTGACAGGTGTAACCTGCCCTTGGGCCGTGTTCTTCTTCTTAATGGAGACTTATAGGCCTTCCAAATTGGACTTGCTCCTGAAGAGAACCTCAAAGAGGACCAGGAAGGAAGATCATGTGCGCCTGCGGGCCCTGAACGGCCTCCTCCATAAAGCGCTGACAGACTTGTTAAGCACCCCTGAAGTGAGCCAGGAGGTCTACAACCTGAATGTGGAGCTCTCCAAGGTAGAGGGCAGGCCAGAGGAGAGAAGACGGAGTTCAGCTCTCCCAGCTGATCTCTGCACCCCGTGGCCTTGGTTTGGGGCTGCAGAGTCGTGGGGAGTGCTAGAGACAAGGGGTTCCTATGCTGGGCACAGAGGCAGCCAGGCTGCCACCCAGGGGTGGGACCCATGACCCCGCAGCACCTGCATGCTGTCTGACCCTGGAAGAAGGCCTGAGGAGGCTCTGAGGTGTGGTTAAGACACCTGCCTTTGCTTGGCATAAAGACAGGAGGGTCCTCTGATCCCTCAGAGGATGTGAGCCATGAGGAGAAGGGGCAGTTCTGTGTTTCCAGTCTGCATCTTAGGAGAGGCTGTGAGGCCGGTGCAGGGCTCCAGCTGCGGACAGTCCTGGGGAAGGGGCGTTGGCAACGTTCCTGCCTGCCACGAGTACTCTGTAGCAGCAGTGCTGGCCTCTGTGGGGCACGGACACTGCTCTTGGGCAGGAGGCTAAAGGGAGCTGTGGTTTTCATCCCGGGAAGGTTGTCTGAGGAAGCCTGTAAACAGAGTGTGCCTGTGGTTGGTGTCTAGGTCTCGCTGACTCCAGACTTCTCAGCCTGCCGCGTCTATTGGAAGGTGAGCCTCTCGGCGGACCAGAACAAGAGCACAGAGGCCACCCTGCAGAGGAGTGCGGCGCACATGAGGTGATGCCCCTGTTTCTTGCTTTCTGCTGGCACCCAGGTCACCAGGCTGTTGTACTTGTAGGTTTCACTCATGAAGGAGTTCTGCTTTGAAGGAAAATTCTGGGTTAATTTTCTTGAATTTAGAGTATAGTTCACATTTTTCCATAGGATGTGATGTAGTTGACTTTCAGCTCAGTTGTGTAGGACCCTGGAGGTGTTTTCCTGGAGGTTAAAGTATGACTTTAAAAGTCTACCAAGAATCAGCAGATAACAGGTGTAGTATTTTTCAGGGAGGTGGTGAGGCTAAGATGGTTCTTGTGACACAGGGATGTTTCCACCTCTGTCCCTGGAGGCACCTTGTCAGCTCTGTGGTGATGCTCACAGTGAGACATGCCACGTGCCCTGAAACATTGCAAATGAATAAGCAGGACACGCTTCAAGTGCAGTCTGTGACACCCCTGTGGTTGGGCCCCCTGTCCCAGCTGTTCGAGGTAGGTGTGTGGCGGATATTGTTTCAAAGAAGAGTGAGGCAAGCCTGCTACTTGAGGGTAAATAGCTGGCCGTATCCACCACAGCAATAAGCCGCAACCTTTCAATTGAAAATCAAACTTAGAAAAATCAGCATCCACCACTGAGCTCATGGCTTCCAGGTGCTCCAGTTGGTTCTGAGAGAATGCATCAGTGTTCTGAAACTCTGGGTCACTTGCTATGCAGGTGACCAGTGTACAAGGCTACAAGCTATGTAGGCAGATCTCTCTGTTGTCGTGCCAGAGACTGCTGTGTTGTCAGCTGCAGAGGCCCTTGCTGGTTGGTGTCTTGGATTCTGTGCTGCTGCTGAGTTGGACGTGTGTGCCACACCTAGCTTGGCACATGTTTGTATCTCATGACAGAGCCACACAGAGACCATTTTTCTCCAGCATCTAGGACATGAGGGTGGAGCCATGCCAGGGATTGTCCACTGAGTGCAGGACAGGCTCCCAGGGCCACAGAAGATTCTGTGTTCGGATTGGTGTTCATTGGCTCTCTGATGTGTTGGAGGAATTGGTTATAGTGCATTCTGCACCCTTTTGTAATAGGCAGCTCAGTACAGAAACTTTTTCATCTGTGTTTTTTCCCCTTGAGATTGTCTTGCTACCCTGTCCAGGCTAGCCTTCAAGTCCTGGGCTCCCTGCCCTGCCCCATCTACCCTGTGTGCTGGTCTAATTTTCATATTTGGGATTCCCACATAGCTTGTGTTGAGCACCTACCCTCTCCACTAGGTGTCCAGGTGGAGCCCAGAGTCTCACATCTCTCTTCTCCTTAGACACCTGTTGATGTCCCAGCAGACCCTGAGGAATGTGCCGCCAATAGTGTTCATTCAAGACAGAAAAAACGCAGCTCTGGCAGAGGTGAGGCTTCTAAATAATTGCCCTTTTATGATATAAACTTATATGAATAGGATTTTAAATTTGTTAATTTTTTTTTTTTTAAATTTGTTAATTTTTAAATACTCAATAGATAATGTTTTAAAAACTCTGCGAAGGAGTTTTTTAAGGAAGGCCCTTAACCCTGTTTGCAGTGGCAACCACAGTGTAACCCCTTTTCTGGTTCTAAGTCTTTGCTCATCAATGGAACTCTGACCAGTGACCCAGAGTGCTGTTTCTCAGTGTATGAACTTAAGGTGGCCAGAGCTGCCCTGTGTGCTTGCCTCGCATCTCACCACCTCCCCACCTAACCTGAGGTTGTAGAATTCACTTTCTGACCTAAGTATTTAACCACCATTTTCTTTGCTTTAGAGGAGTTTTGTTACAAAGATTGAAACTGGAGGTTAAAGTATGTTATAACTTTTTAAAAGTCTACCAAGAATCAGCAGATAACAAGTGTAGTGTTTTTCCTGGATAACTGTCATCCACTGGACAACCAGAGAGGATTTAGCTTCACAGAAGGAAAGGATCTAGTTTGACGTGTGTGTCTTTTGTTACTCATGACACAGATAACATAGGAAACATTGTGCAGGTAGTGACCCTGACAGTGGAGGAATGTCCCGAGTTAGAAGCAGCAGCAGGGACAGTAGTCCTTACAAGGCACTGGGGCAGAGAGCTCAACTGTGCGAGTGCTGAGGCCACCAGGGCAACTGGCCATGCAGCCCCAAGCTAAACTTCTCACCTGTAGCTCCTGTAGTCTCTGGGGAGGCAGGTTCCACAGGTTCCTTCCGACACATCTCTGGAGGAGGGAAGGCACAGCTGTGCCTGAAGTGGGCCACTGCCACTAGAGGATGGAAGTGCAGATCCCAGATGGGCCACTGGAACAGCCAGGGCCGAGTCCAGCAGGGTGTGTGGGTGATGTCCTGTGTGGGTAGCAGCCTGCCTCCTGGTTGCTGCTGCTGTGTTCCTGCTCAGATTCCTTGCCCTGCAGAGCTCCTGCCTCTGCAGCTTGACTGCAGCCTTCCTAGCACCTGCTGTCTTGCCTTGCCAGAGGCCTTTTCTCCCCTAAAGCACACAAATTACGTGGCTACAGGGAAGCATTTTATGAAACTACAGTAGAAACTAGTCAATATTAGTTCTTTAATCGTTGTTTAATGGGTTTCGCACGTTTGTAAGTTTCACATAAGCTCAGTTCATTGTCAGAGAGAGGTGCCATGTTAGAATAGCACCAAGGCAGCTGCAAGCTCCGGCTGTCGCACAGCCCCAGAGCAGAGAGATCTACAAAAGGGCAGATGAAGTCCACCCAGGAGGCCCATGGTTGGCCTTATGCCTGAGGACAGCAGGTGTTTCTGCCCCCTTCCCAGTGTGGATTGGAAGTGTGGCCTTTGACTGCTTATGAGGATGGGAGGTGTGGGCCAGGGCTGCCGGTGTGGACTTTAGGCTTGGCCCACAGATCCAGTGCTTCCTGTGTGGGGGAGGGGGAGACGGTAAAGGGGTGGGGTGGGGGGAGGGGGAAGGGTGGGTAGTGACCTACCACTGTGGTGCTCCTTTTCAGATTGATGGTTTACTGGCAGTGGCTGAGTTTGGACCTCCAGATGAAGGAGACCACCCCATAGGAGATGATCCCAGGTGATGTGTGGGGATGTGTTTCCATTCCCTGGGGCAGATTACCAGGCACAGGATTAGTGTTTTTGTAGTGGCTGTGTGATCTGTGTCCCACTAGCCCATGTTGCCCCTTGGTACTTGGCCCTGGGGCCCAGGCATCCACAGGCAGTGGTCTGCAGGCACATGGTGAGGCCTGTGGCGTCTGTGAGGCTTCGTCCACTGGGGAGATGGCCGCATTGTCTTGGCTTCCTTGTTGGCTCAGTGCACTTTTAAACATTTTTAAAATATTATGTGCATTTTTTTTACTTTTATCTGATTTACTTATTTAAATTGGGGGTTTTTTAGTTATCAATGGACCTTTATTTTATTTATTTATTTATATGTGGTGCTGAAAGTTGAACCCAATGCCTCACACATGCTGGACAAGCGCTCTACCACTGAGTCACAATACCAGCCCCCCCTTATTTATTTATTTTTATGTGGTGCTGAGGATCCAACCTGTGCCTCACATGTGCTAGGCAAGTGCTCTGCCACAGAGCTACGACCTCAGCCCTGGCTTAGTGCACTTTAACTGGGTGCATGCAGTATGCCAGGCCTTGTCGTAGCTCTCAGATGCTACCCTGCTGTGCTGTGGGTGGGGCCGGCTAGGGGAGGCTGAGGATGCAGTGATCATTACTGATGAGCCTATCATCCTTAGAGGAAGGGTGCAGGAAAGTGGATTTGCATGGCTGGTGGAGGTGCAGGTACACCTCTGAGGAACAACACAGTCTGGTCACAAGCCTGGGAACAGGGGTGTTTGTGGAGGGGCTGGCCTAGATAGGAGCAGCATCTGCATTTTTGGTGCTTCAGCGACTGCAGGGCCCAGCAGTAAGTCTGGGTTGAACCAGCCTGCAGGAGCTAGTGCCACGGCTCCATGTCACCACAGCCTGCACATCCTGACCATCAGGGAGCCAGCATGGGGAAGAGGCAGGCCAGAGGGCCTCCAGGGTTTAGTGTTGACGGGTAAGAGGGTGATGTGACTGCAGTCAGGTTTTGTCGTTTGGTGTGTCACTGACCTGAGTTGCTGCACCTGTAGGCCCACCTGTGATTCTGTTCAACTGCCTGCTGTTCCTGCCGTGCTTAGTGTATTCATGATGGTACCAAGTGGCATCAGGACTATGCTGGCCACGGGTTCTGAAATCCAGAAATCCCTTCCACATCCTTGTCCGGGAGGTGCATATGTGGGCAGGTGTAGGACATGCCCCCAGTGGCATTTTATACTGATGACTGTGGTCATGGCGTGGCTTATGCTTGGTATGAAGGTTCCTCTTCTCCTTCAGGGACCCTGATGCCCTATCACCACATGATGCCCCAGGACCTGCTTCATGCTCAAGTCTGTGTGGGATCGATCATGAGGCACTCAGCAAGCAAATAATGGAGTACAAACGGAGGAAGGAGAGAGGACTCCTGAGCCTGGCGTTGCGGGGGCAAGAGCAGGGGGCTGAGCCCACACAGCTGGTGAGGAGGAGGAGGAGGAAGACCCTGTCCTGCCAGGACAAGGACAGCTCCCCCAGGAGTTTCCTGCTGGGTGAGGATGAGGATGAGGACAAGGACTACACTCTAGGGTGTGAATGTCAGACCCATGAAGCAGAGCAGGAGTGGGGGGCAGACCCTGGGGACGAAGGGGCAGAGCAGGGCCCCTGTGGCAGAACAGGGCAGGGGCAGGGTTAGGCTTTAGGCTGCCTAACCACGCCTGTGGGATAGGAGCCAGTGCCTGAGAGGCGCATGTTCTGCTCTTCAGACAGTCCATGGAGCCGAAGCTTTGGGTGGTGGTGTCCATTTCCTGCTGTTTGGCTTGTGATAACTTTTCCATGTATCTAAACACAGTGTCCTACACAAAAGGCATTTGTTTTCTCCAATACCGTGTGATCAAAAAAATACATGATTATCTTACCAGTGAGTCCTGTACAAACGTGAAG
Organism: Marmota flaviventris; assembly: GCF_047511675.1. Taxonomy (NCBI): domain Eukaryota; kingdom Metazoa; phylum Chordata; class Mammalia; order Rodentia; family Sciuridae; genus Marmota; species Marmota flaviventris. Next base: position 248,541 of record NC_092513.1, on the reverse strand, counting down.
ACAAAGAGATTATATCTCAAACACTGGTGCAGGCACAGCCAACCACAGAGCTGGATGTAGCAGTGCAAAGGCTAGGGTCAGAGCCTGCAGGTCCACCTCTGCAGACCTGCCCAGCAAGCGCTGCTGCCCAGTGCCACATCCTCTGGCTGTGCTCCCTTCCTGGCTGTGCTTTAAGCTGTCATTTCCACCTGCTGGTTAAAGCAATGAGCAGGAAGCATGTGTAGGTGAGTTTGGAGGGCTCTTGGTGACTCCTGCCGTACCTGAATTCCAGCCAGCCCTGAGGTGCTGACGCTTTCCATCTCAGCACCTCTGTCCACCTGGTGCTCTTTCTTTCTTTCTTTGTTTTTTTTTTTTTTTTTAATATTTGTTTTTTAGGTGTAGTTGGACACAGTACCTTTATTTTGTTTATTTATTTTTATGTGGTGCTGAGGATCAAACCCAGGGCCTCGCAAGTGCTAGGTGAGCCCTCTACTGCCGAGCCCCAGCCCCAGCCACCAGCTGATGCTCTTTCTAAAACCTGTCTGAGTGTCCAGCGGGCCTGGTCTTTGCTTTCCAGGGAACCTGTGACTCTGGACAAGTTTCCAGACAGCTTATCTGTTGTGCTTAATTTCTTTCATCAGATGTAAGGTGAAGACTTGTTTTACTCTTTGTCAAAAGAGAAAACACATGTGCTCCACCTTGTAAATTATGTTTTGGTTCATTTTGAACAGCAAAATCACCAACAGAAGATGCAAAAATGTGCTGAACGCGGTGCTTAGATTGTTGAAAATATGCTTTTTTGCAATATGAGCTAAAATGAGAATGCAGAGTTACCTTGCTGAGCCTCAGCTAGGAACATGTGTTGAGCTGGCCCAAGTTGTTTGTGTGTGTGTTTCCTCCCCTGAGTGAAGGAATGCACCACAGTGACAACCTGCAGCTCCCCACAGTAACTAGTAACAGTCATCAATTACTAGTCATAACCAGTAGCAGCCAGCAGCTACCATTAGGAACTGCCTGTGACACTGGCAGATAGGAATTGAACCTGGTGTTCTCTAGTCTCAGCCCCTGAGGATTGTCTCCTGCCCTGGTGATGCTCTTACCCTGTGCCCTTGCCCTCTCCCTGCTCTGAAACCTATCCCTGCATCCTTAAGCTGACAGGACTCTGAGGGTATAGCCCCTTACCTGTGGACAGCCCCTCAACTTGGTCTGCCTGATACTTCTCAGGTCAGAGTCAGGCTGCACTTGTGTCTTTGGTGGCAACAGCTTCTCTGCCATGGGATGCCGGCTGTTGACACCATCATATTAGTGGCCCATGAAGGTGATGTCTGCCAGCCTCCCCAGTGTAAAGTCACTTCTCCCCAGTCCTGATAAATTCCCACATTGATTTTACTCAGTTATCTAACCAACATGCACTCAGGCTTCCTGTTCACTCAGAAGTTATACTCTCTGTACTCTACAATGCTACTGTGTTCTGGAGCCGAGCCTCTTTCTGTGTTAGTGTGTTCTGAGGCTGTGCTCTGTGATGTGGTAATGTGTTCAGAATCTTGCAGTTTCCAGTTTAGCCATTGCTTCAGTTTCCTCTGATTGCGCTAACAAATCACAAAATCAGTATCTGAGAGCAACAGAAACTTGCTGTTCTGGAGGCAGAGTCCAGATGCAGGTGCCCCAGAGCCGTGCTTCTTCCCAGACCCCTCTGCCTCTTCAATGCTTATGGTTCCAGGCACTGCTGGACTGTGCTCTATCCTCAGGTGCAGTTTTGTGTCTCCTTTAAAGACACGTGTGGTGCTGAGATTGTGGCTCAGTGGTAGAGCACTTGCCTAGCATGTGTGAGGCACTGGATTTGATCCTCAGCACCACATATAAATAAATAAAGATCCATGGACAACTTAAAACAAACAAAAAAAAGCACGTATGGCAGGGTTCAGGACCCACTCTAAATCCAGGACGATCTCATTTTGTTTTATTTTTTATTTATTTATTTTTTTTGCATTTTTGTTTTATTCTTTTATTTTTTTATTTATTTTTATTTTTTTTATTGGTTGTTCAAAATATTACAAAGCTCTTGACATATCATCTTTCATACATTTGATTCAAGTGGGTTATGAACTCCCATTTTTACCCCGTATACAGATTGCAGAATCACATTGGTTACACATCCACGTTTTTACATATTGCCATACTAGTGACTGTTGTATTCTGCTATCTTTCCTGTCCTCTACTATCCCCCCTCCCATCCCCTCCCATCTTCTCTCTCTACCCCATCTACCGTAATTCATTTCTCTCCCTTGATTTTTTTTTTTTTCCCTTTCCCCTCACATCCTCTTATATATAATTTTGTATAACAGTGAGGGTCTCCTTCCATTTCCATGCAATTTCCTTTCTCTCTCCCTTTCCCTCCCACCTCTCATCCCTGTTTAATGTTAATCTTCTTCTCATGCTCTTCGTCCCTGCTCTGTTCTTAGTCACTCTCCTTATATCAAAGAAGACATTTGGCATTTGTTTTTTAGGGATTGGCTAGCTTCACTTAGCATAATCTGCTCTAATGCCATCCATTTCCCTGCAAATTCCATGATTTTGCAGGACGATCTCATTTTGAAGTCTTTAATCACACCCATGAGGACCACATTTCCAAATGAAGTCAGTTTGAACACTGTATGGCTATACATGGAGGTGAACCACTGTACCAGGCATGAAGTGTTATCCCATTGTTTCTTTATCCCTCTTTCTTGTCCTTTCCACTATACATGTGGTGAATTAATGGTGTAAATGATTTTGCTGGGCACGGTAGCCACACCTGTAACCCCAGCACTAGGGAGACTAAGGCAGGAGGATCACAAGTTCCAAGACAGCCTGAGCAACTTAGTGAGACCCTGTCTTAAAATAAAAAGGCCTGAGAGTGTAGCTCAGAAGTACAGCACCCAGTTCAATCACCAGTACCTCCACCAGAGTGCTATTTTCCTTCATCTCTGATCAAATCTATTGTTTAGCACATTTAGTAAATTTTTCATTTCAATCGTTGATCATTTGGCTGCAGTTTTTTTTTTTTTTTTTTTAATATGTATTTTTTAGGTGTAGATGGGAACAACACAATACCTTTATTTTTATGTGGTGTTGAGGATCGAACCCGGGCCCCGCCTGTGCTAGGCGAGCGCAATACCACTGAGCCACAATCCCAGCCCAAGGCTGCAGTTTTTTTAAAAAATATTTTTTAGTTGTTGATGGATCTTTTATTTTATTTGTTTGTTTATATGCAGTGCTGAGGATCAAACCCAGGGCTTCATGCATGCAAGGCAAGCACTCTACCAACCAACTGAACTGTATCCCTAGCCCCCAACAGAGCTTTTTATCTAAAGGGTATACGTTATTCCTCATACTGCATAATAAAATGTAGGAAAACAAAATAACGTGCAAGACTTCGTTTTTAAAAGATGGGCAATCTTTAGTATGTATTAATAGTGCCTGTTTCAACTAAATCACACAAAAGAATTTACAAGATGCACAGTTTGGCACTTTTTTTTTTTTAAATAAAATTTTTAATGGCAGTGTTAGGTTCACAGCAGAATTGAGAGGAAGATAGAGATCTCCTGTAGATGCCCTGTCCTTCCCCACTATTTTATGTCCTGCATCACAATCCATGAGCCCAAATTGACAAGTTAGTATCCCCAAAGTCCATAGTACATTAGATTTCTCTGTATTTTCTAGAATATTAAAACTGTAGTTTTAGAACTGCACATACCAAGAAATGGATCACTTAGCTAATAATTATTAGAAAATTTGTGTCATGCCCCTATAATCCCAGTGATTCTGAGAGGCTGAGGCCGGAGAGGTGTTGCAAATTCAGGGCAGCCAGGGCAATTTAGCAAGATAATGTCTCAAAAATAAAAGAGGCTGGGGATGTAGCTCAGGTTTAGAGCATCTCTGGGTTCAATTCCCCCATACCAAAAAAAAAAAAAAAGAAAAAACAATTTAGATTCAGAGAAAATTAATCCCACTTAATTTACAGATGCATTGTGTCTTGGTACAATTATGATAACTCTTCAGAGATTCATAAATCTCTGGTAAGAAAGGCCCAGAGCAGGGGAGTGGGGCGGAGGGAGAATGAAGGAACTTTGGGCAAAGGGGAGGGAGAGAAGGGGAGGGGGAATGGGGGTAGGAAAGATGGTGGAATGAAATGAACATCATTACCCTAGGTATATGTATGACTGCACATGTGGTGCAACTCTACATCGTGTACAACAAGAGAAATGAAAAGTTGTGTTCCATTTGTGTTCAAGGAATTGAAATGCATGCTGCATGATTAGAACTAAAAAAAAAAGCCCAGAACAGCCAGATGATGGACACCTGTAATTAGGGGCTCGAGAGGCTGAGGCAGGAGGATTGGGAGTTCAAAGCCAGCCTCAGCAACTTAGAGAGGCCCTAGATAACTAAGCGAGATCCTGTCTCTAAATAAAATACAAAAAAAGGGTTGGGAATGTGGCTTAGTGGGTAAGTGTCCCTGGATTCACTCCCCAGTGCCAAAAAAAAAGAAAAAAAGGGTCCAGAAATCCGAGGAAGACTGAAGAATGTCCCTAGCAATCTGCTTTGATTTTTTTTCTGGCTTTCCGGGTTCAGAACCATCAGATTGTGAATTGGGCATTTGAATTGACCATTTGGGAAAAGACACCTGTTATGAATCGGATCTGGAGTGCCTTCCAAAGACAAGTGTTGACGGCTTGGTCCCCAACACAGCAGTGTCCAGAGGTGGAGCTTTTGGATGTGATTGTAACATGGGGGCTCTAAATTCATCAGTGGGTTAATCCATTTTATGGATTATAATTGGAATGGGGGCTAGGGTTGTGACTCAGAGGTAGAGCGCTCGCCTAGCATGAGTGAGGCACTGGGTTCAATGCTCAGCACCACCTACAACTAAAAAACATATATATTTTTGAAAAAATAATTGGAATGGACTGTGGAAGGAGATGGAACCTGTGGGCAGGTGGGCACAGTAGTGGAAGAAGCAGGTTGCTGGAGTGTGCTCTTGGAAAGGATCTCTCCTCCCGTCTCCCCCTTCCCAGCCGCCGGTTTCCGAAGCAGCTTTCCTCCTCCACTGCCCTTCAGGGTGATGTTCTGCCTCACCACAGGCCTAGAGCAGTCTACCATGGGTTCTTTTCCTTCTTCAAGTTGTATGTATCTGGTATTTGGGCATAATGAGGAAAGGCTGAGTAACACAAGGCCTCTTCCTTTTGCTGTTCCCTCCCAGTACAACACTGGTTTCCTGCTGGTCATTGTTCTCCAGAGCACAGGAGAACAGTCATGCAAAATGTGCAGATCCCAAGAGACTAAAGGCTGGAGACCTGGAGCTCTGAGGGTCAGAGGGTCTGAGGCGTCCCAGCTCCAGGGGTGTTGTGCATGGCAGGGGGAGACTTGCCCCCTCTGCCTTTTTGTAATCGGGTGGACCCAGCACAGCTTTCCTCTCAGCCAACCTCTGGAGACACCCTCACAGACACACCCAGAAGTAAGCTCTACCAGCCTCCAGGTATTCCCCAGCCTGGTCAAACCCCGGCCTACAAAGAACCAAAGTCTTCCCAGTTCCCAAAGTCAGAAATCTGCCAGCCATCCAAAGACGGTCAGACCTGACAGTTTTGAGCACATGTCTATGGGACTTCAGGTGCCATCCCGTTCCCCGACACTCGGGAAAGAGAACACCATCTGCCATATTGCTTTACTTTAAACAAGAAACTAATGTGTTTCCACAACCTTAGTTCCGTTCAGCTTTATGAGCTGTGGAGGTTTTTATACTTAGAGCCAGCCTCGAGTACGGTGTAGTTGCTGGTGCAGGTCCCGATGCAACTCAGAATGAGGGGCAGGACATTTTGGTATGGTCCCCTGGCTGCCCACTGTCTGCCAGATCTGAAGAGACTTATTCCTGCCCCGGCCATTCATTGCTTAGTGGCTTTTGAGATCTCAGGAGATGCCCACCTGGGTCCTCGCCTGAGCACCAAGCTTCAGCTGCAGATCCCTATGGGAGCCAGGCTGGCGCCTGCCGAGGTCCAACCCTGGCAAGAGGAGTGAGGGTCCGGGGGGTCCTGAAGGAGGAGTGGCATCGGTGAAAGAAGAAGAGGAGTCAAGATGACAGGTTGCAAGTTACGAGCAACCTCCAGAAGACATCTCTCTGCCCCTGGGACCTTTATTTTTATACCTTTTTTACAGGTGTTTTTTTTAGGTAGTTAATGGATAGCTTCAAAGCCCGAAACTTTTTTGATTTACATAATTTTCAAGAATTACAATCTTTTCTGACATACATTGATTACCTAAGATATTGAGTACATTGTTCAAAATATTTTTCTGTAACTTTAGTCAATCATAATTAAGCTTTTACGTTTTCTCCTCAATCACTAGGTGCTAGGCGACACAACTAGACTACATGACTCTTGACCTATTATTCACTTCTAACTTAAAAGCATACCTATAATTATTTCATTAACCTTTAACTTTAAAGCATACTTATGATTATTGGTAAGTTTTCTTCTAAACTAAAATCCTAGTAAAACACACTTAAAGTAGTGAAAGTCTGTTATTAAAAAGCCTACTACTCTGAAGTGCCTCTAAAATATGTTAATTTTACATTTTTCTATTTTAATTTTCAAGGTAATTTCATTTTTTCATATGACCTATTCAACTGCTTTCTTAAAGAACTTCCTTGATCCTTGGTCAAATCACACCAATTCTTTTGTCTTTGTAATCTTTAACTAAAGGGCAGGCTTTACACCTCAACTCATTTGTCATTTATATTAACTGTGTTTTTCCATTTTCATCATAAGTTTCTGCATAAAGCAAAGGAGGGTCTATTGGTTGGGGAATGTATTTTTATTAGCCTCTTGTCCTAGAGGGAATACCATAAGCTACATACGGTGGTCCTTGTGCTGTTGGCACAGCAATTGTTTTTCTGTAGTTAGGCAATTGTACAGGTTGTGGCTTTAGGGTAGGATTGGGGGGGCTAGTGTAAATTGTTAACCAGGGGATAAATATTTCTTGTTTAAGCTTGAAGAATAACACCATTGTTTGTATCCTGAGAGACACTGAAATGCACCTCATAGCATATCTCAACTGTATCCTTAGTCTCCTTCTGGGAATTTTCCTGCAATCTTAGGCAGTGGGTACTTTTATTATTGATTGTCGTATGCCCTGTTATCCATATCATGAGTATCATAAACAAAACACTTAGCATTCCTAATGGTTCCAGTTTCCAGATGGTGCTGCCCTGCCGCAGCATCCTCCACGCTGTGATCCTGTCAGACAGCAGGGGCAGGAATGCCTTCACCAGGCACCCACTCTCTGAGCACCCGAGGGGCAGCCTGGAGTGGTTCCACGCCAAATGCGTGTGGCCTCTGGACCAGCTGCAGCTGCTCTGGCTGGGCCTGGAGGGCCTCGCTCCAAGCCCCAACCTGCAAGTAAGCCTGCATGGGTACTCATCCTGACACCGTGTCCCGCACCTGTGTGAGCCTCAGGCCGGCGCGCAGGTGGAAATGGGCCAGGGTGAGGGTGGACTGTGCAGCAGCTGGAAGTGTTTTCTCTTAAGATCTTGGAAAAAGCGAGGCTTCTGGGTTGCTGTGGGTACTGGGTGACATCTGGCCCGTGGAGGGCTGAGGCCCGGGGTGGGGAATGTAGGCTTTCCTACCCCAGCTGCGAGGCTGAAGGGAGACCAGCTTCTGCAGAGCCAGCAGAGACCCAGCAGGGCTGCAGGGTATGGAAGCTCAGTCCGTGACTCAGCCTGGTGGCCTGGGCGCTGGTCTAGGGCTCTGGGACCCAACCCTCGTGTGACCCAGGCACCAGAGGAGGGGTGAGAAGCGGTTGAGAGGTGTGGCTCCAACCCTTCCCAGGACCACTTTCAGCGGGTGCGCTCCTAGCTGGGCGCGTGCGGAGAGAGGTTCGCCCAGGTGAGGAGCTACCCCGAGGACAGCAGGTCTGGGCTTGGTCAGGACGCAGTGACCTTTCCCGTGTGGTTGCCGGGCCCTGCCCGCGGCGAGCGGTGCTCTCCTGGCAGGTCCGCACCCCCACACCCCCACACCCCCACACCGAGGCTGCAAGCTCATGGAACCCAACTGTCACATTCCGCAGAGGCGCTGACCTGACCCTCTGGTGCTGGGGAAAGAACTTAGAAAGCTAAGCCTTTTCCATTTTCGGGCCCTTTCCATCTCTTCAAATGGCCGTTCACTGGGGTTAGAGGGTACTGGAAGGATTTTCAGTCCTGAGCAGTGCATTAAGAGAAGGGTGCTTGGGGGCTGGGAGATGTGGCTCAGTGGTAGAGTGTAGGCCCTGGGTTCAATCCTCAGCACTACATAAAAATAAATTGCCGCAGTCTGGCTGGGCACAAAATAACTGAGCCACCACACCGCCTCGTAGACTCAAACAGCAACTCTTTATTCCCGAACTCTCACCGGCACTCTACAAACACGTTCTGGGGAAAATTACTCCCTCTGCGTACCAATTCTCTCAGAACCCCACCCCCCCCACCCCCCCCCACCCCCCCCACCCCCCCCCACCCCCCGCGAGAACTCAAGGAGTGGGCGCCTGAGGCAGCAGGATCCGCCCTAAACCTGGAGCCACCCTAATCCAGCAGGATCCACCCTAAACCTGGAGCCACCCTAATCCCTAAGCAGGGTCACCTTTCTGAACAATTTCAACCCCAAAATGCCATGCGTCCAACTTGGCTATGGCTCTCAGCAATAAATAAATAAAACAAAGGTATTGTGTCCAACTACAACTAAAATACAAACATTAAAAAGAGAGAGGGGCTGGGATTGTGGCTCAGCGGTAGAGCGCTCGCTTAGCACAGGCGGGACCCAGGTTCAATCCTCAGTACCACATAAAAATAAAGGCATTGTGTTGTGTCCTTCTACACCAAAAAATAAATATTTTAAAAAGTAAGAGAGACGGAGAGAAGGGCACTTGCCCCCTCCTTTGTGGAACCTTTTTTCACGGTGGGACTTAAGAGTAAGGGGATAATTCTGTAAACTGAACCCACTGTGCTGACACATACTTTATTTTATTTTTAAAATTTTATTTATTTATTGGTATGTGGTGCTGAGAATCGAATCCAGTACCTCACACATGCTAGGCAAGTGCTCTACCATTGAGCCAATCCCTGCCCCACATACTTTATTTTTAAAGCAGTTTACTTGCAGCCCTGCCTGACTTAAGTTGATAGGATACATTACATTTCTCAGTAAATAACCTCTTATCTGCAGGAGAAATTCAGGCTGATAAGAACAAAAGTTACCCTGAAAACTTGGGTGTGCTTTTTTGACACTTACATACATAGACCAGATCCCAGGACTCGGGGAGATAAGGATAATTACCCCTAGCCATAAAATCTGTTAGAACAAGTTCCAATTAGAACCCATTATCACTGGTCAAAGTGACCCAGAATTGCTTTGGATTTCTTAAATATATATTTTTAGTTGTAGATGGAACAGTACCTTTATTTTGTTTAGTTTTATGTGGTGCTGCAGATGGAACTCAGGGTCTCACACATGCTCGGCAAGCACTCTACCACTGAGCTACAACCTGAGCCCATTGCTTTGGATTTTTACCATGCCCAGTGGGGACTTGGAAATCTGATATAATTTCCTGTCAGTCACATGTCAAGAGGTGGATCTGGGCAGGTTCTCTGGCAATATTCCTGGGCCCCAATAGAATCTGAAGGCAGAAGGGGCACCCTATTCTCCTCTCTGAGGACCCTCTCTTTCCCTATTCCTTTCCTCTTTCCTATTCCTTCTAATAAATTATGTTGTTCCTTTACTAAGTCTTCTGACTTGCCTGGAATCCTCTCAAGCAAAAACACAAGAATCCCCTGGGGTGGGGGGACATCACTGTATTGCAGGCTCTGTGGGCAGGTCTCTTCTGCAACAATAGCATTTGCCAAAACCACCCAGCCTGTACCCAGGTTTCCATCAGGAACACAGGAAAGAACTTTCCCTAATCCACAAAATCTTCTGTGCTCCTGGGTGTTCTGCCAACTAGCATCCTGCTTCTGTATTCCAAGGAAATTAATCTTAACCTCAGGCCCCTGTCCCTCCCCACACACAAAGTGTAGGTGTGTGACTCAGGGATTGTCCCCATGAAGGAACATGTCCCTGTGAGAGAATATGAGCAGAGTACTCTTCCCAACAAAACAAATAAATGTGTCTTGGGGCTCCAGATACCTAAGGGCTCAAGCAGGAATGGATTAGGGTCTTCTAGGATTTTAGGAACCTTAGCTGCAGCCTAGTAGGGAGGGGAGAAATGAAACCACAGCTGACCTGTCTCTTCCAGCTCCCTGCTAAGGGATATTTTCAGTTTTCTTCACCTCTCAGTGTCTGGGAGAATGAGATTTCTAAGTGCAGCATTCGATAGTAGGAGACCAGCTGGGTTCCTGGTCTGAACACAAGTCTTCCAGTCTGCCTCAGCAGTCCCTCGGAGAGAAGGGTGGTTGACTGAGATGTACAGTTCAGTCCTGTCCATCTCTTATTGCCACTTCCATGCTGGCTGGGACCACACTGCCTGTGACTGCAGCTCTCTTCTTCCTATTCATCAGCACATCATCGATGTGTGTCTGCCATAAGAAAGGTACTTACAGAATACATCAACACAAACTTTCTAGACTCTACCATTCATTTTTTAGTTGGGGCAAATTATAGGCATTTCTAAGGAGAGGAGGGAATAGTGATTAAGACTAGTGAATGATCAGCAATCAGACGTGATGGGTCCCACCAACAGGTCTTGTTCAAATTCTGGAACCTCACCTAGAGGCTAACCCACAGACATGCTGTGAGCACTACCAGGGCCTATATATCAAGTATAAAAGGCCTTGAGGCTCACCTTTGAGAACACCTCCAGCCAAATCTCTTGTTCCATTTGTTACGAAAATGGAAGGTGGGGGTTGTTAGTGCAAAAGGACCAGGCTGGATGCAAAGCTTAGACATCATCTCAGCACAGTTTTTATTTGGGAATGGAGTGATGCCTCTGATGGACCCATTTTCCTGGTGGAAATGGCCACTGGCCAAGGGGAGGCAGTAAAAAGGCTTCTATATGTTATACTAGCAGATGAACATGTCAGTTTGGGTTATCTTTCCTGGGCCAGATGGATGGTGTGGGGTCAATGATCAGGAGCTGGGATTTCTCTTTACTGGGCCTGACGGACAGTGTGGGATCAGATTTAGGGTGGGATCAATGCCTTGGCCTCTTCCCAGAAACTGTCATTTCAGACTTGATGGATATCTCCTCCCCAAGGGCTTGTCTTGTCAGTGGAAAAGACAGTGACTCCCTCGTTCCTTCTCCCCAGGCCGTATTATTTTGGGTTTGTCTTTTTCCATATCCAACAGGGGTGAACCCAGATGGAGCATGCGAAGGTAGTAGCCTTGGTGCTGTCTTCAATGCCTGGGTAACAGATTTTGCTCCAGGCTCTGCCCAGAACCATTTATAAGCTCTCGAGCTGGCACACCAAAATGGAGTTTTCTGCTATCAGGCTCCCTCTCGCATCGCGGGAGTTCTTTCTCTTCTCACTTAATTAAGTCCTGTTTCATTTACTCTTCCCTTCCATGATTGCCTGTGGCTTTTATTCTTCAAAATTTGTGAAACAAGAATCCAGAAGGAAACTGGAGAAGTGGGGGAATCTGGTCTCATCTCCAGACTCCGGTTTCAATAGGATTCCTCCCTACTGGACATTACTGGCCTGTGAACACAGCATGAGGCCTCTAATGAAGTAAAGCCCGTGGATGTGCTTATTAGCCTCCCCTGAAGGGTTATCATAGTTAACTTGACTTCTTCAATTCAACACCTCAGACATTAGGTAAACACCTGTTGCAGACAGAGAAAAGAGGTAAGGAGAGCAGATGTGCACATGGCCCTCCTGCCACTGACTGGTTCAGCTCCTTGGGCTCTTGGTGTCCAGTGCACAGATGTGATTCATTCAAGTCTTGCTTTGTCTGAGAGACTTGTTAGTTAAGTGTTCTTGTTACTGAAAGCTCTGTCCTTGTCCCCTAGGCCAATTCAATAAGGAAGACATGGTTTTGAGAAAAAGGAAAAAGAAGGTTTGTCACAGGAGAGGAGCTGTCTCTGGACCAGGGTCCCAGGAGTTCCCAGAGAAGAGGGGAACTCGACTCAGGACCAGCCGGTTCTTGGCATGGTGATGTAGGAGAGTTTCAGTATGAGCCACAAAAAGGCACAGGCAGCTTTAGTTAGAAAGGCAGACCCACATTCAAGGGTGAACGCAGGCTGTCTTCAGAGTGAGAGCCCACCTTGGGCTGAGAGTCCAGTGTTTACAGAATGGCTGTAGGTGGATCCAGGGTGGAGCTGCACAATTTCATGCCAGTTTTCCTGGGCTTGCATATTTCCTTCATTTTATAAGGACATTTTACAAGGCATGTTTATAACTGTGTTTCTGCCTCTTAATGGCTTGAGGAGGGTTCCCTTAAGATTCCATATTTATCTCTCCTAAATTGCTGTCTCAGTGGATCTTTTAGCAGGTTTGGGTGAAACTGTGGAGTCAGCTCTCCTTCCAGGACCTTATATGCCTCCCCTATCTTGTGTCTTTATCCTAAAAAGCACATCTGACTGGGCATGGTGGCACACACCTGTAATCCCAATGGCTCAGAAGACTGAGACAGGAGGATCCTGAGTTCAAAGCCAGCCTTAGCAACGGCGAGGCACTTAGCAACTCAGTGAGACCCTGTCTCTAATAAAATTCAAAATAGGACTGGGGATGTGGCTCGTGGTTGAGTGCCCCTGAGTTCAATCCCCAGTACTAGAAACAAAACAAAACAAAAACAAACAAACAAAACCCCACATCTGACCAGATCACTGGCACAGCCCCTAGGAACTGTGAATGGCTTACTCCCAGCCCCTCCCGTGCAGGACATTGCCCAAACTGAGCGGCTCACTTGCAACCCTGTTCTGGCTCTATCCGGGGAGCTCTGGTCACTTGCTTCCCTCTTTTCTCTCCTGCTTGCTGAGAGTTCTCTCCCACTGTGCACAGTTCTGCAGAGACCCCTGGAGTAGGCTCCTGGCACATCCACAAATAAGCTTTTCTGCACAACTCTGGGAACCTGTAGCCACTCCCTGCAGCCTGGGGCTCAGGGAGGACTTACAGCAGCACAGGGAACACGAGGCCATGGAGGCTGGCGGGAGGTGCCCCTTAACTCCCCAGAGAAGCAGCACGGACATTTCCCCCAGCTGGTGGCTGGAACAGGGTGCCCTTTAAGGATGCCCTCAAGGTAACATGCTCATCAGATCCCACAGTTGTGGGACATTGGGATGGAGGTGGGGCTGGGAGGCCAGCAAGAAGATGTGAATTTCAATTCTACAACCACCTGCTATGGACAGGCTGAATTGTATAATAAGTAAAATCTTTTTGCCATTCTAAGATGGGAAAAGATTACTATTATTTCTGCTGTCTAAAGTCTTGAAATGCCTTTGCCTTGCTATCCTGATCATGGCTTTGCCAGTCCAGTCAGGCAGGGGCCTCTCTGATCACTCTCTGAGCTGAACTGGAAACTAACTGATGCACAGGAACACACCTGGCTGAAGCCTGGGGACACACAGGGGAAGCAAGAGACAAAGGACTGCTGCCGCTCCACGTGGGCCTTGTGAGCCATGTTCCAGGGGCCTGTGGCCCCACTTTGGGGGCTGTGAGGGCAGGGAAGAGGACCACTATGGCTAACAGGGCTCTCAGACCCACTCTTAGGCCAGAGCCCAGGTAGGACCAGATTTGGCACCCTCACCTGTGACTCTGCATTAGAGCCCACCTGGGAAGCTGTGTGTGCGGGGCCCAGCAGGTCTGTGTGAAGGACTAGGCCTCAGCCTAGCCCCAGGGGCCACAGTCTTGGGTGGCAGCCTCGGTGACAGCAGGGGAAAATTCCTGGAGAAGGTCCTGTCTTGGCCAAGTGAAAAGGTTGTGTTTAGAAAACAGGCTCATGGACATTTCCCCAGGTCCTCCTGTGTGCGGTCAATGCGGACTTGAGTGTGGCATGCTCACCCAGGACACCTTGCCTTTGCACATCCAGAGTGTCCCCACCGTCTGCTGACTTCAGAGTGTTTTTTATGGATGTGTAACTTCAGTCCTCAACTACCTGTGCCCTGAAGTCTTCTCCTTCCTTTCCGACCTATGGGGACAGTCCCCCTGCTGAGAGTAGGCCTTGAAGCCTGTAGTGCAGAGTCCTCCCTCCCTCAGTGTTTGTTTCACAGGCTTTGGAGCTTCAGAGTCTAGTGCTTGCATGTTTTCCCTTATCACGTCTGCTGAGTGAGTGTCAACGTGCTGTCGTTTTTCTCTCCTAACGCTTTCCACTTAGGTCTAATGTATAATGTTACTGTAACCATGCTGGCTCTTTTGGCTGCTATTTGATGGATTGTCTTTTTCCATCATTTCACTTTCAACCTATTTGTGTTTTGGGTCTAAAGTGAGTAGCATATAGCTTGATCAAATTTTTAAAATCATCTAATCAGTCTTTATCCTTTAGTTGATGAATTTGTTATGTTTATATTTAATGTGATTACTGAGAAATAAGAACTTCTGCCATTTTGCTTTTGTTTTCTATATTTCCTTTGTTTTTGTTCCTTAATTTCCCCAGTATTGCCTCCTTTTGGATTTGACAGGTTTTGGTTTCCTTTTCATATCCCTTTCTGTATATTTTATTTTCCTAATGGTTACTATGGGGACTAGAGTTAAATCCTAAATTTATATCAACCTAGTTTGAATTGATACAAACTTGGCTTCAACAGCATTCATTAAATCTGTTCCTTTATATTGTTGCAACTAATTTCATCTTTGTAAGTGTGTCCCCAATTTTCACAGATTTATAATTACTGTTTTCTGCATCTACTTCTTTTTTTTTAAAATATTTATTTTTTAGTTTTCGGCGGACACAACATCTTTGTTTGTATGTGGTGCTGAGGATCGAACCCGGGCCGCACGCATGCCAGGCAAGCGCGCCACCGCTCGAGCCACATCCCCAGCCCCGCATCTACTTCTTAAATCACACACATCACTTATAACCCAACAGCATAACAAAGTAACACTAGCTTTTTAACCTTTACTGGAGATCTTTATTTCTTTGTATTGTTCTGATTTATTACACAGGTTCCTCTCATTTTACCCTGGATTCTCTTTAGCATTTCTTGTAGCCAAGTTCTCCTGGTGATGAATTCCTTTATCCTTTGTTTATCTGGCAATGTTATAACTTCTCTTTTATTCTTACATGACAGGGTTTTTTTTTTTTTCCTTGCAATAATTTAAACATACCATTCTATTGCCTCTGACCTTCATGGTTTCTGACAAAGAAAAGGCTCTTAATCTTGTTGAGGATTGCGCGTATGTTGCAAGTTGCTTCTCTCTCTCACTGTTTTCAGCCTTCACTTTGGCTTTTTTTGCATGTGTATGTAGTGCTGGGGTTAAACCCAGAGCCACGTTCATGCTAGGTGAGGGCTCCACCACTGAGTTACATTCTCAGTCCTGTTTTATTTCAAGACAGGGTCTCCCAAAAGTTGTTCAGGCTGGCCTTTACTTGTGATCTTCCTGCCTCAGGCTCCCAAGTAGCTGTGATTACAGATATGTGCCAACATGTCCAGCTTATTATTGGCTTTTGAAAGTTGGCTATAATGTATCTCATTGTGGGTTCTGAGTTTATCCTGATCAGAGTTTTTTTGAGTTTCTTTTATGTGTAGATTCATGGTTTTTTTTTTTTTGCATTTGTGAAGTTTTGGGTCATTATTTCTTCAAATACTTTCTCCTGCCTTTCTTTCTTCTTCTTCATAGTATACACTGATGGTGTCATGTAAGTTCCTTAGACTCTGTTTATTTTTTTATGTATATTTTTTTAGATGCAGTTGGACACAATACCTTTATTTTATTTATTTTTATGTGGTGTTAAGGATTGAATTCACCACCTCGCACGCGCTGGACAAACACTGTACTGCTGAGCCACAACCCCAGCCCCATCTGTTTATTTTTATTTAGTTTTTTTTTTTAATTTCTGCTCTTCAGACTAGGTAATTTCAATTGTGATGTAGTCAAATGTGTGGATCATTTTGTTTGTCTGCTCTAATCTGATGTTGGGCCTCTTAGTGAATATTTCATTTAGCTGTTGTAGGTTTCAGCTTCAGAGTGCTTTTTAAAATTTCGTTCTGTTTAAAGTCTCTGTCTCTGTATCAATAGTCTTTTCAGTTCATTAATAATTCTCTTAGTTGCCATGGTTTCCTTCTGCACATTTAATACAAGTATTTTACAGTCTTGGTCTAATAAGTCCAATGTCTTGGTTTTCTCAGAAATGTTTATTGTTAATTTCATATTTTCTTCTCTAAATGGACAATAATTTTCTGTTTCTTTATGTACTTTGTTAATTTTTATTAAGAAGTGGAAAATTTGGATGTTGTAATGTGGTAGCTCTGAGAATAATATGTACCCTTTCCCAGGGATTGGTGGAGTTGCTGGTCAAGAGGTATAGTTGATGGAGTTTCTTGTTGGTGGTCATATCCAAGGATGGATCACATGGCAAGTTATAAGACAGTCTTCAGTGAGTGTTAAAAAATTGAAATCATATAAAATATTTCTTCCGATCAGAATAGAATGAAACTAGAAGTGAATAAAACAAGAAAACAGGAAATTCATAAACAAATGGAAATTAAACAACACACTTTTAAAGAAAACAGTGGTTCCAGAAGAAATCACTAAGCAACCTTGAATATATTTTGGAATAACTGAAGACAAAACTACAGCATGCCAAAACTTATGGGACATAGTGAAGGTAGTACTTGGAAGGAAACTTATATGGGTAAGTGCTATATTAAAAAAGAAGGAAGCTGTCATGAACAACTTAATTTTACATCTTATAAACCAGAAAGAAAAGAGCAAACTAATCCCCAGGCCAAAAGAAGCAAGGAGGTAATAAAGATTAAGCAAAAATAAATGGAATTGAGGGTAGGAAAACAATAGAATCCACAAAAACAAAATTGAGTTTTTTGAAAAGATCAACACAATTGACAAGTCTTTACCTAGACCAACTAAGAAAAAAGAAAAGGAGGTGCACAAACTGAAATCAGAAATCAAAGAAGGGACACTACTACTGACCTGACAGAAGTCAAAAACATTTGAGGAGACTGTTATGAACAGTTGTATTCTAACACATTAGATGATTTAGAAATTCACAACTCTGGGAATCACACAAATTATCAATACTGATTTGAGAGAAAATCTCAACAGAATCCATAGCAAGTAGAGATTGAATCACTTATCAAAAACTTCCCCCAGAAGAAAAGCCCAGAACCAGATGGCTTCTCTGATGAAGTCTATAAAACAGTTTGAGAAGACACAGCATGAATCTCACCAAACTATTCCAACAACACCAGAGGAGGGAGCCCTTGCTAATGCATTCCATGAGGTCAGCACCACCTGAGAGGAACAGCGTCACCACTGAGACAGCCACAGACCCACACCACCCACCAAGTGGAGCGTCAGCTTCCTGGGGTTGCAGTAAGGGAGTGCTACAAACCGGGCACTTGGAGACAGCCTGAAGAGTTCTGGAGCCAGAATGCCAAGGTCAAAGTCCTTGCAGGGTTTTGGCTCTGCAGAGAATCTGTCTGTCTTTCTAGCCTCTAATAGTTCCCCACAACCTCTGGAGCTCCTTGGCTTGCTGTACTTCACTCCTTCATCTTCACACCATGATCTTCTTGTGTGTCTGTCTTCAAGGGACACCAGTTGTATTGGTATAGAGCTTCCCCAACTCCATTATTAAGCAAAATATAGAAATAAACAGCATCTGAATTGGAAATGAAGAAGCAAACTATCTCTGTTTTCAGTTGATTCTACATGCAGAAAATCACAGAGAATTCACACAAATCTGTTAGAGCTAATAAACAAATTTAGCAATTAGAGAGTGCATGATTACTGTATAAAGAAATAAACAATTTTTTTGAGTACCGGGGGTGGAGCCCAAGTTGTTGTACAAATGAGTTACACCCTCAATACTTTCTATTCTGAGATAGGATCACACTAAGTTGAAAACTGCCCACTTGATGCTCCTGAATGGCAGGGACTACATGTGTGTGCCACCTCTTCTGGACACAATTCTATTTCTAATAATATTATTTTTTGGAAGCTGCCACATAGGAATGAGCACAGACCCTTAACCTTGAGCAACAGAGGTGTGAGACTGGTTCCCACTGCGCATGGAAACAGGTGGATTTCATCTCCTCTCGGCAGGAGAATGAAGGTCTGGGAGTGGGCATCACCCAGTGAGACTGGGCTACAGCCCCCTAAACCCAATCCCTTGCCTCATTTGGGTGGAACTTTCTCAAGTGTCTTTCTCCTCAATAAAAAGGGTCTCAGGCATGCTCCCCCCTCATCTCTTTCCAAAGGACCCTTAAGGTTGAGAGCCACCCCTGATTCCTTAAGGTATTTCTAGGTGTTAGATGCTCCTTCTGCCGTTTTCTTAAGTTATTGGTGCTGCCAGCTCTGTGAACCCAGCTCAGGTCACCAGCCTGGCTAGTTGGTGATAATTATCGATGAAGAATACTTAGAAGGGCTGGGGATGTGGCTCAAGCTTTAATGCGATCGCCTGGCATGTGCGGGGCGCTGGGTTCAATCCTCAGCACCACATAAAAATAAAATAAGGATGTGTGTCCACCGAAAACTGAAAAATAAATTTTAAAAATTCTCTCTCTCTCTCTCTCTTAAAAAAAAAAAGAATACTTAGACGCAAACCCAAGGAGGTGAAATACTGAGAACTACAGAATACTGCTTAAGTAAATAGAAAGAGATTGCATGTTTATGGATTGGGAGACAATGTATTCAAGATGGCAAAGCCACCTGGATACCACCTCATAATCACCATGGTAATAAAAACAATGACAGCCAGCTAAACACAGTGGGCAACACTGGAAGCAGAGAGCCAGACAGAGATGCCTAAGAAGAGAAGAGTTGGGGGTGCATCACTCAGAAGGAGGGAGATTCTGAGCCCCACCCAGGAGGGGGAGCAGGGGAGCTCTCAGGCCCCACCCAGTGAGAGGAGAAGGAGTTGACCAGCTTCCTTCAGGGTGCTGGGAAATAGGAACTCTTTGCATTGCTAGTGGAACGTGACTAGTACAGCTACTGTGAAAAACACTTTGCCAGCTCCTCAAAAAGTGAAATATAATTTCTATATGATCCAGCGGTTTTACGCCCACCCCCACATAGACTTGACCTTCAACCCAGGGTTGGATTGTAGTTTCCATTTATATACAGATTTATTTTTCATAGATTTGGCACAATTTTAAAAAAGATCACAGAGCCTTCAAATGTCAAAAAAAAGTAGGTTTATTGTTTGTGCTTAATATACATGTGGATGGAAGTCCATTTCATCTCTTACTACTACAGTAGTACAAATCTATTATAAAAATTAAAATTTATCAAAACTTGCAGAGACTGTTCTGCAGTGCCATCTGCAGCCTGTAGGGAGGTGAACAGATGTAAACCAGTAGTATTGATATGACTGCATGAAGTTAACTGTTGTACCCTACACTACTGTGACTATTTTGTAGAGCCCTCTTTTGCTAGAGTCCCTGTAGTCACCAGTGTGTGTCACCATCATGT
Source organism: Marmota flaviventris (assembly GCF_047511675.1). Classification (NCBI taxonomy): domain Eukaryota; kingdom Metazoa; phylum Chordata; class Mammalia; order Rodentia; family Sciuridae; genus Marmota; species Marmota flaviventris. Next base: position 228,983 of record NC_092513.1, on the reverse strand, counting down.
CAGACAACAGCTGGTGGTCCCCAGCAAGGTGTACCTAGCAAAAAGGGATCTCATAGTTCTCGCTGAACATAACACATAAATGTGAATACATGTTGACTGGCTGTTCAAATATTTGTAGGAATATGGTCAACAGCAGGCTGGCAGTAGCTAAGCTTTGAGGAGTTAAAAGTTACATGTGGAGATCAAAGTAGACTGTGAGGGGAGAGAAGACCCCAGAGAGCCCCAAGCAGCCATGCCACCAGCCCAGTCACCATTGTCTCTGTTGCACTCTGCCAGTCACCATCACCCATGGCTATCACCGTTGTCCCCAACATACCCAACATCAGTACTGCACCCCATGTGACACCACCATGTCACCTGTCATCATCACCCACATACACACCCTGACGGACATCATGACACCCTGCTCGTCAATGTTGAACCCAGATGCCACGATAACCTCCTGCACATCATCCATCATCATGCCTGCCACTGGTAGCATGGAGGCCCAGAGCCCACAACTGTGTGATTGACATGGCTCCACCCAGCCCCAGCACAGACAGCAGCACAGGAATTGAAACCGATCTGGGTTTCCTGGAGTCACCTCTTTTACTCCTTTACTGGCCTAAAGTTGTGGGGAAATAGCAAGTGTTGGGAGGGTGGCTGGGAGGCCTGATTTTGGCAGTGTCTGCCGGAATATCAGATCATCCGAAGAAAACTTTAAGGAACAATAATATGGCTCAAAGTAAGAGATGGACATGGCTCCATTAATAGGAAGTCACCAAAGAAGGTGTATCTGCACATGGACAGCCTTGAAAAAAAGCCCAGGCAGATTCGATGAAGCACAAGAGATAGAGAGGTTGGGCAATTGGTGGTGAAGGAGAACAGAATGTGAGGAAGCACATGAGTCAATTGCAAGGAGTGAATACACAGTGGACATTTCACCATAGATGCTACCCATGATATAGGATCTCCCACAAAATCACTGCCAGTACCACAAGAACAGAGATATTGGGGGTAAGGAGCAACTGGAGAGTGTTCAGGGATAGGTCTAACCACACTGCCCTTGCTGGAGGTCCACATTTCCACCACACTGTGCGCATACCCCAGGGCTTACCCATAGCCTTCCAATACCACTGTATAAGAGCAGTTAAGATGCATTCACTAGAGTGAAGGAGGGACAGGCGACTACCAAAATGGGGACTGGCAGGGTGAGTAAGGAGATGGAGACTTCCCATGAGAGCACTGGTAGGAGGTGTGAGGAGAAGGAGACCACCCATGTATATAGGGTGAGACAGAAAACCCATGCATGTAGGGTGAGACAGACCTCCCATGATGGGCTCTGGCAGGGTATATAGGGTGAGGAGACCTCCCATGATGGGCACTGGCAGGGTATATAGGGTGAGGGGGACCTCCCATGATGGGCACTGGCAGGGTATATAGGGTGAGGGAGACCTCCATGATGGGATCTGGCAGGGTATATAGGGTGAGGGAGACCTCCATGATGGGCACTGGTAGGGTATATAGGGTGAGGGAGACCTCCATGATGGGCACTGGCAGGGTATATAGGGTGAGGGAGACCTCCATGATGGGCTCTGGCAGGGTATATAGGGTGAGGGAGACCTCCCATGATGGGCACTGGCAGGTTATATAGGGTGAGGGGGACCTCCATGATGGGCACTGGTAGGGTATATAGGGTGAGGGAGACCTCCCATGATGGGCTCTGGCAGGGTATATAGGGTGAAGGAGACCTCCCATGATGGGCACTGGCAGGGTATATAGGGTGAGGGAGACCTCCATGATGGGCACTGGCAGGGTATATAGGGTGAGGGGGACCTCCATGATGGGCTCTGGCAGGGTATATAGGGTGAGGGAGACCTCCCATGATGGGCTCTGGCAGGGTATATAGGGTGAGGGAGACCTCCCATGATGGGCTCTGGCAGGGTATATAGGGTGAGGGAGACCTCCCATGATGGGCTCTGGTAGGGTATATAGGGTGAGGGAGACCTCCCATGATGGGCTCTGGCAGGGTATATAGGGTGAGGGGGACCTCCATGATGGGCTCTGGCAGGGTATATAGGGTGAGGGGGACCTCCCCTGATGGACACTGGCAGGGTATATAGGGTGAGGGAGACCTCCCATGATGGGCTCTGGCAGGGTATATAGGGTGAGGGAGACCTCCCATGATGGGCTCTGGCAGGGTATATAGGGTGAGGGAGACCTCCCATGATGGGCTCTGGTAGGGTATATAGGGTGAGGGAGACCTCCCATGATGGGCTCTGGCAGGGTATATAGGGTGAGGGAGACCTCCATGATGGACACTGGCAGGGTATATAGGGTGAGGGAGACCTCCATGATGGGCACTGGCAGGGTATATAGGGTGAGGGAGACCTCCCATGATGGGCTCTGGCAGGGTATATAGGGTGAGGGAGACCTCCCATGATGGGCACTGGCAGGGTATATAGGGTGAGGGAGACCTCCCATGATGGGCTCTGGAAGGGTATATAGGGTGAGGGAGACCTCCCATGATGGGCTCTGGCAGGGTATATAGGGTGAGGGAGACCTCCCATGATGGGCTCTGGCAGGGTATATAGGGTGAGGGAGACCTCCCATGATGGGCTCTGGAAGGGTATATAGGGTGAGGGAGACCTCCCATGATGGGCTCTGGCAGGGGTATATGATGTTGAGAGCCACAGCAGAGTCGGAATGGCCCCTGGCATTTTGCCAGAAGGAATGGTTGAGAGGTGATGCCAGGGAGCCATTAAGATGATGATAATTAAATTAAGCTGTGTACAATTGCTGTGACTGGATGGTGCTGGTTTGAAAAGGGCTGTGTATTCAGTTGTATATAGACCCCTGCTGTCTGGCAATAGGGAGGCTCCTGCTGCCTTGGGAGCCAGCCACTTTTGATTTCTCAGCAGAGTTCCAGTTGAGTTCTGGCTGAGCTCTCCCGCGGGGATTCCTGGAGAGTTGTGTTGGTTGGTGAAGTTCCAGTGGAGGGAGTTCCGGTTGGTGTGTGGTGTTCCTGGAAGGGCTGCGTGGGAAGGAGTTCCTGTTTGAACCTACAAGTGCCTCGTAGCAGCTCGGTTATTTTGTGCCCAGCCAGGCTGCGGCATTTGGTTGCCTGTACGGGGAACGAACCCGCGACCTGGCGTTATCAGCACCACATGTTAACGCCTGAAGCAAGAAAGACATTAAAAATCATTGAAACATATATGGAAAATATGCATATGGATAGAATTGATATAAGTTTGCCTTTAGTATTTATTGTACTACCAACATAAAATATTCCTACAGGCGTATTTTGGCAAGAAGGTCCATTATTATGGATATATTTATCTTATTCTCCTAACACTATTCTTACTAGGTATCCTGAGGCTGTAGGACAATTAATACTCAAAGGAATAAAAGCAGCAAAGGGAGTGTTTGGTATTTCTCCCAATAAAATTATTATTCCATATACTATGGATCAAATTGATCAGTTAGCTAATGAGTTAAATACTTGGGCAATGATCATGTGCAAATCTAATGTTTCATTTGATAACCACTTACCATCTAATCCTTTGTTGTCTTTTTGGTCTTCGCATCCTGTAGTTTTTCCAAAAATGACAAGAAAAACACCTATCATGAATGCTCCAAATATATTCACTGATGGGTCAAATAATGGTACAGCAGTAGTAGTTACCCCTGATCAAACTTTTACATTTTTAGTACCCAAACAATCAGCTCAAAAGGTAGAACTTAATGCAGTATTACAAGCTTTTGTGATGTTCAAAGATTCTGTATTTAATTTATTGTCTGATAGTCAGTATGTATTTAATGCTATAGTATCCCTTGGAGATGCTGGTAGGATTTCCCCTTCCTCTACTGTTTTCTCTTTGTTTTCCACTATACAAAAGTCTAATCTGGGACAGAAAAGATCCATTCTTTATAGGACATATCAGGGCACATACAGGATTGCCTGGAGCCCTTAGTTTGGGCAATGATTTAGCAGATAAAACTACACATGACATACACATTTTTTTCTATGCTAGAAGAATCTACGAATTTTCATGAATCCTTCCATGTCAATGTAAATACTTTACAAAAGCATTTTAAAATAACTAAGGAACAAGCTAGACAAATAATAAATCAATGTCAAAATTGTGTGACCTTTTTACCACAGTTAGTCTTGGAGTCAATCCTAGAGGACTGATACCTAACCATATTTGGCAGATGGACATCACACACTTGCCAGAATTTAGAAAATTAAAATATTTGCATTTTACAGTTGATACTTCTTCCGGATTTTTGATGGGCTCCCTTCATGCCAGAGAAAAGATATTATAGCTCATTGCTTACAAAATTTTGCCACTGTGGGCGTTCCAAAACAGTTAAAAACAGATAATGTCCCTGGTTATACTTCTACCTCTTTTAAACAATTTTGCTCATCATTTGGCATTACTCATATAACAGGAATCCCATACAATCCACAGGGACAAGGCATAGTTGAAAGAGCTCATCAAACTATTAAAATGTACTTATTAAAGCAAAAAGAGGGAATCGGGAAGGGGTATATATCCCCCAAAGGTAAACTTAAAATAACCCTTTTTACTCTAAACTTTTTAAATTTGGATTCATCAGGACTTAATGCTGCGGAAAGACACATGTGTCCAAAAAATGTGCATAAGCCCAAGGTACTTTGGAAGGATATTCTAACAGGAAAATGGAAAGGTCCTGACCCAGTGATTGTCTGGGGTCTGTTTGTGTGTTTCCACAGGGAGAACAGCAGCCGATTTGGACTCCAGAGAGATTAACTAAAGCGATTTCTACAGACCAAAAAGAAGATGACTTGGCTCAAATCTATAACAGCTAATGTCCAGAACTCGCGACAGTGGTTTTCCCACACCTGGAGGCTAATGAAACCAGGATGCTTTTTTTCAATATCTATTTTATTATTGCCCTTTCCCACATCATAAAGTTCTATTTTATTTTTTGAGCTCATACAGACCTAGGTTAATGTTTTTCTGATTAGTTCTATTTTTTTTTTAATATTTATTTATTTATTTTTAGTTCTCGGCGGACACAACATCTTTGTTGGTATGTGGTGCTGAGTATCGAACCCGGGCCGCACGCATGCCAGGCGAGCGCGCTACCGCTTGAGCCACATCCCCAGCCCAGTTCTATTTTTTTGACTGTGGAGTTTTTAAACATTGCAATGGAGATTTCACCTGTGAAAAGCTACAAGGCCTTTACTATTATGTTATGTGTTGTATGTATTGTATTATGTGTGCATGCTTGTGTTTTGTGTTGTATGTCTGTATGTGCATATGTCCATATATCATATATGAGGAGCGTTCATGAAAAAATGGATCCAAATTTTTTTTTTTATTATTCACGTGATTTGAATGGTTTAATTTAAATTGGGTAAACAGCTGTTGAGGATTGTTTTAATATGTGAACAAAAAAGGAGGTTAACAGATCTGTTTGTTTACTTTCACCTTTCCTTTTCATTATATTTGATAATTCTTTTCAGGATAATGTAAATTATTCAGAAAATTTTGTTTTTAGTGCCTGCTGGAATGTTACATAATTTTTTTTTTTTTAGCCATCATTGCCAGAATTCCTATCTTCACCCCAGTGCCGATGAAGACAAAGATAAAAGCAAACTACAGATTCTGTGATAGCTATCACAACAAACTGTATAAACTGATGCATCAATGAATAATAACTCAACAAGTAATGCTCAATCAAGGAGTCGACTTACTTTGGGAGGAAATAGACATATTAATAGATTCCTCTGCTTTGAACTGCTTGCAGAACTTGCCTGGACTATGTAGCATTTGTATGCATTGTGAACTATCTGTTGGTGCAACAAATTGTGGTAGTGCTGGGGTATCTTTGCTGATGGTGTCACCGGTGGTTCAATTTTTCCAAAAGGAGCTGTTAATTGGGTTGGTGTCCTGGCATTTTTGTATCCTCCTCCATTCTGATTGTGATGGTCATTCAGGTAAACTTTGGGGGCCAACAGAGGTGAGGCAAAGAACCTCACCCCTCCACTGGTGCAAAGGCCTTATTTGGGGGCCAACAGAGGTAAGGCAAAGAAACTCACCCCCCCACTGGTGCAAAGGCCTATCCACAAGAATGGCTGTATGCTGGTTGGTAGTCAATGACGGGTAAGATCCAATTGCAATGGTACCAACCTAAGACAGGAGGCTGACGCCTTGAGGTCAGCTCATCGGCTGACGGGTAAGGACCATATGTAGTATTGGACAACCTAAGAGGGGCACGGTCCCTAATCCACATGCTTGTTGTTTAATTAAACAGAAGGGGGGAGATGTTGAGAGCCACAGTCAGAATGGCCCCTGGCATTTTGCCAGAAGGAATGGTTGAGAGGTGATGCCAGGGAGCCATTAAGATGATGATAATTAAGTTAAGCTGTGTACAATTGCTGTGACTGGATGATGCTGGATTGAAACGGGCTGTGTATTCAATTGTATATAGACCCCTGCTGTCTGGCAATAGGGTGGCTCCTGCAGCCTCTGACCCCTACTTTAGAGTTCTCACTGAGTTCCCCTTGAGTTCTAGTTGAGGTCTCCCACGGGGATTCCTGGAGAGTTCGTGTTGGTTGGTGAAGTTCCAGTGAAGGGATTTCCGGTTGGTGTGTGGTGTTCCTGAAAGGGCTGCATGGGTAGCATTCGCGGGAGTTCGGGCAATAAAGGAGTTCCTGTTTGAACCTACAAGTGCCTCCTGGCGGCTCAGTTATTTTGTGCTCAGCCAGACTGCAGCAATATAGGGTGAGGGAGACCTCCCATGAAGGGCACTGGCAGGGTATATAGGGTGAGGGAGACCTCCCATGATGGGCTCTGGCGGGGAATATAGGGTGAAGAAGACCTCCCATTATGGGCACTGGCAGGGTATATAGGGTGAAGGATACCTCCCATTATGGGCTCTGGCGGGGTATATAGGGTGAAGAAGACCTCCCATTATGGGCTCTGGCAGGGAATATAGGGTGAAGAAGACCTCCCATGATGGGCTCTGGCGGGGAATATAGGGTGAGGGAGACCTCCCATGATGGGCTCTGGCGGGGAATATAGGGTGAGGGAGACCTCCCATGATGGGCACTGGCAGGGTATATAGGGTGAGGGAGACCTCCCATGATGGGCACTGGCAGGGTATATAGGGTGAAGGAGACCTCCATGATGGGCACTGGCAGGGTATATAGGGTGAGGGGAACCTCCATGATGGGCACTGGTAGGGTATATAGGGTGAGGGAGACCTCCCCTGATGGGCTCTGGCAGGGTATATAGGGTGAAGGAGACCTCCCATGATGGGCACTGGCAGGGTATATAGGGTGAAGGAGACCTCCATGATGGGCTCTGGCAGGGTATATAGGGTGAGGGAGACCTCCATGATGGGCTCTGGCAGGGTATATAGGGTGAAGAAGACCTCCCATGATGGGCACTGGCAGGGTATATAGGGTGAGGGAGACCTCCCATGATGGACACTGGCAGGGTATATAGGGTGAAGGAGACCTCCCATGATGGGCACTGGCAGGGTATATAGGGTGAGGGAGACCTCCCATGATGGGCACTGGCAGGGTATATAGGGTGAAGGAGACCTCCCATGATGGGCTCTGGCAGGGTATATAGGGTGAGGGAGACCTCCATGATGGGCTCTGGTAGGGTATATAGGGTGAGGGAGACCTCCATGATGGGCACTGGCAGGGTATATAGGGTGAGGGAGACCTCCCATGATGGGCACTGGCAGGGTATATAGGGTGAGGGAGACCTCCATGATGGGCACTGGCAGGGTATATAGGGTGAGGGAGACCTCCCATGATGGGCTCTGGCAGGGTATATAGGGTGAAGAAGACCTCCCATGATGGGCACTGGCAGGGTATATAGGGTGAGGGAGACCTCCCATGATGGGCACTGGCAGGGTATATAGGGTGAGGGAGACCTCTATGATGGGCACTGGCAGGATATATAGGGTGAGGGAGACCTCCCATGATGGGCTCTGGCAGGGTATATAGGGTGAAGAAGACCTCCCATGATGGGCACTGGCAGGGTATATAGGGTGAGGGAGACCTCCCATGATGGGCACTGGCAGGGTATATAGGGTGAGGGAGACCTCCCATGATGGGCACTGGCAGGGTATATAGGGTGAGGGAGACCTCCCATGATGGGCACTGGCAGGGTATATAGGGTGAGGGAGACCTCCATGATGGGCACTGGCAGGGTATATAGGGTGAGGGAGACCTCCCATGATGGGCTCTGGCAGGGTATATAGGGTGAAGAAGACCTCCCATGATGGGCACTGGCAGGGTATATAGGGTCAGGGAGACCTCCATGATGGACACTGGCAGGGTATATAGGGTGAAGGAGACCTCCCATGATGGACTCTGGCAGGGTATATAGGGTGAGGGAGACCTCCCATGATGGGCACTGGCAGGGTATATAGGGTGAGGGAGACCTCCCATGATGGACACTGGCAGGGTATATAGGGTGAAGGAGACCTCCCATGATGGGCTCTGGCAGGGTATATAGGGTGAGGGAGACCTCCCATGATGGACACTGGCAGGGTATATAGGGTGAGGGAGACCTCCCATGATGGGCTCTGGCGGGGTGTATAGGGTGAGGGAGACCTCCCAAGATTGGCTCTAGTAGGCTATATAGGGTGTGGGAGACCTCCATGATGGGCACTGGCAGGCTGTTTAGGGTGAGGGAGACCTCCCATGATGGGCTCTTTCAGGGTGTGTAGGGTGAAGGAGATCTCACTTGCAGTGTGCTGGCGAATACAGGGGGCTAGGGAGACTTCAGTGTGGATGTTGTGCGGAATGTAGAAGGGAGGACAGGAGGAATTCTTGTTTACTCTATGTAGGATGTCTCTTTTTTAAAAAAATATTTATTTATTTATGTATCTTTAGTTTTGGGTGGATACATTAGCTTGTTTTTATGTGGTGCCGAGGATCGAACCCAGTGCCTCATGCATGCTAGAAGTGCACTCTACCACTGAGCCACCACTCCAGCCCCTAGGATGTCTCTTGTGGAGATTGTTGAGGGAGTGGATGGAAATCACACAGATTTTTGAATCAGTGGGTAGAAGGACACCTTGTTCTCCACATCTGATGTCTTCTGTGCACATTGCAGAATGTAAAGACTGGAGGAATACAGTTTGTTGAATGAGAGGACTCCAAGTTCACACGTTCTTGATTGAGCAGGAAGGAGAACACTTTGGTTCTTTCTACATTGTCACTACATGACTCTGTTCACTGTTTAAACAAAAGAGAATTCTCACTTATACTAGGACTTGCCACCACTGTGGACACTTGAAAATTCTGGCGCACTCCTGCCTTTTGGAAAGGTTTTATTCTAAAAATCCGAGGCACCCGGGGTGTTGAAGATCCTGTGCTTCCCAGTTTTATCAAAGTTTGCTATCCCAGCTAAAAACCCAGAGACCAACCTGTTGGTCTGGGAGTGTGTCTCAATATGTGCAGTGCTTTCCTGGCATGTGGCCCTGCACATACCACACCCACACCACACTCACACATACACACTAACCCTCTGGAGGGACTCACAGAGCACAGAGGTGACTTGGCACTGATTTGGAGTGAGAAGATGGAAGCTCATGTTGTTCCCCTCACTTAGTCCAACTCTGGCACCTTCAGCAGACGTTTGGTGGACTCTAAATGGACATCAGCTGCATCTCAGTGGAACTACTATTCATCATGCTACAGTGAAACTGATTGTATCTGAAGTTAATATTGGCAGGAAACCTACAAAAACTGCCAAGTTGGTTTTCAGGTCCACAATGCAATCAGGGAGAAGTCATAACAGTCAAACCTGATGGGGTGGAGCCCCACGAGCCCTTGTATATCTTTGGAGAATTTAATCCAGCTCTTTCTTTCCATGGGGCAGACCCAGGGAAAGTGTGTGTGTACATGTGTATCTGTTTGTCTGTCTCCAGGATGCATTGAAGCACCTCATTGTCCAGAGCTTCAGCCCTTACAGCTACTTCACGTTACCTTATGTTATAGTCACTTTATGAAATAGTGTAATGGGCTGAATGTTTGTTTCTCCCCAAAATTCATATCTAAATGCTTCCCCCTCCCCACATGATGGATGAGAGTAAGGCCTTTGGAGGCAATTTGGTTGGGAGTGTGGGGCCTCCATACATGTGATTAGTGCTTTTGTCCCACAGGCCTGAGGGAGATCCATCAGCCCCTCTATCAAGTGGGGAGGTATAGCCTGAGGGCAGCCTTTCATGAAGAAGTGGGTTGTCACCACACACCCAATCCGCCAGTGCCTTGGTCTTGGACTTTCACCCTCTAGAACTGCGGAAATAAATTTCTTTTTATGAGCCACTTTTGTATATTTTGCATACAAAATAGTGTATACTATTTTGTTACAATGACCTGAAGGGCCTGAGGCTACTTGTAATGGGACGGCCTGTGCACTTAAGGATTTTACCTCTAATAACTAGATTCTGCCCTACTTCATGCAGACTGGCAAAGTTTTGCCAGGGACTTGTGTATTATACCAGGCGCTACACCAACAGAATCTTCCTCACACAGCACCTTCCTGAGCAGCCAAACCTGGATACCTGTGTCTATTGGGAGAGACAGGAGGAAATCTCTTATGAAATCTGTTCCCACTGGAATAAATATGGTTAAAGAAGAATCTCCCGCGGAGGTTCTTCAGTAGAGCCTCTCATACTTCAGAGTCAGCAGTGCCTAACTTAGGAAGTGGGCAGCAGACCCAAGTCTCAGGAGCAAGCTCAGGTAGAAGAGAGCTTCTGCTCAAGAGTTTGGGCCAAGACCTTTGAACTTCCCGTTTTGCTTGTGATCTGTTTCCTATAGTAATTATTCTGATTTTCTGTGGGCCCCTAGTTGTGGTACACTCATAACAGCCCCCTTTGTCTCCTTTCCTCTTTGTGATACTTGTTAAGTCAGCAAACTACCACATTTTGGCATGCTTTTTTGTGTGTGTATGGTCGTAAAGATTTTCCTAGAAGAGAGACCAGCAGAACTTAGCCTTAAGTGGGTGAATGGACACTAGGTCAGGTAATGGGGCAGGAGTTCCATGAACAGTGTGTGCAGTGTTTGGGGGAGCAGGAGAAAGCTGAGAGCTGGTCAGTTCTGAAAATTTCCTGCCATGCTGACCAATGGGGCTTGATCCTCAGGGGATTTGGAATGAAGGCAAGAAGGGTTTGATGTGCTCAGAGCTACCTTCCAATAGGTCACTCAGTGACCGGCTGGGGAATGTGCCTGGGTCAAGCTGGAGGTCGGCCAGGAGATGACCAGTCTGTACACGGTACAGATGAGGAAACAGACTTGAGGAACCCTTAAGATGTGAACCGAGGACCTGGAGCTGGGAAGCACACTGTTTACTAGGAGAGCCTGCAGAGGAGGGCAACTTGGAGCATTCTGAATCTAAGGTGGCTGTGGGACCCTCAAGTGGAGCTGCCTAAGTGGCAGCCAGAAAAACTAAACTGAAACATAGGAAAGTGATGGAGATATTGGTTTGGTTCAAGGGATGATGTTTTTGATTGAGACTAGTAAGTGAGAATATGCAGAATAAAAATGAAAAGCATGGGATTTCCAATACCTAGTAACAGCCTGACAGCAGCAAGTGGGTAGTGAACATGTACTGAATGAAGAAGGAAAGCAGGCTGAATCTTGAGGACACCAACATTCAAGGGTGGATGAGGAAGGCAAGAGAATGAGAGGCTGGAGGAGATTAAAGAGCAAGCTGGGGAGTTGAGGAGGAAGGGCTTAGAAAAGGGAGTGTGCACAGGTAGTCACAGAGGAAAGTCAGGGCCGCAAGCTGAGGATAAATTTGTTCTTGTGTTCAACAGTTTGGAGGTCACTGCTGACCAAGCAGTTTCTGCAGAGTGGTGGTTCAAGAGATGAGGATGAGGAGTGAAGTTGCCGTGAGATGAACCATCCTAGATTCAGAGGACTATCTGCCAAGGCTGGTGGCCAGTCGATTGCCCACCTGTGTCTGAATCTTGTTTGCCTTGCCTTCTGCTGAGAAGGGAAGGGAAGAAATGAGGTGAGGCATTTGAGAGCACCTAGGACCAGAGGCATAATTTACACTTTTCCTCTCACTCCCACTTTCTCAAGGAAAGTACACAGGAACAGCACACCTATTTACCACTGTAATTCACAATCAAATTAAGGCATAATTTATAAACAAATAGGGCAAACTCTCCAACAGTTATGACTTGTCTTCTTTAAGGAAATTAAAGCAAATTGTGGACAAGTGGAATCAGCCCAGCACTTAACACAAATTAAAAATTGATGTGGACATTTATTGAGAGCCTAGTATGTGTCTAGTCACTGGGCTAAATTGAGCAGATGACACCAGTAGAGAGAGAAAAGCTACAATTTGGGGAGCACGGATGATGCACAAGGAGGCTCTGGACAGGGCAGGAGAGATCCAGTCATGAGCAAGTGATGAACAACCTTGGGCTGGACATAGTCTGATAGTTCTCTGAACCTAGACAAAGCCTGATGGTTGTCAGTAGACAGGAGTGTATGTAGGGCCAGGAGGCAAGGGAGCCCAAATCTTGGTGTGGTTTCATGTAAGGAGACTTCCAGAAAATGACCTCTGTGGAAAAGGAGAAGGGGCAGCAAAGATGCTGTCCAGAGTTGTCAGACTTGGAGAGCTCTGGAATGGTCTTTGAGGCACCGGAATAGGACAGGAGCTCTGGTGGATGGATTGTCAAGCATTTTAAAAGTAGGTGTGTGGATTTGCCCTTCTTAACTCTTAAGCTTCTTGGAGGTCTGCTTCCCACCCTCATTGCCCTCTGGTGCAGAGCCATCAGAGGAGCAGTCCACGCGAGGGTCTTGGTAACTGAACGATGGAGACCAAGAACCACTTGTAGAGCTTGTACACCATGTTTTTGCTCAATTTTATAAATATTCTATTATTATTACACACCTTAAAAAATCTGGGAAAAAGAGTTTATACAAATGCATACAAGTAACCCTTTTCTTACACAACATGTAGTAAATGTATCTTAAAAATCGTAATTCTCAAAAGGTGTGACATATTTTTCTTAGAGAGAGTATGATGAAGTTAGGAGGCCCTAATCCGACGTTCACCAAGATATGTCAATCAAGGACACACTTGTCCAAGTTCTGAGAGCCAAAGTCCTATTCTCCAATGGCAAGGCAGTATTCTCACAGCTGGTTTCCTATTGGCCGAGATGTGGGCGGGGCCACCCACTCTTGGGGCTGTCACTAGCCCCGCCCCCATTCCATGCAAATGAGGCCAAAGCTTTGGGTAGACCATGTGACTGGCCACGTGGTTGATGTCTCACTTTCCCCACCCCTGGATGACGCCATCACTAACCAAAACTCTCACGAGAGCTTGTCCAGTGGAGGTAGGAGGCTGGCAGGACCGTTCACTGGGCCAGGAGGTCTTAAAGTTGTGTTGGGGGGGTCCCGGTAGGCCCCCACCCCTCTCCAGAGCCTCGAGTGCTAAAAGACCCAGGGGCCCAAAGGGGCCTGTGGGAAGAGTCCAAGGGGCCCCAAGCACAGTCTGCGCCCATTGGCTGGCTGCGCCGACATGCAAATGAGGCGACGTCACTTCCTGAGGCAGCTGAGCGCCATCTTCCCTTTCTGGCGCGCGGGAGGAGGGACGGGGCGCGGGGTGGGCGCGGGCGGGGGTCCCGCCGCGCGGGGCGGAGGACGCGGCGGCGCTGCGAGCGGCGGCGGGACGCGGCGCTCCTCGCGCCCGGCGGTAGGTATGGCCCGGTCGGCGCGGCTCAGCCCCCGGTCCGTTCCCCGCGGGCCGCCCCGCCGTCCACCCTGCCGTCCACCTGGCGGTCCACCCGGCCGTCCCCACCGTCGTCCGCCCCGCGTCCTCCCCGCTGCGACGCCTCAGGACCTCGGGACATTCGCTGTGCCCGACTCTCGGTCCCCGACGCGCCCTCCCGCCCCGCCCGCCGGTCACGTGGGAGCGGGGCCGCCCCGGGGGAGGGGGAGGGGCGGGGACAGGGATGTGGCGGGGGGGGGACCGGAGGGCGACGGGGGACGGGGAGGGTGGGTCAGAAGGGACGGGAGGACGAAGACGAAGGGAACGGGTGGACGGAGCCAGAGGGCAGTGGGAGAGGGGTCCGAGGCGGCGCGGGCAGGATGCCCTCGGCAGCGACCCCGGGCACCGCCCAGAAGCGCCTCCCTCTCGGCGGGTCGGCCGTGCCCGGCTCTCCCGCGGCAGCCGCCGACCGGCGGGAGGACCGAGGGGCGGTAGGGCCGGCGGGCCACGCCCCAAGCGCCTCGTTTTCCAGGCCGACCCCGTTCCTTCACCGTGGCTGGGTGTCGAAGATTGATGAGCACAGGCCGACTCTTTAAAATGAAACTTTGTATCTGCCATTGTTGATTGCCTTGAAAGAGATCCCCTTTACAAAATTTCTACAAGCATTTGGCCTAGGAACATCAAAAACTGTAACTGCCATTCAAGTATGGCGTTGTTGCAGAGCAATACATAATTACATATTTTATATATCTTTGATTTGAATGGAAGACTCTTCTGAGTGCTATTAAAACTTCTAAAATGGAAATAAAAATGGTGATAACTGCCTCAGGAGTTGTTGAGGAGACTCGAGGAGTAGGGGAAGCTGGTACCTGCAACCTGCTGGTGGTACTGATGGGATGGTGGTGAAGGTTGTTGGAGGTGCCCACGTTTTATCAGATGGGGTCTGGTGGGGTGTGGGGATGAGAAAAGAGGACCTGTGTTAAGAAGTAGGAGTTGTGAAAAGCTTGTTTGGCATTGGTTGGAAGTCGAATCATTTATGTGTGACTTACCTAATGATATTACCTGGTAATGACCATTTATTAGTGTTTTAATATTTTGGGTAAAGGTGGTACACTGAATCAGTGAATCTTTAGCCAAGAAGTGATAGATCTGTATTTAGAAAGGTTGGGCCGGAGCTGGGAGCAAAGCTTAGTGCAGGCTTTAGTTGTGAGATGGGAGGAAGTGAGGGCTGGATGTTTGGTTATGGGGGATGATGACAGTTATGCAAGATTTTTAGTTGAAGAGAGCTTGGGATTTTTGGAATACCTTTGAAATTTTGAAGCCAAGCTTGCAGTATGAAAACATCAATGGTAGAATCTTTCTGTGGTTTGAACCCAGACCTTCTGGTTTTTGCTTCTCTGTATGGCACAAATATTTGTGTTTTTAAAGTTGGTTTAAAAGAAAGCCCTGTATCCTAATAGTTGGAACATTTTGATTAGTATTTTGGAGATAGCCAAGTATGTTCTACTCAGTCATCCTAACAGCTGCCCACAAAGTAGACCACACTCACTCTGTTTTACAAGGAGGCAACTGAGGCCCAGAGAGACTAAGTAATTTGCTAAGATCACACAGCTGATAAAGTGTCCAGATAGCCTCAGCTTGTGCTGGGATGTTGTGTTCCCTCCCCAAAACGAAGGCCTTTAAAGAGTAAGCTCTATCTTATAAAGTGTTTCAACATTTTTATAGAGTTTGTATTTTCCATAATGAACTATTCTTAAATGATCAGGATACCAAAAACATCAAATGAATACCCTTTTGAGGAAAATGTTTATATACATCACTGGAATTTTGTGGTAATTCCATGTCTAATTGCAAGCTGAGGCTGGAGGCGTTGTCCTGCAGGAGGCTGACAGGGAAGCTGGCTAGCTGCAGGAGCTGCTGTAGTGCAGAGGTGAAGTGCAGGCAGGTTCCACAATGTGGAAACCACCCATTTCTCTCCTAGCTCATCAGTCCAATGGGCATTTTATATGGAATCTTGTGTTAGAACAGATTTAAAAAATTATGGGTAAATGAAAGGAATCTTAAAAACCTTTCTTGAAGGTAGAACCTTCTGTAATTAACCTGTTGTTATTTTTGTTTCCCAAAAGCAGACAGTGAATTGCTAAAAACAAAAACAAAACAAAAAAAAAACTTTCTTCTGTCCATTAAAATAAAAAAGGGATCTGTGTGCTTGTTTTTTGGGGGGTACCACAATATCAATGGTGAGGGAGTTAGGGGCATTTACATTTAGGAGAAAGAGCAGACTGACAGTTCCCAAGCATGACAAATCACTACAGAACCTGTTTGAGACATGCCAGGTCTGACACCTCATTTCAGTAGCCCCTCGTGTGAGAACTGGACACTTGCTTCTGGGAGTGTACCTTCCTGGTGGCCTTGGCGTTCAGACCTTGTAATGAAGGTGGTTGTCTTGGCAGCAGTCCAGTAATTTCCTTGTTTGAGATGGGTGAATGAGGATCCTCCCTGTAGATTTGGAGAAAGAACCCCAGAGGGTAGAGGTTAGAGGTGCTTGAAGGAGAAGGTCAGGCAAGTTTGATAGAGCCAGGCACATCTGATAGAGTGGCCAAATTTGTGTTGCATCTTGCTTTGGCCACAGTAGCTAGTTGGCTCGATAGGGATCTTGTGCATGGATTTTTGAAATACATCATGAGGTTCCTGACAGCTCTTCTGCTAGAGTGTGACCTTTGGAAGGCAAACAATTCCATACATTTCATTTAAAAAATTTATCTTCATTTCTGTGAGTTATATCCCCCAGTTCTTCAATTAAAGCTCTACTTGTCTGAAACATTGTACTGCCCAAAGTTCCTCCCTCTGACAATAATCCTCAGTCTTCCTCTCCCCAGTTTAATTTGTCTCATTTGAATTTACTTAAGCAAAGTATACTACCTATATTCAGTGTTCCCTCCTTTATCTCAGTTTCTGAGGTGATCTCTTGGCCTGCAGTGTGTTGGGCCCCAGCTACCCACAGCCTTCCCTCCTGTACCTCAATGGTGCAGTCCCCCCACCTGGTTTTATTTGTCTGTTTAATGAGTATGTGCTGTGCCCTGCCCTGAGGGGGTTCAGTCCAGTAGAGGGCAGAACTAAATGGGTAGTTGCAGCAGAAAGGGAGTGGGGAGGGGGTTGTGCTGGTGATCCAACATTGGGGCTCACAGCCTGGTAGTGGGGGGACTGCAAGAGGGATGTGGGAGGGAGATTACTTGCCTAGAAGTTGCCCTTTAAATTTATGGAAAGTGTAGAAATTGTGATTTTTTTTTTTTTTTCCCTAGCTTGTTCTCACTATTGCCTGTTATTGATCTTAAATGTTATTTTGACAATAAAAATTTAGCACTTGTGGGGCTGGGATTGTAGCTCAGTGGTAGAGTGCTTGCCTAGCACATGTGAGGCACTGGGTTCTATCCTCAGCACCACATAAAAACAAAAAAATAAAGGTAATATGTCCATCTGCAACTAAAAAGAAAAAATAACATTTTTTTATTTAACATGGCATTTCTTCAACTAATGAAGTTGAGTAACGAAAGTGTTTGCCTTGCCACTTGAACTTGACTAGCAAATTTCTTTTTAGCTTTTAGAATGAATTTACACATTTTTTTGAAATAGTTGTGGATTTATGGAAACATTACAAAGAACTTTTCTCCTTGAATCCTTTGCGAGTAAGTTGCTAGCTGAGGTGGCACATTACCCCCGATACTGCCTCTTTGCTACAAAGAAGAACATTCTCCTACATAGCCATGACAAGACCATCAAAATCAGGAAAGCAGCACATGGCGCCTAATCTCAGGTGCCTTGAAAATTTTGCAGCTTTCTAATTACATCATTTGTAGGAAAGGATCTAGTTTAGAATTGCTTGTTGTGTTTAGTTATCGTAAGTCTCCTTCAATCTGGAATAGTTCCAGTTTTTCCTTCCATGATATGTTTACTAGAATGTGTAATTGGTAGATTTTTAGTAAATTTATAGAATTGTGTAGCCACCACAATCTAATATTAGGACATTTCTAGCATCTCCCCATCAACCCTGTCCATCTACTTACCTATTTCTATCCTCCAACTACTGTTATGCCCTTCATCTCTAAATTTTTCTGGACATTTCATATAAATAGATCAAGATGATACGGGGGCTCTTGCATATTGTCTCTTGCTTAGCATGATGATTTTGGATTGATGTTGTAGCATATGCTAGTACCTTGTTACTTTATATTGCCGAGTAGTATTCCATTTTTTATTTGTTCACCATTTGATGGGCACACTGGTTTTCTGCTACAATGAACTGTGCTGCTTCATGTGATCTTGGCATTAAGGGTATTGTGGTTGGTTGGTTTGTGTACCGTAGGTGATCTTGGCAGGTGATCTTGGCGTTGTGGGTAAAGTGGCTGATTGACTTGTATGCGTTGGGTGGTCTGGGAGTCTGGGTTTTGAAGCTGATTGACTTGCCTACCTTTGGTAGTCTTGATGACCAGGGTATTGTAGTGGTTTTACACCTTGGGTGGTCGTGGTGTTGTGGGTATTGTGGCTGGTTGACTTGCTTGCCTTGAGTAATCTTGGCAATCTGGGTATTATAGCTGGTTGACCGGCATGCCTTAGTTGGTCTTGGCATTAATTGGGTATTGTGGCTGTTGTTTACATTTTGGGTGGTTTTGGCATTGTGGGTATTATGGCTGATTTTTTCACCTTGAGTGGTCTTAGTGTTGTATTGTGGTTGGTTGACTTGCATGCCTTGGGTGGTCTTGGGGTTCTGGGTATTGTGGCTGGTTGTCTTGTTCGTCTTGGGTGGTCCTGGCATTCTGGGTGTTGTAGCTAATTGTCTTGTGCAGTATCTCTGATCTGGGCTTGTGTGCCAGACTGATACCGATCAGTATTTTGTGGGAGGACTGCATCCTGGCCTTCATCACGCTTTCAAGTTACTTATGTCAGTGTGGACTTGAGCTTCAGTTTGTAGCCTCTATTCCACTTACTATTGCTGTTTACAAACCTCTTCAAAACTAGAGTAAAAAAGTACTATTAAAATGGCTCGCCAGTTCTGTGAGTCAGAATTCATACCACTTGCCTTTCTTCAGTGTGGAGAGACTGGGGGGCAGCAGTAGCTTGGCAGTGGCCCGTGGTGGTGTCTGAGGTCTCCTCCCCTCACTCCCATGGGCTGTTGCATCTTTACAAGCCTGGTGTCTGGATTTCAAGTGTTGTCTCCCTGAGAGAAATGTACTTTTTTTCTTTTTTTTTAGACAGTTCTGGGTATATAATCCAGAGTGTCACATGCAAGGTGAGAGCTCTACCACTGAGCTGTGTCCTCAGTCCTTGTTTTACACTTGAGATGAGCTTTCTTAGTTGTCCTGACTGGCCTCCAGTTGTGATCCTCCTGCCTCAGCCTCCCAGGGAGCTGGGATTATAAGTGTGCACCGTGGTGTCTGGCTTGTGTGGCGTTTTTACCATGTAGCCTGGAGTCTTTGCTGGCATTGCTCCCTCCATACTTTATTGAGTCAAGAGGGCTGGTATAGATGCTGCGCTCAGGGGAGGAGCTTCCAGGTCCTGTGTTAAGAAGCTCATGTGATGGGAAGAACTGTTGTGTGCTTCTTTGTTAGTTCCCTTAATTGGTGGGTGCTGAGGTTGTCATGGCATTAGTGCTGTGGGCATCAGAGCTGGGTTCCTTTTGCATCATCCTTCTCTGAGAATTGCCTTATTTTCTGGCATAAGATGTTTTTGGCTCATCTTAGCCTTTACTGTAGCTCAGCCCTGGAATTGGCCATTTTACCAAGGAACTCTGGTTCTTTTTAATGAAAGTGGTGTTTAGAAGTTGAGATGGGTGTGCCCACTCCTGCTGGGATGTGTGACTGGGATCTCTACTGGACAGAGCATGGAATGTGTATATTTACATATACACATCTTTCTGCCTGTTGAAGACAGATCATATCATAGCTTCTACTATGGTCAGTTTCCACATGGTTTATATTGGTTTTATGCTTGTTTGGATGTTTAAATGATAGTTTTAATGAGATAATATGCCATGTAGTTCACTCATTTAAAATGTGCAGCTCAGTGGCTCTTGGCATATTCAGAGTTAGTGGCTGTTGTGCATGTGTTGGCTACATTGATTTTTGAACATTGTGGTTCCAAAAAGAAACCCCTTTCTCAGCCATCACCTCCCAGTTCTCCCTCCCCAGGCCAACATGGTTGTGCTCTCTGTATGTAGATAGGTCTTCTGTACGCTTCACACATGGACTCACCCTTGCTCCTCAGAGTGCTTTTAGGATTTGTCCATGTGGGAACGTGTAGCAGGTGCCTTGTTTCTTCTGATGGCCCTAAATATGGACTCATCCATTATTTATTCAGTGGCACTTGTTGGACCTCTGAGTTGTTATGCTTTTGGGCTGCTGTGAGCAACCTGTCCTGAACATCCTGGTCCAGATTTTTGGGTGGATATGTGCTGTTTCTTTCTCCTGGGTGGGCTTTTTAGTTCAACTGGCGCCGGTACTGTGGATCTTCAGGGGCACTGCCTGGCTGTTTTCCAAACTGGCTACCATTTTTTACCTTACCCTTAGCAAGAATTCCAGTTTCTCCATATCCTTGCCAATACATCTGACTTGGGCTTGTGTGCCAGACTGATACTAATCAGTATTTTTGGTTTTGATGCTTGAGGGCACTGTGTTGAGTTTGTTTTTATTTTTTTAATTGTTGGCATTTGGTGGATGTGAAGTATTTTGTTGTAGTTCTGATTTCAATTCTCTAGTGACTAAAGATACTGAACATCTTTTTATGTCCTATTTTTTTAATAAATTTTTTAGTTGTAGATAGACACAATACCTTTATTTATTTTTATGTGGTACTGAGGATCGAACTCAGTGCCTCACATGTGCTAGGCAAGCACTCTACCAGTAAGTCATAACCCCAGCCCTTTATGTCCTGTTTTTATCTGCTGTAGAAAAGTGTTCAGATCCTTTGCCCATTTGAAAATTGGATTATTGGTCTTTCAGTTATTGAGTTATAAGAGTTCTTTTCTGGATATAAGTTCCTTATCAGAAAAAAGATTTGAATTTTTTTTCCATTTTGTGTGATTTTTGCTGTTTTGATGGTGACATAGAAAGCATTAAAGTTCTTAATTTTTTTTTAAAGAGAGAGAGAGAGAGAATTTTTTAATATTTATTTTTTTTTAGTTATCGGTGGACACAACATCTTTCGTCTGTATGTGGTGCTGAGGATGGAACCCGGGCCCACGCATGCCAGGCGAGCACGCTACCTCTTGAGCCACATCCCCACACCCAAAGTTTTTAATTTTGATAAAATCTGTTTAATCTATTTTTTTTCCCTTTGTTTCTAGTACTATTTTGTGTCATAAGACTCTGTTGCACATCCAAAGCCATGAAGATTTATGCCTCTGTCATCTTTCTTTTTGTGATGCTGGGGATTGAACTCAGGGCCTTTGTACATCCCTGACCCCCACTTTTTAATTTTACTTTGAGGCAGTGTCTTGCTGAGGTACTCAGGCTGGCCTGGAACTAGCCATCCTCTTCTTGCCTTGCAGTGCCTCCATTTTCTTGCAGTTTGTGGCTGCGCTTGTCCCTGTGGCTGTGTGACCCACTTGGCACTGCGGGTGGTATGGGGAAGGGAGCCTCCTCCTTCTGCATGTCACTTTCCAGTTTTTCCCAGCTCTGTTTGTTGAAATTATACTTTATTCCTAGTGCTTAACCCAACCCTGTTAAAAACCGTATTTTTGTGTATTTATCTTCTTACAGTTTTGTTTTCTTTCCTTTTAAGGAAAATTTCAAAAATGTTTCAAATTCCTGTGGAAAATCTTGACAACATCAGAAAGGTGCGGAAAAGGGTGAAAGGAATTCTTGTGGATGTCGGGCTTGACAGCTGCAGGGAGTTGCTGAAGGTAAGAGGGTGTCAGCAGCAGGCTGAAAGATGTGGTGCAGGGTTGGCTGGCAGGGAGGTCGGGAGCTGGTGGGAGAGTGGGTGTGCCTCCTCCAAGTGGCTGTGACGTGTCTTTCTAAGTGAGCAGTTTAAGCTGTTCAAGTTTTGAGCTACTTTTAGGAGGTGATTTTTATACTTATTAGTGATAAAAAAAAAAAAAAAAAACAACTTGTTTTTCATGCTTGAGGGCCCTGTGTCGAGTCACATTGTTTTAGTAAAAGAAGTTGCAAACACTTTCTCAGCTTTAGTGGGCATGCAATGCACATGTGGTGTGGTAGCTTCTTTCCTTTTTTTTTTGTCCTGATTCATGAACTTAGTATGTGCAGTCTTACAAAGTTCCAAAATTCAGGCTTTATTGATAAATTTGATTTCTTTGAATTTTTCCTTATAATATTGAAACTAGATGGTGGGCATATATGGTTTAAAAATATTAAGTAAGGGCACATACCTACCCTTACAGTCATTGATAGTTTTTTACATGTGTTGTTCATTGCTGTAGAAATAGGAACAATGGCTGTTTTGAATTTCTAAAACTCGTAAAGAATTTGGTTCAGAGCATGACGGCCTGGAAAGAGCTCAGTTTCTTAATCTTGAAATTCGAGACTTTCAGCCAGATTTTTACTTATTAAAAGGCAGTCTGAGAGTGAAAAGCCAATACTTACCAGGGTTCCTGACAGTAGTCAGGAGTTAATTTGGCTCTCAGGTAGATACATACTGTTGATTTCTGAAGGGCCGCAGAGAAGTCTCTGCTCAGACTTGCTCTTCTCTGAGAGATGCTGGTCCTCACACACTGCCTTCTTCCCATGCTCTCTTCTCTCTCCTCCTCCTCTGTTTTCTTCAGAGCACTTCAACTACTTGGTGTTATTTGTTGGCACTCTGTCTTCCACTTGAACTCGAGGAGGCAAGGACCTCACTGTGGTGTTACCTATTTTTCTGCCTGTGATCAGAGTGGAGTCTGACACATGGATGCTTCACAGATATTTCTGGAATGAAGGAATAAAATTAAAACCCATATACAGAAACATTTTTATTTTATTTATTTATTTATTTATTTTTTGTGTGGTACTGGGGATGCATACTCTACTGCTGAGGTACATCCCCAGCCCTTTTTGTTGTGAGACAGAGTCCTGCTAAGTTGTGGAGGCTGGCCTCAAACTTGGAACCCTCCTGCCTCAGCCTTCCAGCAGTTGGCATTACAGCTGTGTGCCACCGCATCCTGTGAGAAACATTTTAAAGAGTATGAGATTCTCATGTGAAAATGTGAGAATGGGAGGGGTGCTGGAAGAGGACTTGCTCAGGCAGAACCTTTAGTTCAGGACAGTCCTAAGATGGAAGCCTTCTGGAGGTTTCTGCAGCTCTGCCTAAGCCATACTTTATGCCCAAGGAAGGAAAGCAGGTGATTATTTGCAGATAGGATTGATAAGCTCTATTTGCTTGGTGGGTTGAGGGTAGATATGAGCCCTCCAAGGGCAGATAAGGAGTGGGGCTGGGTGATGCTTGTAGAGAACGAGACATGAACACCTAGGGATGCAGTGTGTGTAGGCCATGCAGGCTTCAAGTGGTGGTACACTAGGCACTCCCAGCACTGGTTCTGGTTTAGGGAGGGTGCTCCAGAAGGCACCCTGCAGGGTGGGAGTGTCATTTCACAAACACTGCATGTTTTTTTTTTTTTTTTTTAATTATTTTTATATATATTTTTAGTTGTTTATGGACCTTTATTTTATTCATTTATTTATATGCGATACTGAGAATTGAACCCAGTGCCTTACACATGCTAGGCAAGCGCTCTACCACTGAGCCACAACCCCAGCCCTACATGTTTTCTTTTGATCACTAGGGAATTAACCAGAAACTTTTTTTGTGTGTGTGTCCTGAGGATTGAACCCAAAGATGTTGTACCACTGAGCCACATCCCGAGCCCTTTTTAGTTTTTATTTTGAGACAGGGTCTTGCTAAGTAAGTTGCCCAGGCTGACCTTGAAATTGTGATCTTCCTGCCTTAGTCTTTGGAGTTAACTGAGATGGAGGCCTGTGCCATCAAACCTGGCTAAAGCCTTTTATTTTAATCCTGATTCTTAACTAATGGTGTGACCTGGAACAAATGAGTTACTCCTTGGGCCTCAGTGTCCCTCAGAATCCCAGGGAAGGGATGTGGAGAATTGAAGCCAGAATGCTTGCTCCTGTCAGGCAGTGACAGTCCCGCAGAAGCTGAGACAGTCTTGGGACAGTCATTGTGCAGAGGAGGCAGAAGCATAGTGTCCAGTGGGAGCCTATTGTGGCCTTTGTGGAGGAGTTGGGAGTGAGTGTTGCTTAAGGTGGGATGTAGCTCACTAGCAGAGTGCTCTATAGCATGCAGGAGGCCCTGGGTTCAGTCACCAGCACTGCACAAAAAGCAGTGAAGTTTGTTTTTGTAGAGCCTAGTTAGAGTTCTCCACTGGGAAGGACTAGAGGAGGCATTCAGGAACGTGAATTTAGAAGCCCCACCAGACCACAATGAGCGAATCCAGCTTTAAGAATGTTCTGTTTGGAAACAATAATTAAAAGTTACAGAAAAGATAAGAATTAAAATGGCAGAAAGAACACTCCTGTTACCTTTGCATAAATTCACGTGTGAACGTTTTCCCTCTTGGAGGTGACTTCTTGCCAGGTGCTCTCTCTGTGTGTATATTTTCTCTTGAGCCATTGCAGAGTAAGTTGTATACCTCAAGGCTCTTTTTACCTATATAGTGTAAATTTTCTTCTGCGGTGCCGAGATTAAACCAGGGTCTTGTGCATGTTAGGCAGGTGCTCTACCTTTGAGCCACATCCCAGCCCACTGTGTATAAATCTGAGAATATGGATAGTTTTCTCTATTACTGCAGGGTGCTTATCAGCTTGTGTGAATGCAGCACCGAGAGGGTATTTTTGTCTTATCTATCGTCGTCCAGTGTTATTTTCCCCTTAAGTACTAGATCCAGTCAGATGTTGAATTTCATTGTTATGTCACCTTAGTCTTCACTTAATGTGAATTCAGCTTTTAAAACTGGAATTCTATTAGGCGATTGTTTTCTTTGCACCCTCCAGCTTTTTTTTTTTTGAGATTGGGGATTGCAGTCAGAAGCACTCCACCACTGAGCCACATCCCCAGCCCAATTTTGTATTTTATTTAGAGACAGGGTCTCACTTTTTGCTGAGGCTGGCTTTGAACCTGCGATCCTGCTATCTCAACCTCCCGAGCTGCTGGAATTACTGGCTTGTACCACCATGCCTGGCCCCTCGAGCTTTTTGTGGTGCTGGGGATCTGATCAGGAACTGGCTCAGGAATTCAAGAGCTCTGCCTCTGAGCTAAGGCATCAGCCTTCATTTTGTCTTCACAGATTAAATGTCAGTAACAACTACAGGTTTCATCCTCTATCCCTTAGGGTAGAGGCACTTTTAGTGGCACTGAGTGTGCTCGTGAAGGTTTCCTTGGTGAGCCTGAGGAGCAAATTGAGCACCCACATTTGTTCGAGACTATCACTGACAGAGACATGGATGCACTTCAGGGGAAACTGAGGAATTTCAATTTGAAGCTATTCAGTTAGTGAAATTATTAACTATTGAATTGAATAGGACTAATTCTTTCTTTTGTGGTGCTGGGGATTGAACCAAGGGCTTTGTGCTGCTAGGCAAGTACTCTACCGCTGAGTTGCATCCTCAGCCCTGGGACTAATTCTTTTGGGGGAACATTTTTATTTTTATTAATTTGTAGTTGTGCCTATGTCTTATGAAACTTTTAAAAATTTAAGCAGCATAAAATTTTATTATAATAATTAGACACAGAACATGAAAATAAGACTCACTTATAAGCATGACCTCAAAATATCCATTGTTAACATTATGATATATTTATTTTTAAAATGGATTTTAAAAAATGGAATATATTTTATTTCTTTTTCCTTGCGAAGACAGGAGTGAACTGTACAAGAAGACACTGCACTTGCTCTGACCTTGTATTTATTAAACATTTTGCAGGGTAGAGCTCACTGACTTGACTTGCACCAGGGGGAACTCATGGGAAGGTTGTTAGCAGCTGGAAACGGGGTATTGTCCATGGTCCTTAGACTGCCTGCTCTGCTTTCTGGGGCACATGGTGTGATGTCACTCTGACTTCACATCTGATTTCCACAGTGCGTGTGACTCCCCCTTTCTTAGCAAGAGTTAGGACCTCAAATAGGAGGCTCTGTGGTTCCTGTCAACAGCCTGGCTTAGAAGTGAGCCTTAAGGTAAATCTAAACCTGCTGCAATATAGGGTCTTATGGAGTTTTAAGAAAATTTATACTTGCTCAGTTAAACTAAGGCTGGCTGCATAATGTGTAGGATACATGCACAGTGAACATGTTGGACCTGGAGGGCTGTTCCGCCTCACATTCCCAGATAACTGCTGGTGACTTCTCTCCAGGATATGTTTGGTGCCTGGGTCTAGGATGGGCCTGAGGCCTCTGTTGGGTTGTCCTGCAAACACATCTTGCACTGCCAATGCAGGTCAGTGATGGCTGCCACCATGGCCCACCCTAGGTGTCATGGCTTGTGTTCCTTTCCAGTGCCTGCTCCCCACAACATCTGTGCCAGGCTCCCATGTGAGGCAATGTGGAATCTGGATCCCCTGACAACTTGTTTATTGTCCCAAGTAAAAGACAGAATAGAGGAGTGGTGGCTGAAGGAGGTGGGACTTTGAGGGGAGGCAGAAAGCAGCCTCAGAATGGGTCCTGGAGAGATTGGAGGGGGGACCATGTATGCTGAGACCTCAAGCCCCTGGTAGTTGCTTCATGCTTTTTAGGCTCTGGGCCACAGATGCAGAGCTTAAATTCTTAAAAATTTCAAGATGGTAACCACTGAGAATCCCCACCATAAGCCTAGGCCTGTCTACGTTGGTCCCCTTGCCTGTGGAGCCAAAATTTGCCAAAATTTTGATATATTTATTTTTAAAATAGATTTTTAAAAATAGAATATATTTTATTTCTTTTTCTTTTCTTTTTTTTTTTTTTTTGAGATGGGGTCTCGTATATTGCCAGGGTCAGTCTTGAACTTCTGGTCTCAAGCCATCCTTCCCAGTAAGTGGCTCAGCCTCCTAAGTAGTTGGATTTACAGGTGCGTACCACTGCACCTGGCTTTTATTTTAGCCATTCCTAAGTGTACAGTTTACCAGCATTAATTATATTTACAATGTTTTGTAACCCTCCTCATTATCTATTTCCAGAATTTTTCAGTACCTAAAATAGAAACATAACCATTAAACAGTAACTCCCCACCCCCCACCCCCCATCCCCCATCCCCAGTCCTGGGTGATTTCTGATCTGCCTTCTATTTCTGTGACTCTGCCTGCTAGAGATGCTTCATAGACTGGAGTTGGATGGTAGTGGTCCTTTTGTGTCAGGCGTATGTCACTTGTGTTTTCAAATTTTCTCTGTAAAATATTGTTCCTTTTTATGTCTCAGTAATATTCTGTTGTACTACATTGTGCTTATCATGTCATCTGTTGAAGGATGTTTGAGTTAATTCTACCTTTTAGCTATTGTGAGTAGTGCTGCAGTGAATATTGGCCTTTAAGTATCAGTTTCAGTCCTGCTTTCAGTGGTTTTGGGTATATAAATAAGTAGGAGTGTAATGCCAGGCCACACAGCAGTTCTGGTCAGCATTTTTGGGAAATGCTGCACTTGTCTCTGTGGGAGTGCTCCGTTCACATTGCTCCCGCAGTGTACAGGTAGTCCATGCTGTTGCCAGCCCTGGCTGTTTTATGTCCTCGCTCCCGGCTTTCTCCACCTTCTTGCCTGTCCTCCCCTCTTTGCTTCTTTATCTTCAGTTCTTTCTTGTCCCTCTCCCTTCCTCCCTCCTTCACCATCTCAGTAGGTATGCAGTGGTATTTGATAGTGGTTTTGATCTGTGTCTCCGTGGAGACAAATGGAGTGTCTTTTCATGTGCTTCTTGGCTATTTGTACATTTTGGAGAAATGTCTATTCAAGTCCTTTGCTTGTTTTTTAATTGTGTTGTTTATCATTTTGTTTTTGAGTTGTAGGAATTTCTTTATATATTCCCAGTATTAAACCCTTGTCAGATAAAAGATTCGTAGCTATTTTCTCCCATTCTGTAAGTTGTCTTTACTTTTTTTTCCCTTGCAGTACTGGGGATAGAATCCAGGGCTCTTGCTAGGCCAGAGCTCTGTCATTGAGTTACATAACCTCAGCATTCTTTTTTTTTTTTTGGTGAGATCAGGGAACATTTCTATGTAGGAAGATATTTTTGCTAGGTGTGGAATTCTAGTATTTTCCCATTTAGTGTTTTAAAGACTTTCTGTCTCCTAGCTGACATCTAGGATTAGTGTCCATCATATTTGGTCTTCTGTATTTGCAGCATTGTGATTATGATATGCCTTGGTTTGGTTTTCTTGGTGTTTCTCTCGCTGGATCTGCTGAGCTTGCATTTGAGAGTTTATGGTTTTCACTGGGTTTGGAAAGCTTTGTGGCGCTGTGTCTTCTGTCTCTGAGAGCCCCTGTCTCTGAGAGCCCCGTCACAGGGATCATTTGCAGATGTAGAGATAATCCGCTCTGGGAAACTCTGGGTTCCTCCTCTCTGCTGTGTGCAGACCCCAGGCTTCTCTTGAGCAGAGTCTGGCCTGTTCTTCATCCTGTCATTGTAGATCATACATTTTCATTGAGCAAGTACAGTTTGATCTTTCATTTCTCTCCTTATTGTATTTGTTTCCTTTCTTTTTACTTTTTTTCCTCCTCCCCCTCCCCCCCCCCCCCCCCCCCCCACTGAGGATTGAATGCAGGGCCTTGAATGTACAGGGCAAGTGTTCTGCTACTGAGCCGCAGTCCAGCATTCCACCCTTCACTTGTGTCTGCTGTCATCCCTTGTGTTCCTGGTTTGGGTTGAACTTTTCTGCTCCTTTATTTGACTGGCACTTTTTGACTGCATGCTGGATATTGTGATTCCAGGATTTTGTGATTTCCTTTGGGTATATTTGAGCTTTGTCCTACTTGGCATTGGTTTGAGCCTTCTGAAGCTTGCTCTTAAGCTTGTTGTTAGAATGGGTCCAGCCCAGCTCTTTGCCCACTGCAGAGGCAGTACCTCTGTGGTACCCAGGTTGGTGCCCGGGGCTCCAGCATCCCATCCCTCTCCTTCCTGTTGCTCTTCACTGCTGGTTTCTTCAGAGTCTCCAGGAGACCCTTTTCAGGCTTGTCACACATTAGTATTATTTGTCATCCAGTATTGCAGGATGTCCCTACATAGTAGTAGCTCATGTCTGTTGACTTTCTTGAAATGGTGATTTTTTTTTTTTTTGGTGGGGGGAGGGTGCTGGGGATTGAAACCAGGGCCTAATGAATGCCAAGGAAGCAAAAGCTCATGTGAGAAATGGCAAGAATTTTCAGAGGCAAATGATTAGATGATGAGAGGTCTTCTAACCAGTGTATTAACCCTCTGATATGGATTACTAGGTAAGTAGTTAGGCAGGGTGTGGCTGGAGGAAGTAGGTCATTGGGGGCGTGCTTGAGGGGTTGATATTTTGACTCTGGTGGGTGGAACCCTCTCTGTTTTCTGGTAGCCGTGTTCTGAGCTGCTTTCCTTCGCTGCACTGTTTGACTATGATGTTCTATTTCACCTCAGGCCAGAGCTTTGGAATTGGCCAACCGTGGACTGAACCTCTAAAACAGTGAGCGAAAATAAACTTTTCCTCCTCTAAATTGTTCCTGGGAGTTCTTTAGGTCACAGTGTCGCAAAACTAAAACAGATTGGCACCAAGAAATGGGGTCTTGCTGTGACTGACCTGATCATGTGGTTCAGAAGCCTTTGCGGGTGGTGGTGGGTATTTTGAAAAGTCTAGAGATGTGAGCTGGAAAAGCTTTAGAATTATAGGCAGAGGTCAGTGAAAGGTTCTGGTGGGAGCTCAGACCAGAATGCGATGGGATTGTGGGCAGCCAGGACTGGGCGCATGTGGTTTCAGAGCAGGAGGGCTCCACTGGGGAACTGGACTAGAGGCCATTTGTGTTATGTTCAGGCCAAGAAGTTGTCCACATTTTGTCTGTGTTCTGAGACTCTTTGTGAGGCTGAATTTACAATGTGACGTAGGAACTGATCTGGTGGAGGACATTTCCAGGCAGCACGGCATTGAGGAGGTGACTTTTCGCCAAGTGTACTGGGATAATCAGGAGTAGAAAGCAAAGTGGAAAGATTTGGAAAACTTGCAGTTTGACCAGAAAAGTGCAGTACAACTGGAGCTCAGAAAGTCGCAGTCCTTAAAGACATATACCGCCACTAAATGGATGCTAAATACTTTACTCAGAGACAATAGGAAAGATGACTTGAGGGCATCTCAGGACTTGGCAAGACCACACCCATCTCAGGCTTTAAGGTGTAAAGGTAAAAATTCCTTTGGGAAGAGAATGGTGGGGCATCCTGCATGCACAACAGGGGCCTAGGAAGCTGTTTCACCGTCCTCAGCTACCTAGGCCTGCAGAGGCTGCGGTAGCTGTGGTCCCAGGAGGCTTGGCTACTACTGGAGATGGAGACAAACCTTGGCGTTGAGCACTGGCATTAGCCGAGATTTCAAAGGAAGGCCTGGGAGGCCAGCACAGTGTTGCGGGGTTGGAGTCCCTGTGGGCTGCCCCTGAGAGGAGTGATGCATGAAGTGAGTAGGAAGCTGCAGCTGCAGGGGAGACTCCCAAGAATAAGAGATGCCAGTACCATGGGACAGCCACAGGAACAAGCCAGGAGAGGCTGTGTGGGCTGTACCCAGCAAGGCTTTAGGAGTGGAGCTACACAAGCCCTTTGGAGAGAACTTCACAGTGCCTTGGGCCCCAGATGCTGGACAGGGAGCTAGCAGGACTTGTTTGGATTTCAGTCTTACTTTGGTCCTATCTCTTTTTATTCCCCTGATTCTCCTTTGTGGAATGGAAATGTTTACTCTGTGCCATTTTATATTGGATGTACGTGACTTGCTTTTGATCTTTAGGGGAGAATGTCCATAAGTTTGCCTTGAGTTTCAGATGAGAATTTGGTCTTGGACTTTGGGCAATGCTAAAACTGTTGAGACTGGTTACTCTTGGAAATAGACTGAATGTATTGTGAGATGGGCATGAGCTTTCGGGGCAAGGGGCAGAATGTTAAGGTTTCAATATGAGTACCTCCGTAAACTCATGTGAGACAGAGCTAGAATTCTCAAACATGAAATGATTAGATCATGGGAGTTGTGGCCTCATCAGTGGATTGATCCTCTGATATGGATTAACTAGGAGGTAACTGTAGGTGGGTGGGCTGTGGCTTGAGGAGTAGATCCCTGGGAGTGTGCCTATGGGGTTTGCATTTTTTTCCCTGGTGGGCGGATCGCTCTCTGCTTTCCTGGTGGTCATGTCCTAAGCTGCTTTCCTTCACAACCCTTCTGTCGCGATGCTCTGTTTCACCTCAGGCCAGAGCTATGCAGTTGGCCAGCCACGGACTGAACCTCTAAAACCTCGAGCCAAAATAAACTTTTCCTCCTCAAAATTGTTCCTGTCAGGTCTTTTGGTCACAGCGATATAAAGCTGACAAAAACACAAGTCTTCCACCTCCAGGACACAATCACCACCCCAAAACAGTGAAACTCTGTTTTGTGTAAGGCCATGATGATTTCGTGATGGCTCTGGGTGCCTTTGAATCCCTGGCTTGGCTATTGGTTTCTGGTGCTGTAGCAGTTTTTCATTTAATTCAGAGAATGCCTTCTATTTCTGGTTTAAACACTGGTGATGACTTGTCTTTTCCTTATTATTTCTGAGTTGACTTGATTTGTGTACCTCAGTGCAGTTGAAGCAGTTGTATTAATTATCATTCTCTGGTTCAACTCCTTGTTTTAATATTTTTTAAAAGCAACCTTTGATTATTAAAACAGCACTATAGACTGACCACTATACAGCAGAGGTGGTCATTTCCCTAGAAAGAGAAACTGGGAATACCACATACATGCTCACGCATAGGGGCTTGGCACGCTGACCATGTCCTAAGCTGATCGCTGGTCTCTGATGTAGAGAGCCTCCTGGAGAGGTAGCAAGGGCTCATCTTTTCTCTGAGTTGTTACTTTCTCATAGTAAGTAATTTGTAACTTTTCATATTCATGGAATTTCTTTTTTCAGGTTTTTTGAGCTTTGCTGTGGCTTTCCCATGATTGGGTGTGTTCTGGTTCTCCACAGCCATGGGTCTGTTTTTTAGCTGTGCTGGAGCTGGAGTCCAGGGCCTCACACCGCTAGGCAAGCAGTCCACCACTGAGATGCACCCTACTCCCATTGGGTATTGCCCCGACCACTGTAACATGCCTTAGGGTTGCACCCCGACACCCTTTCCTCTAAGTACCTGTCTCGGTGCCTTAGATCCTAATCTCTGCTCTCCTTGGACTACTCCTTGAAAGTTTGCATTTTTACATGTATGAACTGTTGCTGCAGAGGTGAAATGGGTGGGTGTGCAGGGTGTTCCGTACAGCACTGTTTTCACTTGCTCTGGAATGTGTCCAGGGCAAAAGGTTCTTCATTTCAACTCAGTGAAACAGAAAGTGTCATGAGCCTTGTGAACTGCTAGAGAGCGTGTGAAATGCTTCACATGTGCCTCCTCCCTTGGTGACTGGTGTTCACTCTTGGAAACTCCCATTTGAAACCCTCTCTGTGCTCCAGCTGCCCTGCCCTGCCTTCCTGCATGTTGGTCCTGCTCAGGTCAGATTAGGCTGCTGAGTTCCCGTTCCCTGCTTCCCGATTTCCATGAAATCATCTAAATCAGCTTTGTCAACAATGAAACTGAGGTTGAAGTCTCTCTTAGAGTCCAGCAGTGAACATGTGAGGGTTGAATTGATGCTGTCGGTTCCCAGCTCTTTTTGTTTTATTGCTGTGCTAGGGATGGGACCCAGAACCTTGCACATACTAGGCAAGTGTTCTGCCACTGGGCTGCACTCCAGCCCTCCCAGCCTGTTTGTACCCTGTCAGTCTCAGGTATGTATGCCCTCCTTCCCCACCTTTTATAGTCATCCTGGTTCACATGCCATTCCCGTCTCTTCTCCCTCTCCAGGTCCAGCCCCAGGTCCACCCTGCTCCTTGGAGGCCCTGTCAGTGTTTCTTAGGTAGCTGCCTCTTAGCTCGTTTTCCCAGCCAGCAGTGAGGTTTCTCTCCCTCACACCCTTATCTGCACTTTCTCACTAGAACAAGTAGCTTTTTTTGTTGTTTTTTTTTTTTTTTTTTTTTTTAGTTTTAGATTGAGCCCAGGGATGCTCAACCACTGAGCAACATCCCTAGCCCGTTTTATATTTTTTAAAAAATTTGAGACAGAGTTTTACTAATTCGGGTAGGGCCTTGTTAGGTTGCTGAGGCTGGCCTCAAACTTATGATCCTCTTGCATTAGCCTCTTGAGTTACTGGGATTACAGGCAGGTGCCACTGTGCCTGGCTGGGGCAAGTAACTTTTTGAGTGAAAAATAACTTGTTCCATCTGAGAAAAAAACTGTATGTCTTAGTTCTTGTTGAAATGTCCATCCTGAAATGTGCTTGAAAGGTAAGATGAAAAAATGCTTGCTTTTGTTCTCTGTGACAGAGAGCCTGGCCAGTACTGGCAGTGTGCAGTTTAAAGTTGACTACGAGTTGACTGGGATTGAGGCTCAGTGGCAGAGCACTTGCCTAGCAGTAGGAGGCACTGAGTTCAATCCTAGTGCCATGTAAAAAAGTTAACAAAGTAATCAAAAAAATAATGCAGGCTGGGGCTATAGCTTATTGACAGAGGGCTTGCCTAGCATGTGTTAGGCATTGGGTTTGATCCTTAGAACCACATGAAATAAACAAATAAAAATAAAGGCATGCTGTCTATCTACAACTACAAAAAGAAAAAGCAAGCTATAAATTAAAAAAAAAAAAAAAAAAAAGATTAAGCATATAAAATCGCTCAGAGGGAATGAGCCAGCCAGGCTTAGTCTTATGGGGTTAATATACCAGAAAATTGGCCAGAACTGCAGACTGTGCAGTTAAGATAGCACACCTGAAGACAGAGGCTGGGAAGCCAGTATAGTTCAGAGACTGTGGTCAGTGGAGATACCAAGAAGTCCGAGCAAAGAGACAAGGTCACTAAAATCAAACCCTCAGACAAGGCAATAGTCTTTCCTGTTACAAAAATAACACTGGGAACTCTTGAGATGTCCCAGGTGGGAGGAGCAAAGGTGTCCACAGAACAGCCACCGAGGAGACCTTCCT
Organism: Marmota flaviventris; assembly: GCF_047511675.1. Lineage (NCBI taxonomy): Eukaryota > Metazoa > Chordata > Mammalia > Rodentia > Sciuridae > Marmota > Marmota flaviventris. The sequence continues at coordinate 195,114 of NC_092513.1, read as the reverse complement.
TTCTTTCTTGTTTTTTATATCAGGGATTGAACGCAGGGGCGCTTTACCACTGAGCCACATCCAGCCCTTTTTAATTTTTTGAGACAAGGTCTAGCTAAATTGCTTAGGGCCTCTTTGCCAAGTTGCTGAGGCTGGCTGTGAACTTGGGATCCTCTTCCTCTTGCCTCAGCCTCCTGAGTTGCTGGGATCAGAGGCGTGGCCGTGGTGCCTTGCCTGCAGGTACCTTTACTTCCTTAACAGAGTAAAAAATCACATCTTAGGTGGAAACTTAGGATGGTGAAGAGGAGTGAGGAGGAGGCGAGGAGGCCCCACTAAACCTCCTCTCTGCCTGTGATGGCATTAGGAGACTGGTCCTTGCCTGCCCCTCTGAGGCCATCAGAGCTGGGCACCTTTGTCCTCTGAGCTGGCTAGGGTCTCTGTCCCCCGGACTGCGTCCCTCACACTTGAGCATGGGAGTGGAGAGTCTCGTTCCTGTCCCGGTGGTCCTTTGTGTCTGATTCTTGTGTGGGAGGGAGGCCTGGAGGCGGTTGTGGTGGTAAAGCGTGGGAGCTCTTCTTCTTGGAAGTGCTGCTGTTTCTTCATGCTACTCTCAGAGCTGCGATTGCTGTGGAACCCTTTCCTGGGCTTGGCTCTGTTGACACAAACATGGTGTTTTAGTCAGCTTTTTCATCTCCGTGACTGAAAGACCTACAAGAACAGCTTCGAGGAGGAAACGTTTATGTGGTGCTTAGGGTTTCAGAGGTCTCAGTCCATAGATGGCCAGTTCCATTGCTCTGTGCCCGAGGTGAGGGAAAAAGTCATGGTGGAAGGACATAGCAGTCAAAGCAGAGAGAGCTCCGCTCACCAGGGACAAAATTAAACCCGGTGACTTTCCCCTAGGGACAGCCTCCTCCTACCACATCCCACCTGCCTAATCCCTGTGGGTGGACGAGGGTACTGGTTAGGCTGAGGTTCTCCCACCATGGCCCACCTGCCTAACCCCTGGGGGTGGACGAGGGTACTGGTTAGGCTGAGGCTCTCCCACCAGCCTAACCCCTGGGGGTGGACAAGGGTACTGGTTAGGCTGAGGTTCTCCCACCATGGCCCACCTGCCTAACCCCTGGGGGTGGACGAGGGTACTGGTTAGGCTGAGGTTCTCCCACCATGGCCCACCTGCCTAACCCCTGGGGGTGGACGAGGGTACTGGTTAGGCTGAGGTTCTCCCACCATGGCCCACCTGCCTAACCCCTGGGGGTGGACAAGGGTACTGGTTAGGCTGAGGTTCTCCCACCATGGCCCACCTGCCTAACCCCTGGGGGTGGACGAGGGTACTGGTTAGGCTGAGGTTCTCCCACCATGGCCCACCTGCCTAACCCCTGGGGGTGGACAAGGGTACTGGTTAGGCTGTGGTTCTCCCACCATGGCCCACCTGCCTAACCCCTGGGGGTGGACGAGGGTACTGGTTAGGCTAAGGCTCTCCTAACCTACCCTTTCACCTCTAAGCTTCCTTGCACGGCCTCACACATGAGCTTTGGGGACACCTCATACCTGGACCATAGCACAAGGTGTAGATGCTTATGTGTCAGGAGGCCTCATCTGTTTCTTCTGTAATTCTGCTTGATCACTCCATCCTTTTCAGCGATCGTCCTCAGTGGTTCCCAAAGAGACTTTTGTGTCTCTTTACCCAGGTAGATTTTAGGCACCAAGTAACCTTATCGGATCCTAGTCAGTATTTCTTTATCTTCTGACTTTGTATAATGATCTTTTTTTCCTACATTTTTTTGAAGGACCTTAAAGGCTTTGATCCAGGAGAGAAGTTCTTCTATAACACATCATGGGGAGATGTTTCTCTCTGGGAACCTTCTGGAAAGAAAGTGGTATGTATTTTTGTATTTAGTTTTCACTAGGGGTAAGTGTGGATTAATCTGAGGAACTCCTCAGGTGTCTGGAGCCTGGTGGGTGAGTGGGAGGGGGCGCAGGGATTCGGTTCAGTGTGATCCTGAAGAACTGCTGAAGCCACTGGACCTTTGACTTGATAACTGTCCTGTGTTAAACGTGCTATTAGGTGTGCAGCCTTGCAGAGCTAGTGGCTTTTCAGGGCTGTGTGTGCATACTGGCTCATGCTGTTGTAGCAGAGTCGCAGTGTGGCTGTTGCCAGTGGTGTAACTGTTGTTAAGGCCTTAGCCTCACACACCAGCCATGCTGGTGTGACAGCCTATGTGCAGCGGGTCATAGGAGAGTGTAGCACATAGAACTGTGCTGTGAATGGCCCTTAACAGAGATACCACTGTGTGTGGCTTAATGATGGGGACCTATTCTGAGAGTGTGTCCTCAGGTGACTGGGAGGGGTGACTGTGAGAACACTCTAGGGTGTACTTACCAAGGCTGTGCGGGGTGGCGCACTGCACAGCCAGGCCATAGACCTCACACAGATTACTCAACACCGCGGGCAGCTGCACAGGCTAAGTAAGTCTCTACACATCTGAACATGCCTACACATAGGAAAGGAAGAGTAAAAACATAGCAGGTAAAGATCAGCAAGGGGAATCCTGTGTGTGGATGGCACTTACTACACACAGAGCTGCAGGACTGGGAGCTGTGACAGCCCAGGCCTTTGTGAACGCTGAACCCACACATGTGAAGAAATGCTTTCTTTCCTCAGTGATAAATCAGCCTAGCTTATTGTAATGTTTCCGTGCATAGACCTAAACATGTAGGCATGTTCAGATGTGCAGAGACAGCCTCTACGCATGCCTGCAGGTTGAGGTCTGTGGTCTAGGTGTGATGGGCTGCCCTCCACAGGCTTGGGTAAGTAAACCCGTGGATGCTCTCACATCCTGGTTCCAGAAACTAAAGTAAAAATGTAGACCACTGGATCAGGGAACAAGTCTAGTGGTTGGAAACCTCAGACCGTCACACTGAAATGTGCAGCATGTGGCTGATTCCTCTTGCTGAGGAGCTCTGTGAAAAGTGCACCCTTTGTTGACATGTCTATTAGTGTCAAATGGAGCCTGTCATGGTTCACTCGGCTGGTCCCTGTCCAGTTCCTGTCATGCTGGCCTTGGGGATTTTGGAGGGAAAAATTCCTGTCATTATTTACTGTGTTATGAAAATTTCTTCAGGGATGTTTCTTTTGTCTACCCACGTTCAAGTCCTTCCTTGACAGGACACTCTACTCCCTAACCTTGTTGTGAAGGTCTTGACCTCATGAATCTCAGGCCTCACTGATTTTTCTCACCTGAATTCTTAAAAATATCCCATGGTGTTACATGCGATGTGTGTAATTTCATGCTTTTCATCAGGAAACATCTTTGAATTCCTGCTGCAGAGCAGGTGACAAGCTTTGCAGTACCTGCTCCGAAGATGTGGAAGTTAGGGGTTCCTTTGCCCCAGGAATGTGTGTTTGTGGAGTGAACAGGGCCTTGGCGTTAACAGACACCGCTCTCAGGATGGAATGGCTTGGGGCCCCTGTGGCAGTGTGGTGCTTGCTGGTCTACCATTGCATCTGCAGGTGGCCTCCTTCAGTCAGGCTCAGGGGATAGGACTTGGGGATAGAGACCAGACAGTGTTACAGCAGGAGAGTGGTTTGTAAGGTGCACCATGTGGCTCGTGGTGCCGTGAGTTCCTTGAGGGCTTAGGTCAGAGCCCTGTGGTTCAGCTTAGGATTGTGGGCTCTTGAGGAGGCTCCCCTAGGTGTGGTGCAGCGGTGGCTCAGCACCCCTTTCAGCAGCCTCCTTTGTGACCTGGTGTCCAGCTTGTGTGTGTTTCCCCCTCCTGTGGGGAGGCTTCCGTGGACACATGCTTGCCTTTCCCAGGGTGGTGCCTTGGGGTGTGCTGGCTAGGCTGTGTGGCCATGTCATTCCTCCCCATGAGCAGTGCATGTTGCTGTGGTCTTCAAGTGGGTGTGTGGATGCCACCTTTGGGTGCCACCTTTGCTTGGGGTCTGCATCTTGCCCACTGCTGAGGACCTGGAGCTTCTTGCCTTACATCTTTTGGCATCACTAGCCCTCTTTGGAAAGGGTTCAGATCCATGGCCATTGTTAGAATATCAGGTCGCTGCTCTTCTTAGGAGGTTTGGCCTTGAGGCCTGTGTCCTTTGTTGGGTGGCTCCCAAGTCCACATCTACCTGTGGCGCCCCCTTGCAGTTCTGAACAGCAGCTTCCAAGAAGCGGAAGCTTGCTGTCTCCATGAAGCTCAGCTCTCCGCCCTTTTCTTTGGCAGTTCTTGTCTGTGGCATCGCATTCTAGAAAGTTTCCTCCCCAGGCTCTGCTCAATTCCAGCAGATGCTGGTGTGCATGTACTGTCCACTTCCACTGGTTCTCTTGTTGAGCGTTGTTTTTCATTGAATGTATAGATTCTCAATACTGCATTTCATTTAGTAGAAGATGGGCCATTTTTAATGAACTACTAATAAATCTAGAATAATACTTACACAGTGTTGTGCCTTGTACCAGCCCCAGTGGTACAAGGTTTGAGGCTAGCCTGAGCACCTTGGTGAGACCCTGTCTCTAAATTTTTAAAAAGGGATGTGTGCATTAGGCAGTTGGTCGCTCTTTACCATTCTCAGACTGTTATCAGGCACTTGCTTGTGCTGAGCAACATCTGTTGGCTGTTACCATCTCGAGCAGTGGGGAAGTTAAAAAGACAGTAACGATGGGTCTCACGGGTTGGAAGCCAGGTCAATTGTAGGTGAATTCCAAGTTTTAGAATCGGGAGTAAAAATGACATAACTAAGAGATGAGGAGGTAGGGAAGAAAACAACTTCCTCTTACAGAAAATTTTTATTGCAGTTCAATTCAAAATACAGGATTAAGTGCTGGGATTTGTGGTTTCAGGGCATGGTTTAGACGGGTCAGCAAGCTGTGGGTTTTGGGCCAGATTCTGGGTTTCTGTGTTTGACAGGCTAAAAATATTTGTTAGGCTCTTATGTGTTTTTTTTTTTAAAGGCGTACTATTTGGAATGTGTGAAAGTCATGTGAAATTGGAGTTGGTTCTATAAGTAAAGTTGCACTGGGACACAGCAGTTGTGCCTATCCCTTAATGGGGCAGTGCAGCGTCACTGTTCTCTTGTGGAGAATCCCCCTACCCTGGTCCTGGAGCAAGCGTTGCTGCTCAGGGTGGGTGGAGTGGGTGATGGTGTCTGGGCACAGTGCACTGTGGGACCCCCAGCAGCTTTCTTCATCTGCCTAAGACTGTTCTTTTATTTTGACAGAGATACCGAACAAAACCATACTGTTGTAGCCTTTGCAGATACTCGACAAAGGTGCTTGCTTCACTCAAAAACCATTTACATCGTCACCACGAAGATGAGGCTGACCAGGAGCTGGTGATCCCGTGCCCCAACTGCACCTTTGCCTCTCAGCCCAAGGTGGTGGGCAAGCACTTCAGGATGTTCCACGCCCCTGTTCGCAAAGTGCAGAACTACACAGTGAACATCTTAGGCGAGACTAAGTCGTCTAGAAGTGATGTGATTAGTTTCACATGTTTAAAATGTAACTTTTCGAACACCTTGTACTACAGCATGAAGAAGCACGTTCTGGTGGCTCATTTTCACTACTTAATCAACTCTTACTTTGGCCTGAGAACTGAGGAGGTGGGGGACCAACAGAAAGCAAGTGATACTGCTTCTGTGGACAGGACCCCGCCATCCGACCGGTACTACTGTAAGAAGTGCAGTGCCAATGCCAGCAGCCAGGACGCCCTGATGTACCACATCCTGACGTCTGATGTGCACAGGGACTTGGAGAACAAGCTGAGGTCAGTGATTTCAGAGCACATTAAGAGGACTGGGCTCTTGAAGCAGATGCACATTGCCCCAAAGCCAGCCGCCCGTTTGGCCATACCACCGAGCAGCGGCGCCCCTGGCATCCCGGCACCGCCATCTTGCTTTCGTCTCACCCTGCCACAGAATGGCCAAAGCCCGGCTGTGGTGCAGCCAGTGACTGTGGCCCCAGGCTCTGCTGGGAGTCTGACCCACTCCCCACCTGCGGTTGCCCAGCCCCACGTGACCCTGGTCTCCAGCCCTCTGCCTGTGTGCCAGAGCGGCCTCTCCCTGCAGCCCTCCACCCCCCAGCCTGTCCTTCTGTCTCACGGGGTACCGCTCAGCCAGCCTGTGAACCCCCCTGTGTTGCCCCTCACCCAGCCTGTGGGGCCCATAAGTAAGTCTGTTGGAAAGAGTGTCCTCCCTGTGAGTCAGGCTGTCCGCCCTGGCGTCTTGCCCCTTTCCCAGCCTGTGGGGTCTGTAAGCCGACCTGTTGGGCCTGGTGTCCTGCCTGCCAGTCCCTCTGTCACCCCCGGGGTTCTGCAGGCTGTCTCACCAGGAGTGATTTCTGTGGGTCGAGCAGCCCCATCGGGGGTCCTTCCTGCAGGCCAGATGACCCCTGCAGGGGTAATCCCTGGACAGACAGCAACTTCTGGGGTTCTCCCCACTGGCCAGGTGGCCCAGTCAGGGGCTCTCCCCGTTGGGCAGACAGCTCCATCTCGGGTTCTTCCCCCTGGTCCAACAGTGCCCTTGAGGGTTCTCCCTGCAGGCCAGGTGGTCCCGTCTGGGCTTCTCTCTGCCAACCAGCCTGTCTCCACAGGAGTCGTCCCTGTGAACCAGGGTGTGAGTTCTGGTGTGCTGCAGCTTAGCCAGCCGGTCACCACGGGGGTCCTTCCCGTGGGCCCACCTGCAAGGCCTGGAGTGCTGCAGCTCAGTCCCTCAGTCAGCACTGGCGTCCTGCCTGTGAGCCCCCCAGCCAGGGCAGGGGCTTCGCAGAGCACCACCTTCCTCACATCAGGCTCTATTCTCAGGCAGCTCATCCCCACTGGGAAGCAGGTAAATGGGATCCCCACCTACACCCTGGCTCCAGTGTCTGTCACCCTGCCTGTGCCCCCCGGCGGAAGCATGGCAACTGTTACTCCACCGCAGGTGCCTGTCCAGCTTTTGCCCTCAGGCACAGGTGCGCACATGGCCAGTTCCCTTCCCAGCCTGCCCTCCCCACAAGTGCTGGTGAGTGCTGCCCCGAGCGTGTTTGTTCAGGCTACTCCTGCCCCGGCAGATGCCAACCAGGTGCTGAGACAGGCCAAGCAGTGGAAGACCTGCCGGGTGTGCAACGAGCTCTTCCCGTCCAACGTGTACCAGGTGCACATGGAGGTGGCTCACAAGCACAGCGAATCCAAGCTCTGCCGGGTGTGCAATGAGCTCTTCCCATCCAACGTCTACCAGGTGCATGTGGAGGTGGCTCACAAGCACAGTGAGGCCAAGGTGGGCGAGAAACTGGAGCCCGAGAAGCTGGCCGCATGTGCACCCTTCCTGAAGTGGATGCGGGAGAGGGCTGTGAGGTGCCTGTCCTGCAAATGTGCCATCTCAGAGGAGGAGCTTATGCGCCACCTGCTCATGCATGGCCTGGGCTGCTTGTTCTGCCCCTGCACCTTCCACGACATCCGGGGCCTCCTGGAGCACAGCAGGACTAAGCACCTGGGCAAGAAGAAGCTGCCCCTGGACTATAGCAACAGGGGCTTCCAGCTGGACCTCGATGCCAGCGGCAATCTGCTGTTCCCTCATCTCGACTTCAGCACCATACTGCCGCGGGAGAAGCTGGGGGAGCGGGAAGTCTACCTGGCCATCCTTGCCGGGATACACTCCAAATCCCTGGTGCCTGTGTATGTTAAGGTGAGGCCTCAGCCTGAGGCTCTGCCCAGGGCCCCCAGCAGACAGAAGCTGACCTGTCCCTTCTGCTTTGGTACCTTCCTGACGGCTGAGGCCTATGAGCTCCACCTCAAGGAGAGGCACCACGTGATGCCGACGGTCCACACGATGCTCAGGTCTCCAGCTTTCAAGTGCATCCATTGCTGTGGGGTCTACACTGGAAACATGACCCTAGCGGCCATTGCCGTCCATTTGCTGCGCTGCAGAAGTGCTCCCAAGGACAGCAGCTCAGGCCTGCAGATCCAGCCAGGTTTTATTGAGAGCAGTGAGCTGCTGTTAGTCAATGGGGAAGTGATTCCTGATTCTACTTTTCCTGTGAAGAGGAAGCTGCCAGATGGCCATGTAGGGGTAGAAGACCAGCGGGAGCTGGAGGAGCCATTGCTTGTCCTAAACACCGATGTAGCCCCCAGCCCAGAGAAAGGGACAAGTGTCGTGCCTTTGAAGAGACAGAGGAATGAAGGCAGGACAGAGGGGCCCACGGCTGGTGATGACATGCTCCAGGTCTTGGTGTTAGACCCTAAGAAATATGAAGGCCGTTCTTACGAGGACAAAAAGCAGTTTCTTAGAGATTATTTCCATAAGAGACCTTATCCTAGTAGAAAAGAAATAGAATTGCTGTCCTCACTCTTATGGGTGTGGAAAATCGACGTGCCTGCATTTTTTGGGAAAAGGAGATATATTTGCATGAAAGCAATAAAAAACCACAAGCCCTCTGTGCTTCTAGGTTTTGATATGTCTGAACTTAAAAATGTTAAGCACAGGTTGAACTTTGAATATGAACCACAGCATTCATAGGACAGTGAGCCTCAGTCCCAGGCTGTGGTTCCCACTGGGCCTAGACTGCCCTGCTGAGTCCCTGAGTCCTGCCTGCTGCTCTTCAGCTGTTCCAGGTGCTCCGAGAGACTTCGGCTGAGGAGGAGGATGGTTCTTAGATTGGTTGTTTCCTGCAGTTGGGTTCTAACACTTACTCTCAGTTTTCTTCTGTCGTGTAAATTAAATCTTTTGGCATTCATGCACGTCTTGTTTTCCCAGTAGCTCAGTATTGAATGAACTGAAACCTGCAAGTACTTGTTTTTTAATTTTAGGAAATGCCAGCTTGTTGGAGAGTACTTGATCAATTGGAGATGCCTATAGACCTGCAAAGTGACGGACACAGGGTTGTGTTGGAGGAGCGCACCCTATGATGTGCGTGGCTCCCTGCAGACACCCTGCCAGTTCTTCCTTGGAAGCTGCTTGCTTATGAGATTATAATTTTGATTAGACACTTTTTCATGTTTGTCTTGACGGCTGTTTCTTTTTTAAGTTATAACTCATAGAAAACCAAATGTTTTCATTTATTAAAAATACCTGAGTCTAAGGTCTGGTGTGCAGCTCATCATGGAGCTTCTATTTGTAAAGTCATCGTGGGGCAGAAGTGCTTTCCAGCCTAGACTTTGCCTTTCCCTGTGGTGGCAGGCCGTTCCTCACTCACAGGGAGGACAGCAGCTGCTTAGTGCCTTTAGAGTGACAGAACACCCAGCACGCCACTCCAGCCTGAGCTGCTCCGGGCTGGAAGGGCCATGTGCCCGCCCAAGCCTGCAGACCAGAGCTTGTCTTTGTGGTTGGGGTAGCGAGAGTTGGGCTCATCCGAGTGGGGAGCCTGGGCTATGCTCTGGCCTGATTTTGCAGGCAAGTGGGACAGGTGATTGCTAAAGTCTCCACGTGTCACGTGTTGGGGTGGGTAGCCCGTATTTCCATGGCGATGTGAAGTAGCACAGAGTCCAGGACAAATGCTGCACTCCCCGCAGGGCCGTGAGTGGTGCTGTGGGGCATGCAGCAGAGGGTGAGGTGGTCCCGGAGGCCAGCAGTGACTCACTTGCATGCAGGTGCTGTGATGTGTGCTTTCGAGGCAGTTGTGAAATTGGTCTGACTCTTGGTGTACTCTTGTAAATTCAGAGAGCTTGTCCGACTTTATAGTTTCCTTTTTTTTTTTAACCTCTTGTTTCAGAGTGTCTATTTTGAATTAAAATTTGTTACACCACTGCAAATAGAACTGGCTAATTCTTTGATCTTTAAAACATGGTGTGAGCCAGGCTTGTTGGAGCCCAGGAGTTGGAGGCCAGCCTGGGCAATGTAGTGAGACCCTATCTCAAAAGAAATGAATGAAAAATTGCAGACTCATGGGAATAGTCTAAAACATGGACATTGATACCACATTTATTGCTAAAGATCATTCATTATTTGTGTGAAAATAAGCATAACTCAGAGGCTAATTAATTACCAGTCATCAAATTGATGTGTGTATGAATGTTTTTGTTACTTTGGCAAAGATTTCATAAAGAGGAGAGGGTTATTATGGCTCATGATTCTGGCGGCCTAAAGTGGAGGGGCCTCTTACTGGGGGAGGCGCTTGGAAGGGGAACTCATTTGGTGCATATTTGCTGGCAGAGACCTGAGGTGAGGGGACTCATCTGATGTCTTCTTGCTGATGGAGGCCCGCTGGCGCAGGGCATCACAAGACAGACTGATCCTTTGGTTCACAGAACCACCAGGGCCCAGGCCGAGGGCCTCATCCCATTCCAGCCCTCCCAGTGGCCACCAACGTGCCAGGTGGAGGATGCAGTTCCTCCCTCGGGTGCCCGTGGGAGACACTCAGACAATAGTGTGGCTAGGGGTTCCCCGAGTTTCTATGACAGCCTCCAAAGTGCCAGAGAGGACACGGCTGGGAGGTGGGTGCAGTGAGCTTTGCTCTTGCTGACCCTGTGCTTTGTGGCAGGTCTGTGTGGCTTGGTCCTCCTGCCTGCGTGTGCACTGGGGCTCTGCAGCCTCCACACCTGTGGGCTTGCCAGGCGGCTCTCTACCTCCACCTAGAGAGCAGCAGCACACCATGCCCCATCCCCACCTGAGTGTCACTGCCAGGCAGCCCCTCTTGAGCAGAAAGCCTTGGGAGCACCACTGCCATTGGGGCATTCTGCTTCCTCGCATTTTAACTTTTGATGGTTAGTCTCAATTCTATGTGAGTTGCTATTTCTAAGCAGATTTTTAGGGATATAGATAAAAATTTGACAAAAATTGAGCTTTGGAAAGCACATGTGACAGTTCTTGCTAATGTAAATAAGTGAATTTATTACTAAAAATGAAAAATGACAATAATTTTTAAGGTCTGCCTAGGAATAAATGTCAGCTACCCAGTATTTGCTAGGAAATGGGCTGGAAGATGTTAGCCAGCCAGGGCCTGCTGGGAACTGCCATTCGTGGAGCCTGCCCTAATATCTGGCAAGGGAGGTGCTCAAGTGGTGGGCAGGGGTGGGTTTGTGTGCCCCATTGATTCCGTTCAGTCTCACAGGTGAGGAAACGCTCGGGTGAGCTGGGCAGCTGCCCAGTTTGCTCAGGACTTGGGTCTCCAGATATTTAGGGCTAAAACTGGGATGTGCAAGCAAATGGGCACGTTTGTCACCCATGCGTTTCTGCTGCCCTGGTGACGTGCACTCAGTGGTGCAAGACGTCTACTGGAGCTCCTGAGGTGTCAGCGTGTGCAGGGCACTGGGTGTGGTAGCACACACCCGTGATCCCAGGTGCTCATGGGACTGAGGCGGGAGGATTAGGAGTTGAAGGCCAGCCCAGGAAACAGGCCCTGTCTCAGAACAGGAAAGGCTCAGAACAGAATGGGACGGGACTCGGTGGTAGAGCACTGCTCAGCATGTGTGAGGCGCTGGCTCCATTCCTAGCACTGGAAAACCAACAATAAATGGTGTATAGGGCGTCCTGACCCACATTGCCCTTTTCTGGTGATAACACCGGCAGGGTTGCTGTGTGCCCATGCTCTCTTGGACCCTGGGGATAAGCGTGGCACCGCGTAGTGCCAGTGCATAGGAGTGCTGGCTGGTGAGCAGCGGACTGCACACAGCCTTGGTGCAGGGGCTCCTGCGACCCTGGCTCTGACATGCCTGGGAGGGAACCCCACCCGGGGCTCAGAACTGAGCTGCCTACTTGTGCTTGTCAGTGGACTGCTTTTCTCCAGATCTGGGCCCAGTCACCGTTTGTTGTTGGTTTTCCGGTGCGAGGAATGGTGCCCAGCGCCTCACACGGGCTGAGCAGTGCTCTACCGCAGAGTCCCATCCCATTCTGTTCTGAGCCTTTCCTGTTCTGAGACAGGGCCTGTTTCCTGGGCTGGCCTTCAACTCCTAATCCTCCTGCCTCAGTCCCATGAGCACCTGGGATCACAGGTGTGTGCTACCACACCCAGTGCTCTGCACACCCTGACACCTCAGGAGCTCCTGGGGCACACCTGCCGACCTGGGCCTTGCAGCTTTGGCTGGCGTTTCCAGGTACTGAAACCAGCTTCAGACCTCTTCCTGTTCTCAGTGACTTGTACTCATTATTACTCAGTCTTTAACTACAAGCCGTAAGTCAGTTTGCCAGCGTAGATTACAAAGGACTGAGACTGAAGGGGAAGCTATTTTCACATGTCACAAGTGTGCCCTGAGAGCTCACTCAACAGTGTGTCCTCAGGTGAATATGCAGATCCCACAGCCAGGAGTTTCTAGTCTGTGACCTGTGAACCTCCTAGTAGAAGGGCCTGAGTCACTTAGAAGGCTGAAAGACTGAATTCTAGAATACTTCCAGGCGTTTCATGATGGCCAGTTGAAATGAGCACTGACTTGGACACTGCCACCCTCAGAGTTCTGTGGCCATGACTCCAAGTCCCGGGGCTGCTGAGGAGGTGAAGGCCACTTCCTAAGAGGTTCCAATGGAAAAGTGGAGCCTGTTGAAAAAAGCTTTAAGCCCATCTGTGGTCTGATAGTCAACAAACAGCAATGCCCATCTTTCCCAGACTGCTGTACTCCTAGGGGCTGCTCTGTGGGAGCTGGGGCTGGTGTTTCTCAGCCATTTAGAGAAGGTACTCCATAACCACGTGTCCTTCTCCTTCTCTTCCTCCTCCTCTTCAAAGGGCAGGAACTTATTCTAGACCAGGTATGGATGGTGGCAGTTCCACAGTGTCAGCTTGGAGTGACTTGCATGATCATCACAGGCAGGAGGGGCCACATTCTGCTAAAGCCTGAAGACACAGAATTTGAGGTTTGTTGATATGGAGGTTTTTCTGGGCACAGCTCGTGACAAATGACCAGGGATAGGGTTAGGGTGTCACTGTTTTCAGTCTTAGGGTGCCCCTCCTTTTATGGGTCTCAAGTGAGGGGCTGCATCATTCGGAGGTCTGGTGTGTTCCTTAAGCTCATGGGCCCGCTTTATCCATATGAGATTGATACACCCATGCATCCATGTGCTGCTGCTTTTTTTTTTTTTAGAGAGAATTTTTTAATATTTATTTTTTAGTTTTCGGCGGACACAATATCTTTGTTTGTATGTGGTGCTGAGGATCGAACCCAGGCCGCACGCATGCCAGGCGAGCGCACTGCGCTTGAGCCACATCCCCAGCCTGCATCCCTGTGCTTCTCATTAATTCAGTAAGTTCATAGGTGGTCATTCTTACTAACATGCCTAATTTATTTATCAGTCTATGCCTATGGTTGTGCCAGGCAAATGGTGGCTGTTTACTTGTATAAAAAATGCATATAGTCATTACTGCTCAGAGCTTAAACTCAAAATGTAGTAACTCACGGCACACTACTGCTTCATGAGATAGTAACAAAGATATAGGCACAGACTATAACCATTATCTACACACCATGGAGTCACTCAGGGCAGGTGCAGAATGAGGACTGCTGTTCTACACAACATGGAGTCACTAGGGCAGATGCAGCCTGAGGACTGCTGTCCCACACACCATGGAGTCACTAGGGCAGGCACAGCCTGAGGACTGCTGTCCCACACACCATGGAGTCACTAGGGCAGGCACAGCCTGAGAGCTGCTGTTCTGTACACCATGGAGTCACTAGGGCAGATGCAGCCTGAGGACTACTGTTCCACACACTATGGAGTCACTCAGAGCAGGCACAGCCTGAGGACTGCTGTTCTACACACCATGGAGTCACTCAGAGCAGGCACAGCCTGAGGACTGCTGTTCTACACACCATGGAGTCACTAGGGCAGGTGCAGCCTGAGGACTGCTGTTCTACACACCATGGAGTCACTAGGACAGGCGCAGCCTGAGGACTGCTGTTCTACACACCATGGAGTCACTCAGAGCAGGCACAGCCTGAGGACTGCTGTTCTACACACCATGGAGTCACTAGGGCATGCACAGCCTGAAGACTGCTGTTCTACACACCATGGAGTCACTAGGGCAGGCGCAGCCTGAGGACTGCTGTTCTACACACCATGGAGACACTAGGGCAGGCACAGCCTGAGGACTGCTGTCCTACACACCATGGAGTCACTAGGGCAGGCACAGCCTGAGGACTGCTGTTCTACACACCATGGAGTCACTAGGGCAGGCGCAGCCTGAGGACTGCTGTTCTACACACCATGGAGTCACTAGGGCATCACAGCCTGAGGACTGCTGTTCTACACACCATGGAGACACTAGGGCAGGCGCAGCCTGAGGACTGCTGTTCTACACCCCATGGAGTCACTAGGACAGGCGCAGCCTGAGGACTGCTGTCCTACACACCATGGAGTCACTAGGGCAGGCACAGCCTGAGGACTGCTGTTCTACACACCATGGAGTCACTAGGGCAGGTACAGCCTGAGGACTGCTGTTCTACACACCATGGAGTCACTAGGGCAGGCACAGCCTGAGGACTGCTGTTCTACACACCATGGAGTCACTAGGGCAGGCACAGCCTGAGGACTGCTGTTCTACACACCATGGAGTCACTAGGGCAGGTACAGCCTGAGGACTGCTGTTCTACACACCATGGAGTCACTAGGGCAGGTACAGCCTGAGGACTGCTGTTCTACACACCATGGAGTCACTAGGGCAGGCACAGCCTGAGGACTGCTGTTCTACACACCATGGAGTCACTAGGGCAGGTACAGCCTGAGGACTGCTGTTCTACACACCATGGAGTCACTAGGGCAGGCACAGCCTGAGGACTGCTGTCCTACACACCATGGAGTCACTAGGGCAGGCGCAGCCTGAGGACTGCTGTTCTACACACCATGGAGTCACTAGGGCAGGCGCAGCCTGAGGACTGCTGTCCTACACACCATAGAGTCACTAGGGCAGGCGCAGCCTGAGGACTGCTGTCCTACACACCATGGAGTCACTAGGGCAGGCGCAGCCTGAGGACTGCTGTTCTACACACCATGGAGTCACTAGGGCAGGCACAGCCTGAGGACTGCTGTTCTACACACCATGGAGTCACTAGGGCAGGCACAGCCTGAGGACTGCTGTCCTACACACCATGGAGTCACTAGGGCAGGCGCAGCCTGAGGACTGCTGTCCTACACACCATGGAGTCACTAGGGCAGGCGCAGCCTGAGGACTGCTGTTCTACACACCATGGAGTCACTAGGACAGGCGCAGCCTGAGGACTGCTGTCCTACACACCATGGAGTCACTAGGGCAGGCACAGCCTGAGGACTGCTGTTCTACACACCATGGAGTCACTAGGGCAGGTACAGCCTGAGGACTGCTGTTCTACACACCATGGAGTCACTAGGGCAGGCACAGCCTGAGGACTGCTGTTCTACACACCATGGAGTCACTAGGGCAGGCACAGCCTGAGGACTGCTGTTCTACACACCATGGAGTCACTAGGGCAGGTACAGCCTGAGGACTGCTGTTCTACACACCATGGAGTCACTAGGGCAGGTACAGCCTGAGGACTGCTGTTCTACACACCATGGAGTCACTAGGGCAGGCACAGCCTGAGGACTGCTGTTCTACACACCATGGAGTCACTAGGGCAGGTACAGCCTGAGGACTGCTGTTCTACACACCATGGAGTCACTAGGGCAGGCACAGCCTGAGGACTGCTGTCCTACACACCATGGAGTCACTAGGGCAGGCGCAGCCTGAGGACTGCTGTTCTACACACCATGGAGTCACTAGGGCAGGCGCAGCCTGAGGACTGCTGTCCTACACACCATAGAGTCACTAGGGCAGGCGCAGCCTGAGGACTGCTGTCCTACACACCATGGAGTCACTAGGGCAGGCGCAGCCTGAGGACTGCTGTTCTACACACCATGGAGTCACTAGGGCAGGCGCAGCCTGAGGACTGCTGTTCTACACACCATGGAGTCACTAGGGCAGGCACAGCCTGAGGACTGCTGTCCTACACACCATGGAGTCACTAGGGCAGGCGCAGCCTGAGGACTGCTGTCCTACACACCATGGAGTCACTAGGGCAGGCGCAGCCTGAGGACTGCTGTCCTACACACCATGGAGTCACCAGGGCAGGCGCAGCCTGAGGACTGCTGTTCTACACACCATGGAGTCACCAGGGCAGGCACAGCCTGAGGACTGCTGTTCTACACACCATGGAGTCACCAGGGCAGGCGCAGCCTGAGGACTGCTGTTCTACACACCATGGAGTCACTAGGGCAGGCGCAGCCTGAGGACTGCTGTCCTACACACCATGGAGTCACTAGGGCAGGCGCAGCCTGAGGACTGCTGTTCTACACACCATGGAGTCACTCAGGGCAGGCACAGCCTGAGGACTGCTGTTCTACACACCATGGAGACACTAGGGCAGGCACACCCTGAGGACTGCTGTTCTACACACCATGGAGTCACCAGGGCAGGCGCAGCCTGAGGACTGCTGTTCTACACACCATGGAGTCACTAGGGCAGGCGCAGCCTGAGGACTGCTGTCCTACACACCATGGAGTCACTAGGGCAGGCGCAGCCTGAGGACTGCTGTTCTACACACCATGGAGTCACTAGGGCAGGCGCAGCCTGAGGACTGCTGTTCTACACACCATGGAGTCACTCAGGGCAGGTGCAGCCTGAGGACTGCTGTTCTACACACCATGGAGTCACTAGGGCAGGCACAGCCTGAGGACTGCTGTTCTACACACCATGGAGTCACTAGGGCAGGCACAGCCTGAGGACTGCTGTTCTACACACCATGGAGTCACTAGGGCAGGCACAGCCTGAGGACTGCTGTCCTACACACCATAGAGTCACTCGGGGTAGGCATTACCTGCTCTCCACAGTTCCTGTCCCGCAAGGGTGGCAAGTCAGCTTCACCCCTTATAGATGAAGGCTGCATGGTGCACACCTTCAGTGAGGAGAAAGGACATGCTGAAGGAAGCAGGGCAGCCAGAGTACCTGGCACTGGGCTGAGCAGGCCTGTGAGGCAGGAGTAGGCCAGCCTGCTGCTCCACACTGGCATAAAGGGCTGGGGAAGGGATTCAGGCAGAGTGCTCCTAGCGTTTGGCGTTCACATTCTCCATCAGTGACGTTCTGCCCACTGCCAGGGTGGGCAGGAATTCCTCGGAGAGAATTAGGTGGAAGAGAGGAACGAGTATCCTCTGTCAGTGACTGCCAGTGGAGCGCCTTGGCTGTGTGGTGTGAACCCCTGCAAGCCCTGCACAGGAGGGGCTCTGTGTCACTTGGTCCAGGTGGTTCTGGATGCCCTGTGCTGCAGTCCCTGCCTGCTGTCTTGGCTGCGTTATCTTGGGTGCAGTCAGATCCCAGTCCCAGCTTCAGAGGATTCTCTCAGTAGCCCCTCCCCCAAGGCGTTGGGCATTGCACCTTAGCCTCGGGCTGGCAGGGGCTGGCTGCTTCCACTCCCTCCACACGGGCAGGGGGCCTGGCTGGGTCAGGGCTGATGGGCCTGCAGCCCCCGCCAGTGCAGCAGGGGTCCAAGCAGGGAGTGAAGCTGCCTTCAGCCTGGCACACAGGCCCAGGCCACATGAGTCTTCTGCAGAGCACCTTGAATGGTCTGGGACTTTTTATTCTGAGCATTTCCTTTGGGAAATGAGTTTTGGATCCATTTAGAAAATACCATAGTCAAGTTCTTTGTTTTTCCCTTTTGCAGTGCCAGGGACTAAACCCAGGGCCTGTGCATGCTAGCAAGCCTCCAGCACCAACCTGTCACCAGCCCTTCTTACTTTAGGCAGCTCTGACTTTCCCAGGCTGGCCTCCAGCTGGTGACTCTCCTGCCAGCCTCCGGAATGCTGGGATTGCAGACATGTGCCACTGGGCCCAGCCATGGTTGAGGTCTTCCTGGTCATTCCCACCTACCTGCCACCCTTTCCCCATCAGAACACTCCAAACCATACTTGAGTCAGCTGTTTGTGGTTTGTGACTGAGAACTAGCCTGAGGCCCTGGAGAAGTCCTGTTCTCAGTGTGGACTTGAGGGTCCTCCCCAGATATCAGCATGGCCGCCTTCCTCAAGGGAGTAAGGCTGCAGGCACAGGGTGACAGAGCCACGGAGTCTGGCAGTGAGGGGAAGCTCTGTGCATAGGCCAGCTAGGGCAGGGAGAACCCCGGGGACTCCCGTGGAGGTGTATTCCCTGCCAGGCCAAGCGCAGATGAAGCACCAGTGTTTCCAGCGTGGTGCCGAGGCAGGGGATGTCTTCATGTTTTCCTGTATCTTACAGATTTTCTTAAAGGAGTGTGTTTATTTACTTTTCTAAAAGTATAAGTGGTGTCTTGCTTGACAGTGTCACCAGTAGGAAGATGAATTGGCTCATTTGACAGTGAACTGTGGGAGCCGCCGCTGTACTTGAGTGATGACTGCTGGTCGGGAAATCGCCAAGCCTGAGGTGCAAACACTTGGGTGGTCCCTTGGCCCAGTAGCAGATAGGTGACACTCCCCGGGAAAACAGAGCATGGGGCTGGTGGGCAGCACTCCACACCATGATGGCCCCTGTCCCCTCCTTGCCAGCCTTGTGAGAACATCCATCTGCAGAGGTGGCATGTCCTGGCCCCTGGGGGAGGTGCCAGCCAGGCCAGAGGATAGCAAGCAGAATGTGTTCCCTGAAGTCACAGAGTAGCTGTTGAAGGTCAGAGCCCCAGACCCACAGGAGCAAACCGGAATGACAGACATCAGGTGGCCTCCAGGCTGCTCCTGCCGCCATCACTGGCTGACTCTCCACCTCCCTGTTGGGTCCTGTCTGATGCTGGGGGACCAGGGTCTTGCCCTTAAGAGCTCCTAGCCCTGAAGCGAGACCCTGTGCCTGTCCGCACTGCAGTGTGAAGGCAGGCTGACTGGGGAAGAGAGCTGAATTCTCGGTGGGGGCTGGGTACTGGCGACGGGCCCATTTCAGGCTGGCAGCAGCACCAGGCAGCTCTGGGCTGCTGCTTCTGGGCAGTGCTGCCCCCCGCCCCCACCCCATTCAGGAGTGCCAGGTGCCAAGATCAGTCAGGCCAATTAGCCAAGAGGTTCTTGAGAAGTTTTGTTGAATAAGCAAATTTGATGAAAAGCCCCTGGGCAGTAAGTCTCTGGAGTGTTGAGAGCCTTCCTCCGCTCTCTTGCTCTTTCCTTCTGCTCAGTCCTGTGTTGAGGCAGAGCACAGCTGGCAGAAGGGCCAGCTGAGAAAGGGCCACGAATGAAGCGTGGCGCTCCAGAGGTGTTGCAGGGGCCCGCGTAGGGCTGTTGGCCTGGAGTCGGGGAGGAGCATGGCAGCACGCAGGGGGCTGATGGGCTGATATATCAGGGATAGCAGGAGCAGGTTTCTCGCTGTGTCAGGGGACTCTGCTGCACTATGACCCAAACACAGTTCCCATGGTGGGCGACTCCATGGCTCTGGGCCCATGGCCAGGCAGGACATCATGGCGGAAGGCGTGGCAGAGGAGCACTGCTCCATTTGTACCATCCAGGAAGGTAGGGGATGAAGCCTCCCAAGGCACACTCCACCTGCCTACAGTCACCACCCAGTCAGTCCACTCAAACGAGGACTGGTTAGGTTCCAGCTCTCAGTCCAATCACTCCACCTCTGGACCTTCCTGCATTAACAGGAGCCTCTGGGGGACTCTTGTCAGAACCATGACACTTGTAGATAAGGAGAGGGAGAAGCCCTGCAGAATAGATGGGAATGAAGGCATCGGGATGCTGATGGTAGACACAGGAATGGCAGAGGTGGGCACGTGTACCTGTGTGAGGACAACAAGGCTTGTCAGAGCACCCAGGCTTGGGACAGCTGAAGGACTTGGAAGTGGCTTTTACTTGCAGCTGCGGTTTTTCCAGTGAGAGGCTACAGAGAGCATCCACCACGGAGAAGGTGCCAGGTGGGCAGCCTCTCCTGGGTGTGGCAGATGCTGTGGCTGAGTGAGGCATGGTCACCAGGGGCGCTTGCTGAGCCTGAGTCCGCATACTTACTGGGGTCATCCCGCATGTGCACATGAGGCTTCAGAGCTCCAGAATAAAGTAGGGTTCACCATCAGTTACATCGTCTAGCAGACTGTTGGGTCGAAGGGTGTGATGCTGGTCAGTGAGCGTGTTCCTGAGGGCAGCCCAGAGATGGCCAAGGGAACACAGGCCCTTCCGGGGTGCAGGAGGGTGAGCCACTCAAGCCTGGGACTGACTTCCTGCATGTGTGTGTGTGTGTGTGCGTGTCCCCGTCCCCAGGGCTGCCCCCTGGGAAGGCTTGGGGACCATTCTTCCTGTACATGCATGTACTTGTTGGTGTAGGCTGCAGGGCACTCTTGCTTGCAATGCCCAGGGCTGCCCCGGCACATCCCAGGAATGGGGAGCACATCTGGAGGCTCATCTTCTCTTCTGATGGCTGTTCTCCTTGGTGGCACCAGCACTCCCTGGAGAGAAGGTGAGTGCAAGATGGATCAGAATACACCCTGAGATTGGTGGGACTGAGTGTGAACATACACAGAGGACTGGAGACACCCACTAGTCAGCCTTTTTGACATAAAAATAAACAATGAAGGTAATAGATTGTAACCACTGAATAAAACAGGAGTCCATGTGTTTATATTGATGTAAGTGAAGAATTCCTTACATTTACCAGAATTGTGAGGGACCCTCCAGGTACCTCCCTCAAAACATCCAGCAGTTTACCCAGGGAAGAGAACACACCCAGGGTGTGTCTGGGAGGTCCCTTCCTGAGGTGAAGAAGCCAGATCCTCGGTGGAGGACGTCTGGCAAGCCCCCTGAGCCCTCTCTGTCTCGAGAGGAGCGCAGAGCTGGAGAAACTACAACAGGTAGTTTAGGAGCACTGCTGAATACAGAGATGCTCCTCCTGGAGCCCTGAGCACAGTCCGGGTTCTCATTTGCACAGTGGGAAAGCATGGCTCTGCCTTGCGGAGGATGTGAGGACCCCAAATGAAGAGACCAGCAGGGCCGCACTCGGCACCAGCAGTCCCCTCTCAGCACACAAGAGACATATTGGTTACACGTTTTGTTAACTCAAAGGCAAAAAAATTTATTCTCTGATATATAAAACAAACAAACAAAAAATCTTTAATATATAGTGACATGGTTTTGTTGCTTTTCTTTTAAGAAACAAATTGCAGAAGTATAGACCCGGGTAGAAAAATACACTCTCACAGCTCCTCCAAGCAGCCTGTGATCCCTGCAGTTACCAGCAACAGGCACAAAGCTTACACACTGAGTAAGCCTTGTTCTCTTTAAAACATGGATTCACATTTGTGTAACAATTTAATACAACTTCCCTTCTTGGTAGTGGGCCCAGTTATTCCACGGACACTAATACCAGCAGAGACCCAGTGAAACCTCATCTTGGTGATCCCCCTGGGCATTCCCATGGCTCCACGGCTTGTCTCACTGGCCAGCACCTCCCCTGTGGCAGCTCCATGCGTCCTGGGGGCTGGATCCCCGCCCAGTGGTGTCTCTGTCCTATACTCTGGAGATGTGCTGTGGCCCCTTGTACAAAATGAGAAACTCAGACGCAGGGAGGAAGCTACTCGGAAAAGGCTACTCTGCCCAAGAAAGAGTTTCAAAGGGAAAAGAAGTTTCTTTTCACTTAATTAATGCAGCTGGGCTGCACCAAATCCCTCTGACCTTGACAGATCAAGACAGTTCTGCTGATGGCCAGCAGGTGGTGCTGGATCATGCAGAAAGCAGCAGTGGAATTCAGGCTTAGAAAACCTGGAAAATACTCTTTGTTTGCAGGAGACTTATTTGGCCAAAGTTTGTTCTCAAAGCATAAATGTAATGTTTTCTCCCTGACATTGGATTTAAACTGAAGACATACTTCATATAAAATTTAATTGACTCAAACATGAATAAACTTCTAAAAGTTTAAAGGAAAGTGACACTGAATTTAATATTTGTTAAAACCATTATGTTCATATGACTCAAAAGCAGGAGAACCCCTGCCTCTGACCATGACGTTAGGAATGGAGGTCAGTATGTGTTCATCAACTGACAGGAAGAGCTGGCTGCTGTGGGGGCAGAGATAACTCTGTCCGGGTGCCTGAGGCCCGTTGTCCACCACCTCTGCAGGAAACACTCGAAAACCTCCCCGAAGGACAAGTTGGGAGCACACAGCTCGCAGTCACCTCTGGCAGTGCCTGCCTCACCTTCACTCTGCTTCCTGAGACGGTGGTGCCTACTGCTGTAGGGACCCACATGCCCGTGGGGGTCTGGCCTGGTGTGAATGCTGCTGCTGGACCTGGCACAGGCCTGGCCCCTCGGTCCTCTTGGGGAAGTCTTGTGCAGGTCAGCAGAAACCGCGCAGCATAAAGGGCATCTTCACGTGAGCTGAGTTAAAAAACATGAACTTCAAAAGCTTAATTAAAAAAAAAAATGAAGTACTTTTGAAACTTAAAAACTAATTATTTCTGTATTCAGATCTTTCAGAGGGCTGGAACCTGCATGGGGGCCTGGCCTGGGGTGTGCATGTGTCTGTTAAGTTGTGGGGCAAAATTCTATAAAATAGTGCTGAGCTGACACAGAGAAGAGGGCTACGCCTGTGACCAAGGAGGAAGGGACACAAGCTGTCCTGGTTTTAAGTTGGCATACATTTTTAGCATATTCCTGCTAGGAATTTCACGTCTGAAATCACAGTGCCTCCCAGGGCCACCGGCTCCCACAGCCCCTGCGTGGGACAGGCAGCACTTGCCTCACCCAGCCTCTGGGCCTATAGCGTGACGGCTGGCCCGTGCTCCTCCACCCCGCCTTGCGGCAGGACCAGGCTGTGGCGGGGGTCCGCCTTCAGGGAGCAGAGAAGTCTGTGGATGCTGCCGTTGCTCTCCCGTCCCGGGCTGTGCAGCGCCAGGTCCCGCTGCAGCCTGTGTGCGAGGCTGCTGCCGTTGGCCCGAGACAGGCTGCCTGAAGGTGTGCCCTGCATCTTGGAGACACTCTGAGGCTCTAAGGTGCCCTCAATGACGATGTCAGCTTCCTCGTCGCTCTCCATCTCATCGGGGTGGAAGTTCTGCAGCACGTGGGCCACTGGCAGGCTGTGGTGGCTGGCAGTGCTGTCCGTGGACTGGCCAGAGCTGCCGGAGGTGCGGCTGCTGCGGACGACATTGTTCCTCTGATTGGCAGGCTTGACAGTGACGATGAGGTTGTGGCTGTTGGCAATCATCATGTCTGTGACCTGGTCCAGCGTCTTCCCCGCCACCTCAATCCCGTTTACCTCCAGGACTTCGTCATTCACTGCCAGCAGTCCCGTGCTCTCTGCCAGGCCCCCAGGGACCATGCGGGAAATGAAGATGCCTGGAACCTTCTCCAGCCCATGGGGGGTGACCCGTACGCTGGTGCCGTCTCGGATGTAGAAGCCCAGAGGCTTTTCGCAGCCATGTCTGTACAGCCTCACGCGGCGGTGCGTCTCGGGGAGGATGTCCACGTCGATGATGGAGGACACGGGCCGAAAGTCATGGGGCAGGCTGATGTCAAGGTGGGCACGACGGCGGAGACCCTCCTCCCTCAGGGTCACCAGCACCTTCTTCTTCCTGGAGAGGGTGCCAGCCCCAAAGCTGTAGTGGTCTGCCTCTTCTGAAACAGCCCAGAGATAGAACAGTGAGAAGCATGGCACACAGCAGTTGGCAAAGCTCACCAGCACAGCCTGAAGCGCAGGCTGCAGGCCCCGCCCCTACAGCAGAGCAGCTGTTTCCAAGCTTATGCTAGGCAAGCGCTCTACCCCTGAGCCCCAGCCCCAGCCCTCCCAGCTACCTTTACACTCCCCGCTAGTTCCCGAGCCCTGGCAGAACTGCTACGAGGGTCCTCGAGCACAGACACATGGGCAAGACTGAGGGGTCACTTCACCGCGCCTGCCCCATCCAGGCTGAGGCCCCAGGCACACCTGAGGTCAGCACAGGTGCAGTCGCCTCCCTGAAACAGAGGCACCTGGCCTGCCTGGCAGCCAAACCCAGTGATGGGCGATGGGGGTGCTGTGGCCAGTTGAGGGCCTTAGCAGGGCCAGGGCCAGCAGGGCCTGGGACATGCGCTTCCAGGGCAGGACTGTGTGTCCTCCATGACACCCAGATGGGTCCCTGCAGATGATCCACCTTTTGTCACACTTCCATTTCCAACTGTAAGGCAGAGAACTGGCTGCTTCGCGGGTCCCAGGATAGCTCCACACCCACACTATGGTCCCTCTCCTTGCACCTTGGCACCACAAGCAGCTCAGCCTGATGGAAGGTGTCCTCAGGACTCAGTTCTGCCCATTCATGGCGCGTGGCCAGACAGGGCACTGCTGCTGCCCTGATGGAAGACCATGGCAAAGTAAGACAGCGGACTGACCTCACTGGGCAGAGAGGGTGCCAAGGGCTTAGTCTAAAGGTTCTGAAAGTTGGAAGAAGATGAAGGGGCAGCCAGCTGGTGGCTGGAGTCCTGAAGAGGGCCATCTCCCTATGTCGGAGACAACACCCACGACACTTCACATTTATGTTAAGCCTCTTAGTGTTGACACAAGTTTCTGCAAGAGAGGCCCTTCTGGGCCCAGATGAAGGGCTCCCTCCCACGGAACCCCTGATGTACATGTTGCTCTCTGTACTGGCTCCCTGGGGTCTGCACCTCATGGTGGCCTACTCTGCATGGCCTAGGGGGCCTCTCTGTCCTTGCTGGTGAGAACCTGGCCAGGACCTCTCCTCCTCACACCCCTCTCTTCAAAGCCGCCTGTTCCTCAGACCCCGCCTGTTCCTCAGACCCAGCTCCAGTCACACCGGGCAGTGAGGGGCAGCTAGTTCACAGCAGCCCAGGATGTCTGTGCACAGCCTCAGAGCTAATCTTGGCTCTTCTCACTCAGGGGGCTGCAAAAGACTGAAGGAGTAAAAGGAAATAAACCCTGGGCATCATGGGTAGGAAAGTCAGGCAAAACAAAAGAAGGAGAGCAGGGTGCAGAGATGGTGGTGGGCAAGAGTTCTCTGATAGCCACCAGCAGAACTAGCTCATTGTCAGAGGGGCCAGACTCCCAGAAACCAGAGCCTGCTGCAGCCAAACCCCATCCTTAGCTGCTCGCCACCTGCTAGAGGTTCCAGAAGGCCAGGTGCACAAAGAAGCACTCAGCCATGCAACCCAGGGCTGAGAGGAGAGGCTCTCAGACCATGGGCACCAGATGGCAATGACAAGAGTGGTGGCCCTGGGTGGCCGCACTGTGAGACGCCTCCTGCTGAGGCTGTGCCTGGGGAGCAGTGCCCACTCCTTTGGCCAGTGTGCAGAGGTGTGAGGCACAGAGAGGGCGGGTTCCACAGCGGCCACCTGTGGCTGGCTGGGCCTTGTTCCCTTGGCCAGGCCCATCTTCCTGCCACACACAGTCTGTGCTGCCACCTGCACAGGAGCTGAGCTATGCAAGCAGCTCAAGCCACCTCACAGCACTGCCTTCAGTGCAGCGACTGCGGTCGCCTGGGAGCCAAGGAGCCAGGACCTGACCCACAGCATGCAGAAAGGGGAGCACTGTGCACAGAGCAGCTGGGGCTGAGCAGAGGCTGTGGGCTTGGAGTTTCTGCCAAAGACAAAGCCAGTCCTCAAGGCTCCAGATTCCGATTTTGCTCTAATGAATGGAATTTATTCTCACAAATTGGTGCTCTCAATCTCTTATCAAGGGCCTAGTCAAATAATGGGTACATTTTGTTAGTGACTTAAAAAGTTCTTGTTGGGCTGGGAATATAACTCACTTGGTAGCTTGCCTAGCATGCACAAGGCCCTGGGTTCAATCCCCAGCAACACACACACACACACACGTACTTGTCTCCCTCTGAGGCAGGGCTGCAGGGAGCAGTGTCGGCAGGACTGCTGCTCCTCCGCTTGCCTATGCATCTGGGGCTCTGGCCTGTTCTTGGCTTCTAGCTTCTCAGTAGTCTCTCACCCTTCTCCAGTAATGCTGAGCTACTGGAGGAGCCTTGGCCCCTCAGACCATGCTTCTTGGTCACCGAGAATGTGTCAGTCTCTGCCTATCCCCATGATCTCTGTGGTCTGCCTTGGCATCAGTGTCTGAACTGGCAGGGCAAGTGAGAAGCACGGACTTCAGAACCCCCTCGCGGAGCTGCTAAGCAGTGATGTGCCTGCTGAGGCATGCAGTGGTACTCTGTTCTCTAGGCATGTGGGCTGCCTATACTGAGAAGCAAGTATCTGCGGGCAAACTCCCAGGTTATTTTTTGCTATGTCAAAGGATTTATGCAGTTTAGTTTTAGTAGATGGTCTCCAGGCATCCTCTAGGTTTGGGGTCCATTTATGTGCCCTGGACATGGACAAGAAGAGTGTGTAGAGCTGGAACCTGGCTGATGGTGGCAAGGCTTATCTAGAGACCACGTGGAAGGAGCTGCACTCTTCAGGCTCCCTCAGGAGTGGGTGAGGCTGGAGGGAGGGGTCAGACTCAAGGTCCCTCCTCTATACCACAGCTGCCTCCTTCATAAGCTCTAAGACCCCATGAATCTGAGTCTCTAACCTTTGGCCTTTATTGCTAACACCCACTGCTGACTCCTCTGGCCTTGACCAGAGACTTATTTAACTGCACAGGGAGTTTTAGCAAATCTCAAGGTGCAAAAAACCAGCCATGTTCTTTAGGGCCCAGATGTTAACTTTGTAGTGCAAAACACATCAATCAAAGCAATGAGAGTTAACAATGACGAGCAGACATGTCAATCAAAGCAATGAAAATGAACAAGGACAGTGGGCCCCACTGCAGTCCTCTGCATCACACAGACTTGTGGGCACTCGGGCCTGCAGGGGCTAGGAGCAGGGTGCAGCTCTGCAGGGCATCAGGGGGCAGCTGCTTGCCACTGGTTTCCTACAGATGCATATTGGGTGTGGGTGGGCATCCAGGGGCCCCATGTCCTGAGGGGAGGTGGGTGCTGCATGGAGCCTGTAACAAGGGCAAGAATAGTATGGGCATCAGGACTCTTCCCTGCCTTCGCAGAACTCAGGGGTCCTGGGAGAAGGCTCTGGGGGAGCTTGGGCAGAAGCCCCGAGACCTCCAGGCCTGCCCCACATACCACCTCCAGCCCTGGCAGATGCCCCTCTAGGAGATGGTGGCTCAACTTTGATGCTGAGACTACACTGCTCCTCTGGGAGACATGAAGGGAGCAGCAGGACCCCTCAGGATGAATCCAGTAGCAGTGTGAGCAGCAGAGTTTCAAGGAACAGGATGTGCACTCTCACACTGGGTGCTTCTCACTGAGCATGGAGACAGGCAGGCTCTGGCCCTGGTCCAGGGTGTGCATTCTGAGCCCCAGTAAGGGATGCACTGAGCCCTGTCCTGGAATGCAGGTTCTGAGCCCAATTCTGGGGCTATGCTGATGCTCTCAGAGGGGCTATGCTCTGAGTTCATGGACTTATCCTGAGTAATAAGGAAATACTGAACCAAGGAGTATGTCTATCACTGGCAGTCAGTTGTGTCAGTGGGAGGGGAAAGTCTCTAGGCAGGAAGTAAAAGTGTGGGCTGCTTGGTGGGGAAATGAGCAGATGCCCCACAGGGAGGGAGGGGTGCGTATGACTCTGGTTCTTCCCAAGCTACTGAAGAACTCGGGGGTCCTGGGAGAAGGCTCTGGGGGAGCTTGGGCAGAAGCCCTGAGACCTGGCCTAGTTTCGCCTGGACCTCTTTCCCAGCAGCTAGGGCCAAGGGCCTGTGTGGCTCCGACTGTTGCCAGGGAGCCCTGCCTATCTGCAGCAGGACAGCCCAGCCTGGGGCACCTGCCAGGGCCTGTGTGGGGTCTCAGAAGGCACTGCTCCCCTTGTTCTTTAAACATTACCCACCACATATGAACTTCCTTAGTCAAAAATCTCAAACTATCTTAGAATGTGTTCTGAAAAATGCCCCATTCCTAAAATTCCATCTTTGGTTCCTGAAATACCTTTTCATGAGAGCTAAATTGTCACAGCTTCTCAGTCAAGAATGTGCTAAATCTGTATTTTCCACAAAGTGAGCAATGGGAACAGCTTCCTCCTTTAGGGACAGCTCTCCCCATGTCTGTTTCCACTCAGATTACATTTTATTCTCTCACTTCTATTTCAGGATATCCCCCAAAAAGTGGGGAAGAGAAGCCTGTGCTATAAATCTCCTATGGTTATAGGTTTTCTTTTACTTTTTTTTTTTTTTTTTTGTAGTGAGGACTGAACCCAGGGGCGCTTAACCCCTGAGCCACATCCCCAGCCCTACCCCTTTTAATAAAATATTTTGTTTATTTTTCTATTTATTTATTTTTATATGGTGCTGAAGATTGAATCCAGTGCCTCACAAAGACCACTGAATCACAACTCCAGGCCCCCCAGTCCTTTTTTATATTTTATTTTGAGACAGGGTCTCGCTGAGTTGCTTAGAGCCTCACTAAGTTGCTAAGGCTGGCTTTGAACTTGCAATCCTCCTGCCTCCGCCTCCTGAGCCACTGGGATTACAGGTGTGTGCCATTATGCCCAGCTGATTACAGGTTTTCAAACTCGAGAATTTCTATGAAATCTTTCCTCATTTCATGTTTGAGCCTGACATGGATTAAACCCACTCCTGATCCTGAGCTGGCCTGCTCTCCTGCAAGAAAGGTTGGGGAGCTTGTAAAACCTGGAGGTTTGGGGGGCCACCCTCCTGGACAGAGCTAACTACCTGGCACAGGGAGGGAACCAGGACAGGTCCACCAGAGGGACTGGCCCACTCTAGGAGGCACTGCTCACTCCTGAGTACCTGCCTGAGGCATGTGCAGGGCAGGGCCTGGCCACTCTGCTTGAAAAGCCCCTTTTCATCTTCCTGTCAGGCATCCAGATGAGGATCAGAATGTGCATCCAGGTTCCCCTTCAAATCATGCCACGTCTGGATGGAAAACTGGAGGCTGGTTCCTTGGCGTCATTGATGATCTCTGGTATGGTAAGGGGAGCCACCCCATGGCTGCACCATGAAACCTGGCTAGCCAGGCCTTGGCAGCCCAGCAGAACCAGTAGCATCCTCTTTCCTCCAGCACTGGATGCACACTCACCTGACAGCTGTGGCCTCTGCTGCCCTGGGCCCTCAGTTGCGTCAGACAGAGAAACTGGACTCGCTGGAGTACCTCCTGTTTGGACAGGCCGTTTCTCAGCAGATGGGAGGCTCCCAGCAGGATGCAGGCCCTGGGAGCTCTGCTCCTGCCCAGCCCGGCTGTGGGTGGAGCCAGGACTGCCATCTGCCCCCTATACCTGTGTCTTTCTCTCCCCGCTGCTGAGCTCCCTGTGGGGGTCACTGGCTCCCTGGTGTCCCCACCCCAGAGAAAAACATGCCAACAACACTGCCCAACAGGAGCAGTAGCCTAGCCAGGCAGACACTGCCCAGGCAGGTACGATGTGCCCTGTACCCCTGGGGACCTTTGCCCAAAATAGTGAATGACATCAGCCCTGGCTGATTTTTGTTGCAGCTCATGCTACGAAACCAGGATGGCCAGCAGAGGTTGCCCTGGATAGGGCACCTCCCTGGAAAGCTGGGTCTTGGCTGCTGCAGCCATGCCCCACATCTCCTGGGATCAAGGAACTGAACATCTGTGCTGAAGAAATGCAAGGAAGGGCTCTGGTGTCGAGTCTGTCCTCGAGTGCAGAGCGCGCCGGGCGACACTGGCTGGAGGCAGAGCAGGCTGCGAGGACTCCAGGCTCAAACGACCCTGCCTTGTGTGGGAGTTGCGTCACAGCCACCTTGCCATGCCCATGGAGGGTGCAGGAATGTCCTCAGGCATATTGTGGCCCTCTGGGAGCAGTGTCTTCTCCTCCTCAGCTCTCCCTGGAGGCAGGTTTTAAACAGAACACTTCTTTGTTTGGGAAATGACACATGCTTGCACCATCTTGTCAACCCTGGTAGGTCTGTGTGTCCCTACAGCACGTCTAGGCTCCTCCTGTCCATAATGAAGGTTGGCAGTGTGGGCCCAGTAGTGTCCTGCTTGGAAATACTCTAGTCATCCCTTGTTGCTGGACACTGGTTCCATCTCACATTGGATCTCACAGTGGTGATACAGGGGGTCCCTGGGGGCATCTCTGGCTACTTCCTTGAGGTAAATGCCCAGGCCCAAAGGGACGCTTTCATCAGAACTCAGTGCATCTGGTCCCGGTCACCTGCCCTCAGCAGTCTGGAAGTATGCTGGGGCCCTACTCATCCTCAACCACAGAAACAAAAGTGGGTTAGAGGACCTGTGAGCATTAGCAGTTTCAGGAGCTGTCTTACGTATGCCTCCAGGACAGCCACTCCAGTCCCTGAATAGTGCAGGGCCTTTGTTCTTCATGAGCAGTGTCCAGGCCAGGCTTTGTGCCAGGGAGTGCGATCCCTGGCGTCTCGGCACCAGGTGACCCTGTCAGAGTGGTTTCTTGTCAGGATGTGAGGGTGGCAGGTGGCTGCCTCCCTGCCAGCCTTGCTTGTTGCTGGGCCTGCCTGCCAACCATGCCGATAGCCTTTGCCGTAGCCACGGCAGTGAGAAGCAGGGCGGAGAGGAGCGCCAGCCCCGCTACCTCACCTTCCATTTCATTCTGTGGGCGCTGAACATGGAGGCACCAGACGGATGCAGAAACAGGCATGGAGATACTGTCTTGATCCTTTGGTGGCAAGAAGCTAGAGAACGGCTCAGACCCTGGTGTCTGACCTGGTGCAGATGTGCGAGGCAAGGCCCCTGACTCCGGACCTTTCTGACTCCTCTGACTAACCTGTCCTACAGTTGCTGATCCAGTTTTTCTCCACCTAGAGAGAGCACATCTCCCTCTTGGCACCAGGTCCTGACTTCAACACCATGAAGAGAAGTGGGCAAGGGGACCTTGGTGTCTGGCACAGGGCATCCCACCTCATAGCCCCTGGACAGCACAAGCAGCAGCCTTCCCTGCTCAGGAGCAGGTGGCCATTGTTTAAGTGCAAGCCAAGTTTTAAAAGAGGAAAGGAAGACAGGAGGAGAAAGCAAGAAGAGAATGTGCTTCTCATCTTCTTGGGGACATCAGATGGCATGCCACATGTGAGTGCAGCTGTGGGGTGCAGGCCCACATGCACATGCTCCAGCCCCAGCCCCAGGTACTGACCAGCCCTCCTCCCCACAGCTGGGTGCCGGCACAGGCACAGGCTGCAGTCTGAGAACAACAACGCGGAGCAAAACAAGCTGGCACAAGATTCTGCTCTAAGAACAACAGAAACGTCAACATCTAAGTCTGCCACGGAAGCTGAAAAACAAGATGTGCACACAGGAAGGAGCCGCAGGACCCCCCCAGTGTCAGCATCCTGACACTGGGACTCTTCTCCTCTCTCTGCCCCACCCCAACCCAGGGGTGTTGCTGGCAGTGTTCGGGGCTGCTGAGCATCGAGCACACTGTCCCTGCGACAGGAGGGCTGCGTGCAGCATGCTGGGCGGAAGCTCACCAAGGAGATCCCCATGGCCCGTGTTCCCCAGGTACATTCCCCGTAAGGGAGATTCCAGGGGGCTGAGAGCTGAGTGTGTTGCAGGATTTCTGCCAGCAGAAGAAAACACCCCACACACCAAGTCCTCATTCTCATCCAAGTAGTCTTTTCTGTAACTTTTTTATTTTTTTTGTGTGTGTGTGGGTGTGTGGTGCTGGGGATTGAACCCAGGGCCTTGTGCATGCAAGGCAAGCACTCTACCAACTATATCTGTATATCTCAGCCCTTTTCTGTAACTTTAAAGCAATGTTTTATTCCCACTAATACAGGAAAACAGAACCCAGGAGTGAACCAGCCTCAACTCCTCTGGGGTCCTGTGTCTAGGCACAGTGGTGCAGTATGTGCACTTGATATGGAGTCCTGAGGGTGGGCAGGAGCTGGTCCTGACCCAACAGGGTGCAGAGGCAGGAGAGGGGCTGGCAAGACAGCACAAGCCTTCCCTGGAAGCACTGGCCCCACCTCTTCGTTATTTCCCTGTCTTAAAAATGTGTACCAAGTCCTGACCTGGTGCAATTCAGCCCCAGAGTCCTGGCCTAGCAGGCGCGAGCCCTGGCTGCATCCCCAGCACCACAAAACCAAAACAAACACAAACAAAAACAGCCCAAAGCATCTGCTTTCACTGTGGAAAACGCTGCCCCAGCAGTCCCAGGCAACTGGCCTTCTGGTGTCTCCTCCCACAATCTCAGGCTACCTCTTCAAAGAAGCATCTCTGCAGAGAGGCTCCCAGGAAAGGTCACACGGCAAGGAATGACCCAGGGCCCAGTGGGGAGTGGCAGCAGGTGTCTGCCCGGCCCCAGGCTGCGCAGGAGGCCATAACACCCACTGCTCCATCACTAGCCACACTGGCTCCATGTGCATTTCATTTAAATTTCTTTTAGATAAAATTTACGTAAAATTCACCATTTTCTCTCTTTTTAAGGCCCAGAGTTCAGTGGTTTTGGTATGCTGTGGAGCCTTCATCTAACCACAAGACCTTTTAAATCACCCCCCGCAAATGGACCTGTGCCTCCCAATGCCCTTCTCCCCATCGCAGCTTCCTGTTGGCTACGGTCTCCGGATTCCTGCTCTGGACACTGTGTTAACAGAACCATGGGGCAGGGGAGTTTCCAACTGGCTTCTTCTAAGTCCCGTGAGCTTCCACAGTCCAGGGTTTTCATGAGCTTCATTCACATTCAAGTCCTTCCTCTTCATTTTTCCTGGCACTGGGGACTGAACTCAGGGCACTCTACCACTGAGCTATGTCCCCAGTCCTTTTTATTTTTTATTGAGACAGTTGCCGAGGCTGGTCTCTAATTTTCAATCTTCCTGCCTCAGCCTTCTGAGTTGCCTAATGATAGGTGTGGCCACTGCGCCTGTCTTCATTTCCTTTTATAGCTGAATAATATTTGTGCAGATAACCTTCATTTGCTCATTATCTCAGCCATTGGTGCTCATATGGGTTCTTTATGCCTTTTCCTATTGTGACTAATGCTGCCACAAACATATGTGTGCATCAGCTTCATGGTCATGTGGTAGCTCCGTGTTTAACTGTGCATGGCGTGGAAGACTGAGCCCAGGGCCGCATACACGCTACGCACACGCTTTTACCACTGAGCCACGCCTCAGCCCTGTTCGGCTTTTCAGGGACAGCTATGCTATTTCCCATAGTGGCTGCAACATTCACAGCTCTCCAGCAGTGTGTGTGGGGCCTCCAAGTTCCTCTCCACGTTTTCAACTCTGGCTCTCCTTTGTCTGACTACAGCTGTCTGTGGGTTTGTTTCCGTCAAGACCAGTGATGTCCAACATCTTTTCATGTGCTTGTTGGCGATTTGTTACCTTCTCTGGACAAATGTCTGTTCGGGTTCTTCACCCATTTCCAACTGGATTTTCTGTCTTTTTATTGCTGACATGAGAATAGTTACACATTCTAGACCCAAGTCCCCGAGAAGGTACATACTTTGGAAATGTTTTCTTCCGATCTGTAAGATATCTGTTTACTTTCTTGATCATGTCCTTTGAAACACAGAAGTTTTAAATTGTGGTTTTGATCCTGTTTTTTCTTTTGTTGCTTGAGCTTTTGGTGTTGTATTTAAGAAATCACTGCCGAAGCCCAAGTGGTATTCCTGTGTATTTCTAAGCAGCAACAGCAATCGCTGCCTGGCTTATAAAAACAGAAACCAAGTACTCCTGTGCCCCTGTCCATCGTGGGGAGTGGTCCCACCTCAACGCCAGGCACCAACAGAAGTTGCCCGGAACCACATGATGCTTCCACATGATGCTTGCACTCACTACCAACACAGGAAGTCCCACTCCGAGAAATCAGGCACTATCACGCCCAGCTCCCAGTCTCCCCAGCTCCCTGCAAGTGTGATACATACTAGGAACTGTGCTGCTCTGGCCTGAAAACATCTACCATGCAAGACTAGAAATGATGAAGGGCCACTGGGGGCAGGGTTGTGGCCTCCTTGGAAAGGCCACAGTGACAGGAAGCGTGCTCAGACACCAGGGACCCCACCTGGATGGCAAGAAGGCAGAAATAGATGCTGCTTTTCTTTTAAATGGATCTCTTCAAACAATGGCTCTTTTTTGAATGGGGTGTCCCAACGTGGACACCCTCACTCTGCTAACTGAAGATCATGTGGAGGCGGCCACAGCTCCCTCCTTAGGCTTTCAAATTTTCCAGCTACTGATGCTTGGAAGCCATTATGCTCAGTCCTGGGGCGGTATCCAAATTGACAAAGGAGATTCAGTTCCCTGGTCAGGAGCAGGTACTGATGCCACATGCAAGGAGCCACAGAAGCCACCATGCGAGAGAAAGCCAGGCAGGCAGACAAGCAAGGCTCCTGGAGATGCATGGACACCACACTACAGAGAGGCATGCTGACAAGGAGAGAGCACAGCACAAGGGATGGAAAAGAGGAACTGGGCAGAGAACCTGCCCACTCTCAAAGCATGTGCATGTGCTTCTTCTTTTTTTTTTTAATATTTATTTTTTAGTTATAGGTGGATGCAATAGCTTCATTTTATTTTTATGTGTTGCTGGTCATTGAACCCAGTGCCTCATGCATGGTAGGCAAGCGCTCTACCTCTGAGCCACAACCCAGCCCAGCATGTGCTTCTTAATCAGGGGAGATGTGCACAGACTTCCTGCCTGGCCTTTTGGCCATCTTTGCTCCAGGGAAGCATCTGACCACAGCACCTTGGGAAGACACATTCCAGCCCTAGTCTCCTAGTAATGGCCAATGGAGCTGGCACTGGTGCTGTGGCCCCTGTGGGGCTGGGAGTGGACCCTCAAGGAGTTAGGAGGTGCATCCTCTGGCACAGCACCAGAAGGTTAGACAGCATCTCGTCCATGGAGGACGGCAGCAGTGCAGAGTCAGGTGGTGCCAGCAGGGGCAGGTGTGGGGCTGGGTATCCCAGAGGGGCCGTGCCGAAGAGATGTGGACACAGCAAGTGTCTCTTCCAAGAATTGAAGGCAGATGTCAGGTGGGTCCCCTCTCCTTTCCCGCCCTCAGATTGTGCCAACACCAAGCAGCCTGGAGGGCTCGCGTTGCGGCTTTTCTTCCCAGGAGGGAGGAGCAGGAGGTGCAGAGCCTAGCTGCAGGGAGAGAGCAAACCATGGAAGGCAAGTCCCTGTTTCATACATTTTTGCAGAGGTATGGAATGAGAGGGGAAGCCAGTCAGGAAGCACCCAGGGGAACTCGCTGCTCCCTCCCAAGTCTCCTCTGGGTAGTGCCAGGAGGTGGGCATGCTGCCTGGCCAGCCCAGGTGGCATGACCCACTGCATCTCCGAAGAAAGGACCTGAAGGTGGCTATGGTCATCTCTCTCTCTTTTTCTCTTAACTAGAAGGGAATGTTTTCTCTTGGTAATCTCAGGAGCTGAAGTCAGTCAGGTGAGTCACACTGAGCCAGCCTCAGTGCTCAGCAAGGCTGGGAAGGGAGGGGTCAACCTGGGCAGCTGAAGCACACACCCACACACTGCAACACTTGCCCTGTGGCAGCCACATCAGCAGGTCATTGCCCTGAGCCAGCAGAAGGACTGAAGGGGTCCCCAAGACCTGCCACTGGCCTCCCTTCAGACCACACATGGAGATCTGGCTTGAGATCCCCTCTGCCTCTGGGTAGACCTGCAGGAGCACAAGGCTCAGGTTGCCCAACTCTAATCAGATCTTCACCTCCTCATGGGACCGGACAGTGCAGTGACAAGTTGGTCCACAGGTTGTTCACATTCTGGTTGGGCATGAAATGGCCCAAGAACTACTGTAGGTACGTGAAGGCTCAGGTGGTGTACTGTCTGGCCCCAAAACGGAGCTGCCTGCTGGTAGCAACTGGACGCTGGTTCCTGAGAGCTGCTGCAGCAGGGCCTGCCTCTGTCCAGGGAAGCCAGGTCTGAGACGAGCACCTCTCGGTGGCTCTGGCAGCAGTGAAGTTCAGTGTCTGCAGAGAGCAGCCCAGAAGTAAACATCCTACAGGAAGGTGGCAGGGGTGGGGTGGGGACAGCTGAACGGAGGCCTGGCTTGCTGGTCTGGCCTGGTTGAGCTAGCTGGCTGTGGGGTGCAGGTACAGAGCCCTGCTCACCTGAGGTCCTGCTTGGGGAGTTCTTTTGCTGGCAGAGCAGGGCTGGCAAGGGCGGTGACAGCTGCTAACAGGCAGGGACATGCAGCAGGAGGAGCAAGTGCCGCCCACACAGGAATCCAAGCAGAGCAGCCTGGTCCACGCTCACACCCAGGTACTGCTGGAGGCCTCCCGGGCCAATCCCACCAGGCTCTGGAGTTCTCATTCTCTGCCAGTGGCCCTGGATGTTTCCGGGAGGGTGATCTTATTTTCCAACGTTACTATCTCTGCCCATTTGTGAGCGATGGGGCTGCCTGGCGCCACAGGGACTCTCATCTCTGTAGGAAGCAGGTGACCCAGCACTCTAGTGACCTTGGCACTACTGAGACCCAGCCTGGCCTCTCCTAGACTGTGCATCATTACATCACAATCACACCAGCTGAGGGGCAGGCCAGATCCTGCAGGCCCAGCCCCATCCTAACCCTAAGCCCAACCCTTAACATGACACAGGCAGCTACCACTTACCTGGGCTTTGCCCTCAGGGGACACCTAGCGACTGTTACAACTGGCTGGGCAGATGCTGCTGGCATCTGCCTGGTAGTGGCAAGGGGGCTGATTAACAGTCTACATTCCATATGACACCCCATAGTTATCCAACTAAGCGGTGCCAAAGGGGCACCCCGCCTCCTCCACACACTTCTAGCAAAGGGGGGCTCTTCATGACCCCAAAGTCTGCCTGAGAAAGTGGCTGAGAACCAGCCCTGGCAGGAAAGAGGCAAAGTTGCAAGGCTTAGTCCTTAGCCTGATCATCCTGTTCCTCACCATAGGCTGATGGCACTCTGGCTGCAGCTGCTATGCCTTCCCACTGTTTTATATGGAACTACATATAGGGCTGGGGCTGGGGCTCACTGGTAGAGCACTTGCCTAGCATGTGTGAAGCACTGGGTTCAATCCTCAGCACCTCATATAAATAAATAAAATAAAGATATTATATCCATCTACAACAACAACAAAAAAATACAATTTTACTCAGACCTCCAAGCCTGCTTTTTGACCACGTCTTCTCACTTCTGGTGTTTAAAGTGCCTTAGGAAATTGTGGCGGCATAATGGATCTCCTCTGCAGGCCCTGAGGCTGGGGTCTTCTTCCCAAGGACATGGCTCTGCCTGCTCCAAGCTCTCTGGCCTTCGAGGTGCATGTTCTGCTCCAGCCTGGTGAGCTGACAGCAGCCCAGGACAAGCTCCTTCCTGTGAGAATTGTACTATGGGACATTGGTTTTACTGGTTTTAAAATTTTGCTTCCAAGTGGATGGACCCGGTATCCTGCAAGGATGTTGTGGGATCTTGATGCACCGTGGACCTCACCTGAGGTACGCTTCTGTGAGGAGGACATGCAGCGTGCCGGAGGCGGCCTCAGTGGCTCGTTGATCACGCCCAGGAGTGGTAGAAGGACTGCTTGGCCCCTTCATTGGTGCTAAGCAAGAATCCCCAGCCCCACCTTCTCCACTCCTTCCCTTATGGATATGCCCGCTGTGTTCCAGGGGTGCCTTTCTTCCTGAACACTGAGTCGCTGACACCCCTGAGATCTGTTCCGAGAGTCTGCCAGAGTTAACCCTCCCTGACCAATGTTCAACTGATTTGGGAACCCTAGCCCAGGGGGCTGGGATGACTTGCCCAGGACCACGTGCCTTTAGAGCTACAGAGCAAGACTCACTCTCTGGGCTCCGCGCTGGTGCTGTATGAGGGCCAGGCTGGTCCAGTGGGTGGGGAAGCCCTCTCAGTCAGCTCAACCGAAAGTGCTTGTAGCAGGGGGATGCCCGGGGCAGCAGTTCCCCCCTCCCTGGCTCTCCTG
Source organism: Marmota flaviventris (assembly GCF_047511675.1). Taxonomy (NCBI): domain Eukaryota; kingdom Metazoa; phylum Chordata; class Mammalia; order Rodentia; family Sciuridae; genus Marmota; species Marmota flaviventris. The sequence goes on along the minus strand of NC_092513.1, from coordinate 157,492 downwards.
CAGTCTGTGCTGCTTTGGCCTTGGCACACAGGAGTGCAAACTGCAGGCCCCTGTGTGGGGTGTCAGCGACTTGAGGTCACAGAGTGACCCCAGGGGGCCCTCAGGAACAGAGACCCGGCTTCCTCAACAACCAAAATTTGTAATGCAGATCTGAGTACCTGGTACCTCCTCTTGCCACCCCTTCCTCCCCAAATCCCTCTTCCAGGCACAAAACAGCACCGGTCATGAGTTCTACAGTCTGTGTCCCCTATACCCTTCCTGATGTGAACCCAGAAGAGGGGCCCTCAGCCTCTCCTGACTCCCACCTTGCTAGAGGAAGAATTGCTGTTTCCCACCCCTCACTCTTGAATGCAAAAGGAAACACACCCCAGAATTCCCGAGGAGGAGCAGGGCAGAGGTGGGTGGGGCCTTGCCAGCACTCTCTGGGCAGCAGGAGAGTTGGGGTGGCACGCATCCCACAGCTTCCCACTTCCAGTGGGTGGTGGCCCCACCAGGCCCCAGAACACAGTGGCCTCAGGTGTGCTGGAGGAACAGGCTCTGGGCCGGACTCCTCCCGGGGCTGTCTATGTGTCCTCCCACCCCAGAGCTGACTCTGTGGGCCCGCTGTGATTCAGCCTGCATTTATGCACCACTGCAGTGGTTACCAGAGAGCACAACTGTAATTGAAACAACTGAAAATAACTGTTGGCAGAAAAGCCCATACTTAGGGGAGGCCGACTTCAGCATTTCTCATGACTGTGCTAAGCCACCAGCCAACGCGACTGTAGGACCCCGTGAAAGGCTGGGAGCATCAGCAAGGTTCTCAGCTGTGGGGCTCCACATGGAGGTGCAGGCTAAGACAAATACAAGGGGCCCTGTGTGTGGAGGTCACTGGCAGATGCTTCTGTGGCCCTTCGTGAGGTCAGTACAAAATGCCAAAGGCAGAACGTCCCTCTCCTGAATCCACCAAGAGGGCTGCTCACTTCAGCGGCATGGCAGAAGCCTAGGACCTGGCAGCTCCAGACTGAGGTCAACTGCCTGGCTCACAGCCCTGAGAGCGGTCTCCCAGCATATCCCCAGAGGCCCCCCAGTCCTGTCAGAGTGGACTCTCCCAGGAGCAGGGCTGGGGTGAGGACCTCTCAGTACCACAGGAACACTCGGCTGAAACTCCCTGTAGAGCTGATTTACCTGCCAGAGGTCCTTGCTTTAACCGTGGTGCCATGACCTTCAGAGATGGGCAACACTCAGTACCTCAAATTGTAGAGTGCTTTCACCCCCCCAAGGGAGCCCCAAGCCACTGGCATTCATGGACTCCACAGCTACCACCGAGGCTGGCTTTCCCTGCTTTTTGGATGGTTCCAGAGTCTATTTATGCAAATATTGCTGTGGACACAGATCTGTGTTCTCACTTAGTCACCAGGCCGCCCGCAGCTATCTGTCTTTCCTTCCCTCCTCGCAGTTCTCTGGGCTCCACTAACCTATAGGAAAACCAGCAAAAGAAACCATTATAGGACACACGCGAGTCCACACAGCAGCTGGTGGCTGCAGGCTCCACGTGAGCCTCTGGTGTTCTGACACGCAGACACAGATCGGCTGCAACCGAGGAACTTCAGGGAGCTCAGCTGCAGGGGCTCTCTAGTAACTTGCTGGACAGGCACTTACACCATTTATGTCTTGGTCTATAAACAAACCAAGTCTACCAAGTGGGGTGGTCACACTGGAGTGACCACGACTCGGGAGGATGATGCAGGAAGCTCCAAGTTCAAGGCCAGCATGGGTGACTTGGTGAGACCCTGTCTCAAAAAATAAAAAGGGCCTGAAGTGTGGCTCAGGGTGGATACACCTGGGTTCAATCACCAGCACCACCAATAAGGAAAAAGAAAAAGAAAGCCAGGTCTAGAAATGCTTATGAGAGACATGGACACATCTGCCAGAGATCAGGGCTCAGACTTGGCCTGGCGAACGAGGCCTGCATGAGAGGACATTCCTGACTCTGACACAGCAGCAGACTTGGGTTGCTCAAGTGCGTGTCTAGGCACAGACACCTGACGAGGGCCACGGAGCTCCCTGCTGCTGAAGCTGTGGGGTCAGGAAGACCTGCTTCAGTCAAGTACCACCAACCTCCTGAGTCCGGGATCAAAGTGGTCACAGGTATCAGCTCCACCCTGAACGTCAAAAATATGGTTTTCACCATACAAGAAGATCGTGGTGAACTACAAGAAGAGTCCCGTTGAATCTTTAAGGAATCGCTGGAAATCCTGGAGGGTGGTGGGCTGGCAAGGCTGAGGCAGAAGAGACTCGCCCTGAGGGGACCCTCTGCTCATTCCAGAGAGCAAGAGTATCAACAAATGCTCTTTGGGTGTCTCTAAGCCTGGTGTCCCCATGAGGCCATCAGGTTGGCCTCCAGCTTGGTGAGGCCTCGGTTCAGCTGTCATTTGGAAGCGGCTCTGTGTAGAATCCCCAGGGTGAGGCCTCAACAGGAGTCACCCTACCTGAAGCCCATCTCCCAGATGGGGACCAGGGTGGGGTGGGAGGGCAGACCCCTCGATGCCAGCCCCACACATGAGGTGCAGAAAGCCAGAGAAGCTGGAAGGGTGGCCCAGAAGGAAGACCAGCACTCCAGCCTGGAGATGAGGGTCCCTGCTTGCAGCACCCCACCCTCCCAGCCCTGGGCAGGGCACTTCCTGCACCGGGCCTGGGCCTGGGCAGTCCTGCTTCCCTTCACTTCCTGGGAGGCAGAGGAGAGGGCTTGGAGGCAAGGCCTAGGGGCTCCTTCTGGAAGGACCAGCACTGCAGTTTTCCAGGGCCCTCCAAACAAACACGGCCCAGGCCTGGAACCCCAGAGAACCCACTGCCCAGGCCGTGTCCTCAGGGGCTCAGACAGGGCAGGCAGGAGTGGATCAGGAAGCAGGCACCCTGCACACCCAGACAGCAGCCTGCAAGCAGCCTGGCTCCCCAAGCACAATGCAGGCTGCCGACTAGTCACCTCCCAGGTGCTCGGCTTCCCATGAGTGCCCCCCACTCCACACAGCAGAAGCCACCAGTGAGCAGGAGGGGAGGAGCCACAGCAGCCAGGAAGCCTGGGGTCTCTTCAGGGGTCAGTGCTTCCTGAGCAAGAGACTGCTGTTCCTCAAGTGATCTTTCTTTTGGAGGAGTGTGATTCCTCACTTTTGATTTAAAATGTCTGACAAGGCTGTGGATACCAGCAATAAAAAATGCCCCATGGATGTTTTATACAAATCGGTCCCTACAGGCATCAAGCTACTTTCTGGCGTTTGGGAACACTGGGAAGACGGGAGGTGTGTGGTGGTGACAGCTGCAGGGTGGATGTGCTTAGCACCACTGAAAAGTACCCGAAGTGGCTAGCAGGGTTCTTTTTGTGGTGTGCCTATTTTGCCACTATGAAAAGTAACTAATTTTTATTAGCAGTATGTTTTAACACTCTCCTCTGTGGCATGATAAAGTCAGTGCATTCATCCCCACTTTTCTGGGGGTGGTGATGGGTGGACTCACCTAGCACATGGCCCTCCACACCAGGCCGGACACACACTCCACACCTCTGTGCTCACTAGTGCCACAGGATGGTTCGGGTGGATGAGAACCAGGGACAGGTGCCACATGCTGCAGATGGTGACCTCCACAGTGGTCCCTTTCCAGCAGGGGAGGTGAAAGTACAGAGATAAGGGCAAAAACAGGAAAAGAAACTGCTGTGCCAGAGGAAATCCAGATCTTGCTTACGTTTTTGGAAACGAAGAGTTCACTGTGGAAATATTTATGCCTCTGGACTCCAAGCCAGTCGAGGTAAATCATTTCTGCCATGACCTTCTCTACACTCGGGCATGGCAAACAGTGGCTCTCCCTGGGAATATTGGTTTCCTACAGAAATGATGTGGTCACGGGGGCTACTCCAGCTCCTAAGCTGACCGATGTTCTGAGCTGCAGGGAAAGTCTTCTCTTGAGAAATGAAGCGCCAGCACACCTGAGCCATCATGAAGGCACTGTAGAAGCCGCGGAGAGTGGGGATGCCACAGAAATCCAGACTTTAGCTGAGAAGAGCTTTGCGGCTTGACTTCCTGAAGTCTCGGTTTCATCATGTGCTAAATGTGAAGAATCATGCAATGTGGTTTGCCGTGAGCGTCACGTAACTTGAAGAGAGCCCGTGGTTTACAGTTAGATGCATCTCCATATTCTTGGGTAGCAGGTCACGACCCTCTGTGTGCCTGAGTCATGGAGAAGCTGAGCTACGACCTTCACCCCCAGGATGCTGGTTCAAGGGTGGGAGGGTCCAGACCACAGGCCCAACCCAAGGCCCTGGTGTAGGGCCTCACAGTAGCTAGGAACCAATGCTTTGGTAACACAGGCCTCTGTGTGCCTGACGGGACTGATCAGAGGTTCTCCTGGGGCCAGCTATCAGGACCACATTGCTGCTTCCTAAACTGCGCATGAGGAGGAGGGTGGGCAGGAGACCAGCTCAGAGGCCTGGCCAGCCCAGCCTTGGTCCTGGGCCAGGCCCAGGAGTCCACATAGCAGTGAGGCCAGGCGAGGGGTGGACAAGTTGTGGTGGGTGCTGTCGTCACCTGGAGCTTGGGGATTAAAGGAGAGAGACGGAAAGGAGAAGTACTCTACACCTTCCAGCCGTGAGCTCAGTGTCCAGCAGGCTCCCTGGAGGCAGCACCCAAGAGCAGCAACAGGCCCTGGACACCTGGCAGAGGTAGGGTGGCAGCACCCCCAGCAGCCTATTGGGCTGACTGCCCTGCTCCTCCCTGGAGAGTCCTGCCCAGGCCAGATCACAGGGTGGGCTGGACTGAGAGCCAGCAGAGCCTGTGTGGCCATGGGTGTTCCGGAAGTCCTTCGGCCACCCCACAGCGATCATGCACAGGGTCTGGCACAGCTCCTCAAAAAGCCCCCGGACCTGTCTGATCGGGCTGCCTTCTTATCTCCACCGCTCGCCTTGCTCCCTGCTTCTCATCTACATGGCCCGCACCTGCCACTAGGGGACACCCTGCAGTTGCAGGTCCCTTTAGGTCAGGAACCATGGCTTGGCTGTATGTCCCCAGGATGCAGCAGATGCCTAATAAATGAGGCAGGCCTGTAGCTGACTGCAGCCTGGACACTTCTCCCAGCTTTGTGGTTGCAGGGTACAGCACAAGCCTGCCCAGGTACTGCTCATGACAGTCAGCACAAGAAGTCAGCTCTGGGACGATGGCCAGAAGTGCCTACGGCTGTACTTTCTGCGGAGGATGCTGCATAAGGTGCAGCCTGGGCTGTGGACACCCAGGTCAAGGGGGCGAGACAAGAACCTGGCCTCTGGAAAATCACCTCGGCAAACAGCCTGGGCTGGCACTGTGCCTAGCAACCCTGACAAGGGCCTGGACAGCTCAGACCACCTGAGGGGTCATGTCCCACTCTGCCAGCCCCACAGTGAGTGAGGCTGGATTTCCACCATCCATGCAGGATAAGAAGTCTCTTCACACCTCCCAACTGCAGGCTCTCACCAGCCTTTCAGACATGTGGTCCCTGGCAGGCACACGGGTGACCAGGGGCTCAGCCACAAAGCCCGTGATGGAAACTCTTGACAGCAAGACTGTACCCTGAAGCCAGGCCCAGCACCCAGGGGTGTCAGCTGGGTCCCTCAAGAGTCCTTGCTCACGCACCTGCTGTGCAAGTGGCCCCCAGACTCTGTATCACAGCAGGGGTGGCCCTTCGCGTTTGCTGATGTTGTGCTGTTCAATTTTCATCTACTTAGTGGTTGGCTCCAGTCAGCAGAGACCTGCGCTAGGAGAGCAGGAGTCATGCCTGATCTGTGCACCACAGTAGCCATGCATGTGGTCCTTGAGCATCCGTGTACTGCCACAGCTGATCCAATTGGGCAGTCCCGATCCATGTGCTAGCACACCTGAGGAGTGGCCAGTAGGCATGCAGGGAGTCAAGAATGAATGTCCAGTTTGTGCCTGAATAGCCCGCCCACAAGACTCCAGTGGGGCCAGAGACCTGGTGCTTTCCTGTGCTGTGCCACGGCTGGTGGTATGGTCTTGCAGGGTGGTGGTAGGTGGGGTTTGCCTAAGTGGCCTCTTAGAGGGCTGAAGCTTTCCACCAGCACACAACCCTAACCACCCCAAAAACAACCCCTGTTACATTCTCTGAGAAGCATGTTGCTTTGGGTTTTAAAAGATTCACTTCAAAGACAAATCCTGCTGCCACAGTGACCTGAAAGCCAATCACTTTGGCTCAGCTTATTATTGCCTAAACCTGAAAAAAAAGCCCAAAATTGACATAGATAATAAGCATGTTCATCCTCACACAACGAGCCACTCTGGGTGGCAGGAAAAAAAATGACAATTTTAAGCCATTCAATACTTTGGCCAAGTTGACAGCAAATTTATCCCAGACAATGGGTTTCCAAGCCACAGTGACAGTTTTCAAAGACATATCTTTTTCAAAGGAAGAAGAACCAATTCAAATGCTATTCTAATGCCCTGCCAAGGAGAGGAATCCCAGAAGTAGGTATCTCTGTTTAAAACACAAGCTTCTAACCCAGCAAGAACCATCTACCAGCTGACTCCAAGAGAGAAGCTGGTGAGTACATAAATGTGCTCACACAGCTGCTGACGAGGAGGAACTGGGGGGGTCTAAAGGGTGGTCAGCAAGAGACCCACGGCATTCCTGTCTTCTCACGACCAGTGCCCACCACAGAAGGAGGGGTGAAGGGAGTCCACCACAGGACCAAGGACAGAGCCCAGCCAGAGCCATCTCCGTCGCATCCACGACAGCCCCTTCCACAAAACCACTTCCAGCTGCCTGTTACAGCAAGAGGCCAGGGTGATTTCACCACCATGAGGGTCACAAATGTGACCTTGGGATCGGACTTCCGTGTCACCTAGATTTCCTTTCACAAATATTTAAGAATGAATAGAGGGCTGGGATTGTGGCTCAGTGGCAGAGTGCTTGCCTCGCATGTGTGAAGCACGGGGTGCAATCCTTGACACGACATAAAATAAATAAATAAATAAAAGTATTGCGTCCATCTATAACTGAAAAAAAAATTTTTTAAAAGAATGAACAGAAAGGAATTTTTAAAAACAAAATAGTTTTACGAAGTGTTAATGGAAGATACATTGAATTTAAAAAGCAAGAATCAGCTGGGTGTGGTGACACATGCAGGTAATCTCAATGACTCAGGAGGCTGAGGCAGGAAGATTGCAAGTCAAAGCCAGCCTGAGCAACTTAGAGAGACTCTGTCTCAAAAAATAAATAAATAAACAAGCAAATAAATAAATAAGGGGCTGGGGATGTGGCTCAGTGATTAAGCACCTCTGGGTTCAATCTCCAGTATGGAAGGAAGGAAGGAAGGAAGGAAGGAAGGAAGGAAGGAAGGAAGGAAGGAAGGAAGGAAGGAAGGAAGGAAGGAAGGAGAACCAAGGCAGAGAACATGGGCTGTCATCATGTCACAGCAGGTGCCACACCTGGGCTGCTGGAGAGCAGCCCCCAGGGGTTCAGCTAGAAGCAGGTGCAGCGTGCTGCATGTCTACAGTGGGGGCTGAGAAGTGCCGGGCCCCTCATTCCTCTGTCACGAGTGCCTCTGGCCCTGCCACTCTGGCCTGCTGCATCAGCACATTCTCGCGGCCCACTGCAGGGAAACTGCAGGCACGCTGTGTCCCCACGTTCCCACGGACAGAACACAGAGCAATGGGAAGACGCCTCCCAAGAAGCAGTGGGAGGCTTTTTTGCCCTTTTTTTTATTTGAAAAAAAAAAAAAAAAAGAAGAAATCTTCCAAACATGCCAACTTCCAGGCATCTGTGGCAGCAGAGGCTCATGAGCCTGGTAGAGGGGTGACAACCTGGCTTCTGGCCTGTCCCCATGAGCTCAAGAACACGAGGCTAGGTCAGCACCAGCACCTTGAGACTCTAGGCAGCTCTTGAGAGCCACGTGGGAAGGGGTCCGAAACAATTCTGACAGCTTGCTGGGTGCCTCCTGCTGAGGAGGCAGCCCCCAGTGTACATCCAGACACACAGGAATCCAAGAAAAATGTGAGCAGGGTTCATGTGCCTGAATTCAGACGCTCTGTCAGGTCTGTATCAAATTCCCAGCTGTCTACACATTTTAATCTGAAGATCATTCCTTATTACTCTTCCAAGCAACTCACTTAAGAGAAATCACACACAAATTCACCTTCATGCAAATTCTGATAAATCTCAAGATTTACAAATGTGCTCTCCTTATTCTAGGAGCCCAACAGAGTGCCCTGAATGCCCAGGCAGTCACAGATGCTGGCATGCCTGCAACATGCCCCTCTGGCTGGGCAGGGCATGGAGGTAAGTATGAAGACCATGGGTTTGCTGGTGCTTGAAGGGTTTATTTGAGTGGTGAATTGTTAGTATCTGTACTTCCTGTTTATTCTATTTATTCTAAAAATAGAGACACTGAGTTTCTTCTGCTGGTCTTGGTCCTGTGCTCTCTGGCTGAGCCAGCTTTGCAAATGTCCCTGGGGAGGGCAGGCGGTGGCAGGGGCACAGAGAATGGGTCCCAAACACCTACCAGCACTTGGCCTTGTATGTGCTACCCACCAGCCCTAGAGCAGTCTGATGATGCTTAGGAATACTTTTTGAACTAATGTTTTAGAAGCGTAAAGTAAAATATGGGGGATTACACGGGAAACAACCATCAGAATATCAACAGTGTGATACGAGACCGTGTGTGCTTTCTTATGAACACATTGATAATAACATGCACTGTGTTTTTAAAATGACTATTACTGTAAATGACATTTAAGATACAAGATGTGAAGATACCTGATCTCTCCTGGTGACAAAATGACTTGGGCTGTGAATCCTACTGGGCTGTGCACGTTGCAACCCTACAGAGGACAGAAAGCCATGTGCACACCTGGGCCAAGCTCACATCTGGGCCTAGCAGGGGTTCCTACAACCAGGAGAGCTCCCTGGGCACGTACCAGGGGTTCTAATTAGTAGGGGAAGAGATGATTTTTAAAGATTTTGAACAAACATGATGATTAGAGAACCAAAGTTCTTACGTGGCGAGGGTGGCTAAATTTGGGAGGTGAAGGCTGGAGGCAGGCCCTGAGCCGACCCAGCTAGGGCTTGGACCAGGCTGTGCTCTGAGCCACTGTCTTGGCCAGCCTGGCTCTCTTCTACCACCTTACTGAGATGTAGCATGGATTCATGTGTCCGGAAGCCTCTAGGTCCAGAACATCTTGGTCACCCCAAGAAGTGACCTGTCCCAGTTCCCCTCTCCTTTTATCCCTGTGGACAGGCCATCCTGGATTTTTCACATACAACTGACCCTTGCCCTGCAAGGTTCTTAGCGAACATGGAGCTGTGGGTCCTGAGGAATGGCAGGTTGGTACCTGCAACCTCTGGGCACAGCACTGTTACCAACTCACCAATACATCACCTTGTTTTCTGTTTAAAGACACCTGGTTTAAGATGCACCGCAGCGTCACCAACGCAGAACTCAGGCAGCACAACTGATCTTAGCTTCTCCAGGCACACGACTTCCCCTTGAGGCGCAGAGCAGCCACCTGTGCTGAGGTGCTGGATGGTTCAGTCCTGTGCCTGGGCCTCCCTCAGCAGCAGGATCGTAAGGAGAAATGCAGGAATGTGGAAAGTGTGCTGTTGAATCAGCAGAGGGAGGTCTATAGCATGAGCAAATGAGGAGCAGAGACCCCTTGTCGGTCTCAGTTGGGAATGTGCAAATCGGCCACTTGAATTTCTTATCACTTTGTGCATGTGCTCACAGGACTACAAAACCACAGTGAGTATTGATTTGGGGCTACAAATAAATTTTAGCAAGCAGGTAAATTTGCAAATACAGAGGCCTGAGCAAGGATTGACAGTAGGAGCCGTCTCAAAGTAACCTACATCTGGTGCAGTGCCCTCAGCTGATTGGAAGTTTATTCATGATCACGTTCCATTGCATGCATACAGTCTGTCTGCCATTTACCATGATGGACACCAGGTTGTGTCCGCCCTTTGGCTGTTGTGAAATGAATGTGAGCACCATACTAGGGTCCTTGTGGGGTGGGTGTGGTCCTCATTCCACTCTTTGCTGGGCTTACACCTAGGTGGCCAGAGATGTCAGTCTGAAGTTATGTCTTTGTGTGGTTTGAGGGAAGAGATTAGTAAGTAGTGGTCTGATATTGTAAGCACGGCTGGGGGTTTATTTCAGTAGGTGTTAGGAGGATGCTGACTTTTCATTTGTGACTATAAACATATTTAATAAGATATATCGGTGTGGAAAGTGACAGCATGACACTCTGGTGTGGATGCTGTGTAGGACGGTGAACAGAAGCTGGCCTCTCACGGCTGATGCCCAGAAGGCTGTGAACTGTGAGCCCCAACCTCGGGGCTTCAGGACCCAACCACTTCAGTCACCAGTCTTCTGAGGGGCAGACCGGCAAGTCTGTCCTGACACGAGGTTGTCCTGATGCCAGGTGTCTGGCTGTCCCTGGATGTCCAATGCCTAGCTACTGCCCTGCCTGTCATCTCCAGTTAGAACCCACTGAGGAGAGTGAGAAGAAAGCTATGAACACCCCAGCAGGGACGAGGGGCCAGGAGACAACCCTAGGCCCATATTGCCTCAGCTTAGTGACCCAGCAGTGGTAGCCCTTGCTCAGGCCAACCTCTGCCCAGCTTCAACCCCACCCTGCAGCCAGGGGCAAAACGTAGGATGCACAATGAAGCCCATGTCCACAGCTGTCTTCCCAGGGCTTTCACACATGTCCCCTGGTGAGCAAGACTGTGACCTGGGGCTGCTGGGGCACAGCCAGTAACAACCTCCATGGGCGTGGGGTCTGGTGAAGATGGACAGCACCCTGATAGCTATCAATAAGTAATCAGAGAAAGAGAGAGCAAACTAAGAGGGCAAAGCAGGTGGAGAGCCGTGTGAGCTGATCAGAGCAGACGGAGCGCAGCCTTCCTGAGAAGGCAAGAGAGCGTCCAGGTTCCTGAGAGATGTGAAGGGCAGAGAGTTCCAGGCAGGGGCAGTGGGGTGCAGGCACCCATCCCAGGATAGGCTGGGCAGGGGGTGGCCACCACCGAGAACAGAATAAGGGGATGCCAGAAGCTACATAGAGCCATTCAAGGAACACTGAGGGTCCTGCTCCCCAGCAGTAGCCCTGGCCGCTGTCAGGAAGGCAGGCCTATGGTGGCGCCCCAAACCATCAGAAGGGCCTGCAGGCTCAGCCAAGACTGCAGATGCAGAGGCTTTGATCTCATGGCTGTGAGTCAGCCTGCTGTGAGGTCAGCGGTCTCCTGCTGTCCCCCCATTGCCATGAGTGGGAATAACAAGAAGAGCTAATATTTGCAGAGCACAGACTGTACGCTAGCACACTGCTCAGCGTGTTGTGACTGTACCATTGACAACTCATTTTGCAAACAAGAACACTAAGGTACCGGACACAGAGAGCCTCACCTGCAGATGCAAAGCCAGTGGCCAACTCCCACACCTGAGCACTCCCCTCCCACCCCCATGCAGCTTCCTCTGGTCTGTGCTCATGGAACCCTTTCTAAGTTCTCAGAGAGGCACCTACAAGCAAGTCTATAACTGCAGATGCAGAGCACTGTAGTGCCACATTGCAAGGGTCCCAGGTCACTCTGCTCTGAGGCAGTCAGTGCTCACTGTGCACACAGAAGGTCTGTCCCAGGAGGGAGAACACCCTCTTCATGTCAACACAGGTCTACCCTGTCCATATAAGCTAAGTTAATCGCAAACATGCCATTTTCCCATTTTCAAGCTTTGCTTGCAGTTCATTCCTTCCTCCAGCAGGTTATTTTGAAATGACAAGGTTCTCCCAGGCTTCTTGAGGAAGAAACAGTCTAAACTGCACTGTGGGATGCGAGCCGCATGTGGTCCCAGACGAGCAGGCATCCGGCCTCCACCCCCTTCAAAGCTAGTCATTTATGTTCTCATCAAATGACATCGTTTCAGCGAGGCCTTCAGTGCTAAACATTGATCAAAGTTATAAGTTAAAGCTAACATTTTGCTCCAATCCTGAAAGACATGGGGAACATACACTAGTGCCCTCAAATTTCATTTTTAGGCTACTGATGAATTCCACTTCATTACTGAATTTGCTTGCTTCCAGTTAAAATACTAAAAGTATCAATATTACTTTTTCCTCAGTGCTTAAAAGACAGAAATCAACACTATTTAAGGTGGAAAATACAGTCTAGCTATTGTTAAGTTGTTCTAATAAGTTAATGTTGACGAAAAAAGTTTGATTTCTTTAATCTCCTACAGGCTAGGAAATAGAATCTCATGATCCTACCATGGCAGACAAAACTCAAACCACAAGTTTTTAATAAGTGATGCTGACACATGGAGCAACTGGGCCTCCATACCTCGCTTCTGGATGAAGACCCTGAGCAGGGGGTTGGCGCTGGAGACAGCCTTGCAGAAGTTGTCATCGTTGTTGATGGGAAGCAGGTCGCCATGCACATCTGCATAGCCGATGGTCACCTCGGTGCTGGAGATGTGGTGGGTGTGCACCACCAGCTGGTAGAAATCTTCAAACTTGCCAGGCTTGTGGCGGTTCAAGGAGAATCTTCGGAATTCAGCCCCAAACTACAATGCAAGAGATGGGGGTGAACCAGAGGAAGGACAGTGTGTTCATGAGCAAGACTCCCGAGACTCCGCCAGGCCCCAGAGTCACAGTGTCAGCCAGGCCGTGGTCACATAACTGGCTGTGAGCAAACGAGAGACCACCAGGCAGCGAGGGGCATCAGGGAATGAAACAGCATGGAGGGAGGAGCTGTGCACCTGTTCACACCGAGCAGGTGCCCCACATCTCGAGGACAGGCCTGCAGGGTCCATTAGGCTCAGCTTGTCAGAAAAGCAAGGCCAAGTGCACACAGACCTAGAGGGTGAGACGCAGGAGTCCGTGCTGACTACAACCCCCCTCCTCAGGGGCACAGCGCCACAGCAGGACCAGGAGATTCAGAGGCAGAGAGAAAGTATCTTCCAGACATTTTTATAAGGGTGAGGTGAAGTCCTTATGGGTTTTAATCTTAAACGAGGGTGTCTTTATTTATTTATTTATTTTGTACTATGGATTGAACCCAGGGAGGCTTTACATGCCTAGTCCTATTTATTTTTAAAATAAATAGGTGTTGCTGGCTGTATCCCTTGTGTCTTGAAGGTGTGCATCTCCTGTAGGCAGAGGCACCTGCAGGGTCTAGCACCCTCCTGAGAATCAGTCCCCATTCCACCTCCTCCAGGTCATCTAAAGCAAAGCCAGCCTCTTCCTAACCTGCACTATCCCTGGAACTCAGCTGTGGGATAATGCAGCATGCTGGTTTGGGAGAAGCCACTTGCAATGACCAAAAGCCTAAGCCCCCTTCTACACAGTCAGCAGGGGAAAAACCGCACCCAAGAATGCAGTTTCTGGCCAGTTACAGCTCTGACGGCACCTGTATCCTGGAAGTGGCAGAGGAAAGGCTGTCATAGAGGTGCAGAGAATCCTCTAGACTCCCTCTTCCATTACTCAAAGATAAGCATTGTATTTCTTCTCAGCACTTAATGCCAGGATGCACCACAGGTGGGTGTGCCCAGTGGATGCTGCAGGCCCCTCCGCACACCACACCAGGAGCGCCCTGGACCCTGCAGGCGCCTCTGCCCACAGGAGATGCACACCTTTAAGGCACAAGGGATACAACCAGCAACATGAGCTTTACATGATTCTTTCAGATTTGGTTGTCCTATCAAATCACAAAACATTTATTTCACTAGGGCAACCTCATGCCTAGTGTCTGGTATGGCCCATGTGCAACTCCCAGAGCAGTGTCCTCCTTGGTCAGCCAAACCTCTCTTCTCACTACACATGAGAGGATGCAATCATGGGTGCACCATTTCTGGCTTTCACACATGGTTCTCAGAGTGTCCCAACAGGATGCATGCAAGCACACCCCTTTCCATCGCCAGCACCCTCCCTGTGGCTCAGCGCTGAGGGCACCCTCAACACCCACCTACAGTGTTTTGATCTCAGCATAGTAACTAATCTAAGACACAGCTCAATTTATTCCTCAGTATTTTAATAATTTCCCTCTTGATATGTGTTCACGTTAATTTGAAAAGAAGAGTTAATTCAGGCCTTTCTTGAAGCAAAGCACGTCACTGACAATAACGCTGGTCTTGCCCTGCAGCAGCAAGTCTGCCTCCTGTTCTCAAGGTGCCAGAGTATCAAACAGAGATGTGGAATGTGACATATGGAGCATTTTATTTAAAAATATCACTACCATGGGACACTAGCATTTAAATTTATTTTTTGTAGTTGTAGATGGACAGAATGCCTTTATTTTATTTTTTATGTAGTGCTAAGGATCAAATCCAGTGCCTCACACATGCTAAGCAAGTACTCTACTACTGAGCTACAGCCCTAGCCCAGGACACTAGTATTTTATTTCCTCAGTTATATCAGATTCAAACAGGGGCCTTCAAACGAAGGAATTAACAGGTGCAACCCACTGCCACATGGTGTCAGCACACTTACCCCAAACTGAAAAAGCACATGGACTTAATGAGCAAGCAATAAATCTTGCAAATCAAGTGGCTTCCCATTATTAGCTTTCAACAAAATTAAAAGTTGTCCTAGTTGAACTGTCAATCAATAGATCATCCAAACAATTTGAATGACAGACCACTCCATTATCACTTGTTTCTGGCACATGTCCTGGGGAGAGGTGGCTGGTGAGCCAAGAAGAAGCCTCTCCTCCCCTGCTTCCACCTTCCTCTGTGTAAGCATTTGATTGATTTGTTTGTGTAAACAAAGCTATGCATTGGCAACACAGCAAAGAAGCTGCAGATTGGCTCATGTAACATGAACATCCTTGTTATACAAAGGATTTTAAATATTCACTTTGGATACAAATAATATTTCAACAGATTTTGCAACTATATTGCAATCATGATTTGATAAGAACTGCAATGACTCAACCTGGATTTTTTTTTTTTTTTTTTTACTGTGATATAGATACTTTGCTACTTAGCTATTATTCAGTGCACAATTCTAGAATGTCAATTGCATGGCATCGGATCTCTAGAACTTTTGGTCTTGAGCATTAAAACTTCACAACAGTAGAAGTAACTGTAAAGCACAGAGCCTTACAGCCCCATCAGAGAACTTTTAACATCAACATTAAAAACAAATATTGTTTTTGCAGAGAAAAGCATATATTATTGTTTCAGATAATTAAGCATACATTTTTAAGGCAAAAAATAATAGAACAGAATCTCTTGGGAGAGTAATAGAAAGAAGGAATCAAGGAGAAAAAACTTTTTCACGTACAATTTCTGTTCATTGCAAAGAGCCTATCCATCCTATTTTAAAACATCTGCTGGTGGTATCAAATCACTACAGATTTCAGACGTCACTCACTATATTTAAAACATCACATGCTAAAAAGCTTTATTTTTAAGTGAAATATTTACAGCATGGTGGAAATTATATCCTTTGTACTATTTATATTTCAAAAAATTTAGACGCTAGCATTAAAGTATATTATCCCCTGTGGAGTTAGACTCTAGACACACCCTCTGCCACTGAGCGGCAACCACCTCTTGGTAGTTCTACAAAATTCCTTAGTGGGCTCACAATGTTGGAAGACCATGACCCAAACCACCATGAAGTCTGGTGGGAGCCTGGCCACTCCCTTGCGCTGGGAGTCTTGGTTTGAATGTTGGTTTACACGGGGGCTTCGACAAGGTACCACTCCAACCTCTTTGGCCCCACAACATGCTGCTAAGGGATGCCTACCCTGGGAGATGGTCTCCCTCTAAACCAGTAACTGGATCCAATCCCAAACCAGTACTTATTAAGAGAGGTTTTAGGTAAGCTTGCCTTGCTGTGCCTGGCTGGGTCAGCAGGCAAATCAGTAGACAAAGAATCAAAATGCTCACCCTCACCCCCAGTACCTGATTCAGGCTCCATCATTCAGGCCTAAAAGGATCCAGGGCTCCCAGGGCAAAACGGCTAACCCCAGGCAGAGGCGAGAAGTGAACGTGAGCCTGAAGCTCCTCCTCTAGGAAGCACGGGGTCCTCAGAGACACTGGGCTACCTCGAAAGACACGCAGTTCCTCCTTTCCTACAGCTTCCAGCCAAGTGAAGCGTTGTTCCAGTATTATTTTAATAATTACACTTATCTATTTTGTAGCTGACCCCAACAATTATTCCTGAAATAGGATGATAAAAATGGGGGGTTCAGTTTTACAAATATGTGGAAATTAAACAACACACTCCTCCATAATATGTGGATTAAAGAAAGAATCAGGATAAATTTATAAAATAGAGATTAATTAAAATACACTATATCAAAACTTTGGATTGCAGCTAACACAGGG
The DNA here is from genome assembly GCF_047511675.1 of Marmota flaviventris. Taxonomy (NCBI): domain Eukaryota; kingdom Metazoa; phylum Chordata; class Mammalia; order Rodentia; family Sciuridae; genus Marmota; species Marmota flaviventris. The sequence goes on along the minus strand of NC_092513.1, from coordinate 141,159 downwards.
CTTATAGGCAAATTTATAGCTGTAAACACCTATATTAAAAAAGAAACATTTAAATCAGTAAGTTAAACTTCTGTCATTAGAAACGAGGAGGAAGGTAGATGGGGGTTGGGGGAGAGACAACCTAACCCACAGCAAGCAGAAAGCGGGAAATAATAAAGACCAGAACAGGGGCTGGGGGGTGGCTCCAGCAGTAGCGCGCTCGCCTGGCAGGCATGCAGCCCGGGTTGGATCCTCAGCACCACATACCAACAAAGATGTTGTGTCCGCCGAAAACTAAAAAAATATAAATGAATATCTAAAAAAGTTCTCTCTCTCTCTAAAAAAAATAAAGATCAGAACAGAAATAAATAGAATAAAAGCTAGAAAAGCTAGAGAAAATAACAAGCCAAAAGTTGGGTCTTTGAAAAGATCAACAAAATTAGCAAATCTTTAGGTAGTCAGACTAACAGAAAAAGAGAAAAGATTCAAACTACTAAAATCAGAAGTAACGGGAGGGGGCTGGGGCTGCATCTCAGTGGTAGAGCGCCTGCCTCGCATGTGTGAGGCACTGGGTTCCATCCTCAGCACCACATAAAAATAAATAAATAAAGATATTGTGTCCATCTACAACTAAAAAATATTTAAAAAAAAAAGAAGAAGAAGTAAGAGGAGGCAATACTATTGACCTAAAGGAACTGAGGACTCTACAGGCATTCCAGAAGCACCAATCGCACCTGGCGCCCAAGGAAGCGGGCTCGTAGGAGAAGGGTCTGATTCTGAGAGAAGGCACAGGAAACATGAGGCTGGATCACGCAGCACCAGAAAGCAAGGAAGTGCTGAAAACAACCATCCCCCCACCAAACATGGAGCATGTCAGAGAAAACCAGAACCAACTGGCCAAAACAAAGTAGCTCTGAATTATAACTCAAAGTATAAAATAAATGTCCCTGAGTCTACAATGATATAAATAAGTGACTGAATAAATAAAAGAGGCAGGATAGACAGACCTCCCATGCAGAAAGGTATCAATAATTTATGTGGATATACACCACCTTCAAGGAGGGAGAACATTACCTCCCACCCCTGACATGTAGGCCCCCCACATAATAAGTTTGGTCCCAGGAGCACAGTGTAGAAAGGGGAAGAAAGAGTGACTTCAGAGTGGACCTGGCTGGAAAACATCCTCAGCCAGGGGGCCAAAGGCAAATCACATGACAGCTTGTATCCTCAGTAAGATGTGATGAAAGTGGCACTACTCCATTGTGGTCCTTCTCCCTAAAGTCCACAGTCTCGTTCTAACACTGAAAAACAACAGACAAATCCCAACTGAGAGAGATTCCACAAAATATCAGACCGGTCCTCCTCAATCAAAACTGGTCATCCGAAGCAAGGTAAGCCTGAGAAACCGTCACAGCCAGAGGGAGCACAAGGAGACTTCACAACCCCATATAGTGTGGTTTTCAGGATAAGATTTTGGAACATCAGGTCAGAAAGGTCTTCAGGTAAAGGCCAGGGAAACCTGATGAACACCAGCTCAGTCTGCTCGTGCCGTGGCAGTGGACCACCGTTGATCAAAACGAGAGGTGAAAAGCAGGAACTGAGCCTGCGTGTCTGGAAACTCTGTGTTATCTTTGCAATTTCCCCACAAATCTGAAACTGTTCTAAAATGAGATTTTATTTTTTAAAAAAGATTATTCTGAAATACTATGAGTAACTATGTGCCAAAATTGGATAACCTAGATGACACGGAGAGATTCTTATAAAGACACAAATACCAGATTAACTCAAAAAGAAATAGAAAATCTTAAAAAACTTACAACAAGTAAGGAGACTGAATTTACGAATCAAAAAATTCCCACAAAGAAAAGTCCAGGCCCAGATGGCTTGATTGGGAAATTATACTAAATGTCTACAAAATTAGTACCATTCCTTCATGAACTCTTTCAAAAAATAAGAGGAAAAAATGAGTCCCAATTTATTCTGTGACACCAGTTTTACCTTGATACCAAAACCAGAAAAAGAAACCTCAAGAGGAGAAAACCACACACCAACATCCATTATGAAGAATTGCAAAAGTCCCCAAAATATATTAGTAAATCATATCCAAACATCTAAATAGGGCCTGGGTTGTGGCTCACCAGTAGAGCACTCGCCTTGCACGTAGGAGGCCCTGGGTTCGGTCCTTAGCACTACATAAAGAATAAATAAATAAACAAAATAAAGGTATTGTGTCCAACTACAACTAAAAAATAAATATTTAAAAACAAACAAACAAAAAACCCCAAAACATCTAAATAGAACTACACGCCATGACCAGTGAGACTTATCACAGAAATGCAAGGTTGGTTCAACATTTGAAAAATCAATGTCATACTTGTGTATTAACGGACAAAAGCCATTCAATCACCACAACAGTTTAAAAAAGTAAAACACATCTTTTTTTAAAAATATATTTATTTTTTAAGTTTTAGGTGGACACAATATCTTTATTTTACATTTATGTGGTGCTGAGGATCGAACCCAGTGCCTCGTGCATGCTAGGCGAGTGCTCTACCACTGAGCCACAACCCCAACTCTAAAACACATCTTTTTAAAAACATTTTTTTAGTTGTAGTTGGACACAATACCTTTATTTAATTTATTTTTTTATGTGGTACTGAGGATCGAACCCAGTACCTCACATGTGCTATCAAGTGCTCTGCCGCTGAGCCACAGCCACAGCCCCAGCTGCAAAACACATCTTTTTATGATGAAAATACTCAACAAACTAGGAACAGAAGGGAAATTCCTCAGCCTCACAGAGGACTTCTATGAAGACTCACCGACAATGCCAGACTCAATGGTTAAAGAGACACATGCCCTGAGATCCAGAAAAAAACAAGAATACCCACTGTCACGTCTGATTAATGCTATAAGAGAGGCTCTACAGAGGACAGTTAGGGAAGAAACAAGGGCACTAGACTGAAGGGAAGAAGTTGCAACAGCTCTATTCACAGAAGGCACGCATTGTATATAGCAAATCCTAGGAATCTAGTAAAACATTTGCCAGTGCTAACAAATCAATATGCAAAAATAAACCATACACACAGTAGCAATGAACAATCTGAAAATGAAATTAAGAAAACAAATCTGACAAATTAACAACAATATTAAAAGGATAAAATATTTAGGGATAAAATTAACAAAAGAAGTGAAAACTTGCACATGGAAAATTGCAGAATGGTGTCAAAATATTAAAGAAGATCTAAATGGACAGGTAGACATTCTATGTTCATCAATTAGCAGTCTTAATATTGTTCAAATGGCAATACTCCCCAAATTGCTTGACAGGTTCAATGCAACCCCTATCAAAATTTTAGATGCCTTCAATTTGGAAAGCAGTATGGAGATTCCTTGGAAAGCTGGGAATGGAACCACCATTTGACCCAGCTATTCCCCTTCTTGTACTATTCCCTAAAGACCTTAAAAGAGCGTACTATAGGGATACTGCTACATCGATGTTCATAGCAGCACAATTCACAATAGCTAGACTGTGGAACCAACCTAGATGCCCTTCAATAGATGAATGGATTAAAAAAATGTGGCATTTATATACAATGGAGTATTACTCTGCACTAAAAAATGACAAAATCATGGAATCTGCAGGGAAATGGATGGCATTAGAGCAGATTATGCTAAGTGAAGCTAGCCAATCCCTAAAAAGCAAATGCCAAATGTCTTCTTTGATATAAGGAGAACAACTAAGAACAGAGCAGGGAGGAAGAGCTTGAGAAGAAGATTAACATTAAACAGGGACGAGAGGTGGGAGGGAAAGGGAGAGAGAAGGGAAATTGCATGGAAATGGAAGGAGACCCTCATTGTTATACAAAATTATATATAAGAGGAAGTGAGAGGAAAGGGAAAAAAAAACAAGGGGGAGAAATGAACGACAGTAGAGGGGGTAGAGAGAGAAGATGGGAGGGGAGGGGAGGGGAGGGGAGGGGAGGGGGGGATAGTGGAGGATAGGAAAGGCAGCAGAACACAACAGTCACTAGTATGGCAATATGTAAAACAGTGGATGTGTAACCGATGTGATTCTGCAATCTGTATACAGGGTAAAAATGGGAGTTCATAACCCACTTGAATCAAATGAATGAAATATGATATGTCAAGAACTATGTAATGTTTTGAACAACTCATAATAAAAATTTAAAAAAAAAAAAGAATGACAAAAAAACTTTTAGATGCCTGTTTTGCAGTAATTGGCAAGATGGCCCTAAACCTTTTGGAAATACAAAGAACCCAATATATCCAAAAAGATCTTGAAAAAGAGTGGAGTTGGAGGCTCACGCTTCCTGATTTCAAAACTTATGCTGTAATGCTGACATAAAGGTAGACATACAGAGGATTGATGGGCTAGAAGTGAATCAGGGATACGTCAGTTGATGTCATAAGAATGTCAGGACAATTCAGTGGAGGAAAGAAAGTCTTTTCAGCAAATGTGCTGGGCGACTGCAGGTCCACATGCCCAGCAAGGAAGCTGGACTCCAGCTCATTCCACCCGGGGAAATGAGTTCAGACTGGGTCACAAACCGAGGGTTACACCATGAAACTTTTAGAACACACGGGATTCGATTTTCAGTACTTGGGTTAGGCCCTGATTTCTTAGATGGGATACCAAAAGCATAAGCAACAAAAAAGTAGATAAACTGTATTTCATTAAAATCAGAACTTTTTTGCTTCAAAGGGTACCATCAAGAAAGTGGAAGCAGAGGCTGGGGCTGTAGCTCAGTGGTGGAACACTTGCCTAGCATGTATGAGGCCCTGGATGCAATTATGAACACCATATACGAATAAATAAATAGAATAAAGAGCCATCAACAACTAAAAAATTTTTTAAAAAAGAAAGTGGAAAGATAATCTATGAAATGTGGATAATATTTTTAAAGCAGATATCTTATGTCTGATAAGGGATTTGTACCTGGAACATAAAAAAGAACCCTTAAAACTCAACAGTTAAAAGGCAAACTAACCTATTAAAAAAGGTGGGCCAAGAACCCGAATAGACATTTCCCCAAAGAAATGGACCCTAGATTCAGGATCTGAAGCCCATGAGTTGAAGATGTGGTCCCCAGGGTGGAAATAGTGGACCTTAAGATAAGAACATGTTGGTGATGATGAAAAGGAATATGAACCCTCATCCTTTTTTGTAGGAATATAAATAGTACAACTGCTTTGGTAAAGAGCTAGCAGTTTCTTAAAAAATTAAACAGAATTAGGACTGGGGTTGTGGCTCAGCAGTAGAGCGCTTGCCTAGCATGTTTGAGGCCCTGGGTGTGATCCTCAGCACCACATAAAATAAACAAAATAAAAGTATTGTGTACAAAACTACAACTATCTTATATTTGATAAAGGGGCTAAAAGCATGCAATGGAGGAAGGATAGCATCTTCAACAAATGGTGCTGGGAAAACTGGAAATCCATATGCAACAAAATGAAACTGAATCCCTTTCTCTCGCCATGCACAAAAGTTAACTCAAAATGGATCAAGGAGCTTGATATCAAATCAGAGACACGCCGTCTGATAGAAGAAAAAGTTGGCTACGATCTACATACTGTGGGGTCGGGCTCCAAATTCCTCAATAGGACACCCATAGCACAAAAGTTAATAACTAGAATCAACAAATGGGACTTACTCAAACTAAAAAGTTTTTTCTCAGCAAAAGAAACAATAAGAGAGGTAAATAGGGAGCCTACATCCTGGGAACAAATCTTTACTCCTCACACTTCAGATAGAGCCCTAATATCCAGAGTATACAAAGAACTCAAAAAATTAGACAATAAGATAACAAATAACCCAATCAACAAATGGGCCAAGGACCTGAACAGACACTTCTCAGAGGAGGACATACAATTAATCAACAAGTACATGAAAAAATGCTCACCATCTCTAGCAGTCAGAGAAATGCAAATCAAAACCACCCTAAGATACCATCTCACTCCAGTTAGATTGGCAGCCATTATGAAGTCAAACAACAACAAGTGCTGGCGAGGATGTGGGGAAAAGGGTACACTTGTACATTGCTGGTGGGACTGCAAATTGGTGCAGCCAATTTGGAAAGCAGTATGGAGATTTCTTGGAATGCTGGGAATGGAACCGCCATTTGACCCAGCTATTCCCCTTCTCGGTCTATTCCCTAAAGACCTAAAAAGAGCATGCTACAGGGACACTGCTACATCGATGTTCATAGCAGCACAATTCACAATAGCAAGACTGTGGAACCAACCTAGATGCCCTTCAATAGACGAATGGATAAAAAAAATGTGGCATTTATACACAGTGGAGTATTACTCTGCATTAAAAAATGACAAAATCATGGAATCTGCAGGGAAATGGATGGCATTAGAGCAGATTATGCTAAGTGAAGCTAGCCAATCCCTAAAAAACAAATGCCAAATGTCTTCTTTGATATAAGGAGAGTAACTAAGAACAGAGTAGGGACGAAGAGCAGGAGAAGAAGATTAACATTAAACAGGGATGAGAGGTGGGAGGGAAAGGGAGAGAGAAGGGAAATTGCATGGAAATGGAAGGAGACCCTCAGGGTTATACAAAAGTACATACAAGAGGAAGTGAGGGGAAAGGGAAAAATAATACAAGGGGGAGAAATGAATGACAGTAGAGGGGGTAGAGAGAGAAGAGGGGAGGGGAGGGGAGGGGAGGGGAGGGGGGATAGTAGAGGATAGGAAAGGCAGCAGAACACAACAAAAAATGGCAATATGTAAATCAATGGATGTGTAACTGATGTGATTCTGCAATCTGTATATGGGGTAAAAATGGGAGTTCATAACCCACTTGAATCAAAGTGTGAAATATGATATATCAAGAAATTTGTAATGTTTTGAACAACCAACAATAAAAAATTTAAAAAAAAAGTATTGTGTACAACTATTTAAAAAGAAAGCTGTTAAAAAAAAAATCAAACAGAATTACCACATGACCCAATAACTTCACTCTCAGGCATATCCCCCCCTCAAAAGAAATAATGAATGCACATGTCCACACAGACACATGTGCATGAATCATGACACCATCACCCAGAGTGAAGACAAGGTGAACGTCCACTACTGAAGAACGGATAAACAAGACATGCTGAGGACTGCACCCAGACATGATTCAGTCATAATGAGGCCTGAAGCACTAGTCTGCACTACAGCAAAGAAGAACCTCGCGAGCATCTGGCCAGGTGAAGGTACCAGATACAAAAAACCAGGCAGCATGTGCATCCACTTACGTGAAACACCCAGAGCAGGCAAGTCAGCAGGCAGGAAGAGTCACAGCGCTGCCACAGGCTGGGGGAGGGAGCTGCCAAGGGGTCTGTGCCCCAAGGGTTTCTTTTTGGGTGAAGAAAATGTTCTAAAATTAGATAGTGGTAATGACTACACAACTCTGACTACTAAAAACCAACGAACGTTATACTTAAAGGTGTGAATTTTATTTCACATTAATTATAGCTTATAGAGTTGTTATTTTTAAAAAGGTTTATCTTAAGATGATTTTTTTTTTCAATTGGCACATAGCTAAATTGAAAGCTGATTGAAAACCATGTTCAGAAATATGGAGATACAGAAGGAGGCTCTGGAGAGAACCGGGTGGACCAGGCACACAGGAAGGACCAGGAGAGGTCCCAGCACCTGCTGTCACTAGGCACACAGGAAGGACTAAGAGGGGTCCCAGCACCTGCTGTCACCAGGCACCCAGGAAGGACTAAGAGGGGTCCCAGCACCTGCTGTCACCAGGCACACAGGAAGGACCAGGAGACGTCCCAGCACCTGCTGTCACTAGGCACACAGGAAGGACCAGGAGGGGTCCCAGCACCTGCTGTCACCAGGCACACAGGTAGGACCAGGAGACGTCCCAGCACCTGCTGTCAGCAGGCACCCAGGAAGGACTAAGAGGGGTCCCAGCACCTGCTGTCACCAGGCACACAGGAAGGACTAAGAGGGGTCCCAGCACCTGCTGTCACCAGGCACACAGGAAGGACCAGGAGACGTCCCAGCACCTGCTGTCACCAGGCACACAGGAAGGACTAAGAGGGGTCCCAGCACCTGCTGTCACCAGGCACACAGGAAGGACTAAGAGGGGTCCCAGCACCTGCTGTCACCAGGCACCCAGGAAGGACCAGGAGAGGTCCCAGCACCTGCTGTCACCAGGCACCCAGGAAGGACTAAGAGGGGTCCCAGCACCTGCTGTCACCAGGCACACAGGAAGGACCAGGAGACGTCCCAGCACCTGCTGTCACCAGGCACACAGGAAGGACTAAGAGGGGTCCCAGCACCTGCTGTCACCAGGCACACAGGAAGGACTAAGAGGGGTCCCAGCACCTGCTGTCACCAGGCACCCAGGAAGGACCAGGAGAGGTCCCAGCACCTGCTGTCACCAGGCACCCAGGAAGGACTAAGAGGGGTCCCAGCACCTGCTGTCACCAGGCACACAGGTAGGACCAGGAGACATCCCAGCACCTGCTGTCACCAGGCACACAGGAAGGACTAAGAGGGGTCCCAGCACCTGCTGTCACCAGGCACACAGGAAGGACCAGGAGGGGTCCCAGCACCTGCTGTCAGCACAGCCAGGACTCAGGGGAGGCAGGGCCCTCCTGCTGGGCTGCTGGGAAGGCCCAGCAGGTAGGGCGAGGTTTTCCCGAGGGTAAGCAGGAGAGATGGCAGGCGCCAGAGCAGGGTGGAACGTGCCTTCCCTCACACACGGTCCCCACCCTGACCCCAAACTCCTAGTGTCCTGCACCCCCTTCTCCAAGGTCGAGACCAGGGCTTCACATGAGCAAAGGTTCTGGAGCCACAGGGCTCTGACCACATGACTCTGTTCCCCTTCAGGGTGTCGTCCCAAGAATGATACATCGACATGACCACGATTGTTTCTTATTTTTCAGGTTAAAAGATATTTAATATGTAAATTTTTATTTATTTTAATATCTAAGGGGTATCTAAAGGTACCTACATTTAAACAAATTGATTCTGTATGGAAACATTTAATTCAGAGCATGAATGACTAGAAAGAATATATATTTTTCTATCTAAAAGGACAGAAAAAGCCCCCAGTTCTGGCATGCCTGAGATCTCCTCAGTCCTGACTTGGCTGGCAAACCTTCCTGGTGCGGGTCTCTTGCTGTGGGCACGCCTGGGCCCACTTCAGTGTACTATGAGTCTGCCTCGCTGTTTTTGTGCCCTTGATTAAATCATTAATGTCTCAGATGGAGGTGTCCTTCCAAGCTCCTCTGCTGGGGACTTGGGGAGCGTGAGAAGCTGTTCACGGAGGGGCTTGGTTCTAGGCTGGAAAGAAGACCCTTATTTGCGGCCTGCTCCAGAGCTCTCTGCATCACAAACGGAGCCACTTGCAGCCCAGCCACACATGCACTCTCTCACCCCTGAAAACATGGTCCCAGGTTTCACCTCCAACTTAGCTACTATTTACTTAAAACCTTCTTGCTGAGCCAGGTGCAGCTCCTGCTGGACATGGTCCCCAACGTGCTCCCTGAGTCTGTGAAGCAGCTGCCCCCTCATGCTGAGCCTGGCTGTATCTTCCTCACCAGGGTTCAGAGGAGCAAGAACTATAAACAGTCCTGTCCTTGCAGGCTGCAGTCTTGTCATAGGGGGCACTTGGGGCCTGGGTCCTCTGCTGGCCTTCAATGCCTGGGGGAGCGGCCTCCCACTGACTCTACTGCGTGTGTGCGGGCATGAGGTGCACATGCGCAGCTGCTGATCTTGGGCAGGCAGCCTGGCCCCTTTACAGAGGGCCCAGCATGGAGGCCCAGTGGGAGGCTGGCCCTGGCTCTCTGCCCCTCTGCTGTGCTGACTTGTCCCTGCTTGCCTCCTTCTCGGGTTGGTTTCATGGACAAGCAGGATTGAGATGAAGGCAGTTTCTGACTTCTACCACCTTTGGTCATTTCCTCCAAGTGCTCTGCTGTTTTTAAAGTATTCTTTCCTCTTCTGCACCCAGACCAAGTAGCGCTCACCTGAGGTGGTCGGAGAAGCTGATCACATGTGCTCGTGCGAACTGGCAGAAAGCGTCACTCCAGAGGTCCCCATGGTGGGGACGCCAGGCATGGTGCCTCCCATAGACCCAATAAGGCTCACGTGCCTGAGCCCTGGGCACCGTTGCTGGGTAGCTCAGTTCCCTGGGGCTGCTCTTGAGGGCCCACAAAGATACCCACCAAGGCAACTGCACCCCCACCACACAGAAACCACCCAACATGCTCACAGAGCACCCTTGGGGTTCCTGAACACAGCTTTAAGATGAAGATCACACACATGGTTTCTCTTTACGGTTTGGACAGGAATATAGCCACACAACTTAAAATTCAAGAGGCATTCTGCAGCCTCCCCAGGTCCCCACCTCACAGACAACCAGTGGTTGTTGCTTTTATGCACTCTTCAAAAGGTATTTTGTGCTTAAGATAGAAACAAACACGGGTTGCAAGCCTTTAAACAACAGCAGCAAACGGTCCCCAACGTGTGGGCCGCTGGACTGGTATACTGTGGAAACATTCCTTGCTGGATGCCATGGTGCTATGGGGCAGATGCCCTGACTTCAGATGCCCCCAAACTTCAGAAAGGTTATATCACTTGGCTTCTGGCTTCTAGGTGCCACAGAGATGGTCACCATCTGCGTCACACTGGCTAGCACAGGCCACAGAAACTGGGCAGTCTTCACCAGCCAAAAGACCAGGCCACCTCCCAAACCCCAAGTAGTTGCACATTTTAACGTCTTAATCCCCCTGACAAGTGGCAGGACCTCCCCAACTCTGCAGTGATCTTCACTGAACTAATGAATTAAATCTGTCAACCAGCTTTAGACTAAAACTCTAGAACTTTTTAAAGTTGATGTTGGCTGAGAATGTCATGAACAGAAGGACAGGATGCTCCTCTGCACAGTCATGAAAGGGTTGTGTTCTTCTGGCTAAGTCCCATCAGCCCTGCCCTGCACATGTGCACTGCCACAGCCTTGGCCCTGCTTGGCCACGCACCAGCTCATGTGCAGAGTGTCTGCCCATCGCCCTGTGCCCCAGACCCCTGCAGCACAAGGGCCACTCTGTCCTCTAGCCTCCTGAAGCTGTGGTGGGTCTCAGGCTCCAGCTCTCCCCTGTTGCTCACACAAAGGAGCCTGTGCTCTCCACCTGCGGCCTGCTCTCCATCCCTCTTTTCCCAACAGCACGGAGCTAGCCTCATGGATGCCAGCCCAGGTTCTCTGGCCCACCTCTGGCATGGCTCATGATGTCTTGCCTGCCAGGGTGCACCAAGGCCAGTCACAGGCTCCTGAGGAAAGCCCTGAGTCCCTACAGGCGGAAGTGCTACCTTCCCTTCTGCTCCTCCACATCCATCACCGTGCTCTGCCATGGGAACTTCCCCCCACTCCGTCATTCGAGCCTCAAAGAGGAACAGGAGGTAGGCTGCACTCATTGGAAAGGCATGTGTACCTGTGCATCAGGAAAGTGCACAGAGCTAGAAGGAGGAGGGCAGTGCAGAGGCAGGACTGGGGGGAGGCAGGTGGTAGGGGCAGAGAGCCTCTAATGTGATTCAAAGGATCCTCCTTCCATCCTCGCATTCGGTACCCCAGACTTAACTCTGGTTTCAACCTTCGTAGCTCTAAGGACTACAGGCCCCACAGCAGGTCTCTGCACTGGGGAAGGCAGAGTGACTGAGAGGAAGAAAAGGCCCCAAATGAATGGCCAGGTGAAAGCCCCTGCTCTGGACTGTTCTGGACCTGGGGAAAGTCACCAGGGTGCTGCCTTCAGGCCTGCTCTGCAAAGCCCTCTCTTTAGATACCAAACGCATCTTGAACAAAAGGCACTCCCATCCTTCCACACACGAAGAACACTGCAGTCTTCATTTTTATAGTTCTATAGTCTTCTTCCCATATTTTTATTGGTGCATTATAATTATACATAATAATGAGATTTGTTTTTACAAATTTAAACATGCACGTGATATAATAATATAATTTAGTCAATACGCTTCCTCAGCATTTCCCCTTTCCCTCTCCTCCTCCTTTCCCCTGGTGGTCTCTACAGACTTTAAACAATCTTTACAGTGCTGTTTCCAGGTCACTACCTTGGACCATGAGGATGCACCCCTAGAGAGGACCCCACCTCACCTGTGCCGGGTGCCTCTCCCTGTGAGCTCCCATCCCATGTGCTAGGCCCCACCCAGGTGATAGGCCCTGCCCCAGACCCTTGGTGAGGATAATCTCAGGTCATCACAAGCTCCTACAGAAATTCCCACAGAAAATGCTCATCACAATATTTACAATAGTGTAAAACGGAAACTGTCAGAGGACATAAAAGAAACAGCAGGGGCTGGGGGTGTGGCTCAAGCGGTAGCCAGCTCGCCTGGCAGGCGTGCGGCCCGGGTTCGATCCTCAGCACCACATACAAACAAAGATGTTGTGTTCGCCGAAAACTAAAAAATAAATATTAAAATTCTCTCTCTCTCTCTCTCTTTAAAAAAAGAAAAGAAAAGAAACGGCAGGTTCACAGAAATATGATGAAGTCAAGAGAAGTGATGTTTAAAAGAGGGTTTAAGCCTCTTATCCTCAAGTTCCTGGCCTGGGCAGCTTTGCCAGATCCTGTCAAGAAAGAGAAAGAAAGAAAGATGAAAGAGACAAAGAATGAGCGTGAGAGACAGAGAAGAAGGAGGGTTAAGGAACTCAAGGGATTCTTCACACCACGTGAGTGAGAAAAACAGAACACAATACGGAACTGGCTGTGTGGTCTCAAATGGGTCGGAAACTGACAGGATGGTACAAGGTGCAACACCCAAGCTGGGAACCCTGTCTGCTCCAGGAGCCCCCAAAGACCAACAGAGTCTGGGCCTGCTGGGCCCCGGCACGGATTAGCAGTCCCAGCGCTTGCTCCTGCAGGTGTCCCTTGAGCCAGCAGCACCAGCATCCTCTGGAGCTCTGTAGGCACAAGACCGCAGCCCCTTCTCCTAGAGCAGTGCCTGGCCTGTGCTCTGCGGACCAAGGACCAGGCTGTCAGCAGCTAGGGAGCATTTTTCATATGCACTCATTCAACAGGACTGTCCTGAAGGCCAGCTAAGCCTGGCCTGAGCTGGGGTGGGTGTGTGGTGCTGAACAACCACCACCTGCCTTCCGGGGCCTGGGGGTGTGCTGGCCAGCAGGGTACTAAAAAGTAGGCACACGGTTACAGACAGGGGCTCCAGTGGAGCAGCCGTACACCCAGGCTCTGATTTAAATCAGGCGTGTAAGGAGGGGAAAGAGTGGGTGCACACGGAGTGTGAACTGAGCCTGCACAGCCCAGACCAGAGCAGCAAGGACAGCACACAGGGCCCATCATGGTGGGCAGAAAGGCAAGCACAGATCTGGTGTTCCGCTCTCCTCGGAGGTGGGTCCTGGGACCACAAGAGCATCCCCCAGAGGAAGAAGGCTCTCCTTTCTCAGTGCCCATCTCTAACTGCAGAGCCATCTTAGACTGTCAGAGACCTGGCCCAGAGCAGATTCTTCAGGAAGGGGGACAGAGGCTGGACCACCAGCCATACACACACATCCGTGCTACGAATGCTCTTGTGTGTGTGTGTGTGCGTGTGTGTGTGCGTGTGTGTGTGTGTCTGGTGGGCAGGAGCTGCCCCAGAACTTCGAGGGGCAGAACCTATCAGTGTGTGTGCATGCACACGCCCTATAGAGAACTGGAAAGAACTCTATACAGGAAAAGAGGAGGCAGCAGGCTAACAAGAAACAAGCTGTCAACCAATGAGCTATCTGTCGGAGCGTGGGACCGGGCAGTGGTGTGCCGTGGGATGACTTCCTGGCTGACGCGTTGGGACACATTTGAAATCAGGCCACAGGCTGTGAGTCAGGCAGGGTGGGACCTGGCCCCTTCCTGTGCCTTGTCCACCCCCTACGGCCCAGGGTGATAGTGGTGCCACGGTCACACCTACAGAACTGTCTGGGCCATCACTGCATGGAGCATGAGATACCCAGGTGTCTGCTGATGCAAGAGCCCACCTGTGCCCCACCTGTGGCCCCTGTGAGGCCACGTACCCTGCCCACAGGCCTGCTGTTGGCCTTCCGTGTGCTTTGTGTGCTCTGTAGGCTGGGTTGGTGTCAGAAGAGGCCCAGAGACATGCGGGCCACAGAGTCAGTGCCAGGCCTCATGTGCGTGGCCTTCAGCCCGACACCAAGCCTATTTGGAAAGGTGTCACTGTCCCCATTTCACAGAGCAGAAGAGAAGACCTAGCCTAGAAGTCACAAGGCTAGTAATGGGAAAGTGAAAGCCACATTCCAGGAGCACTAAGACAAAACCTGGAGTGCTCCAGTGGTTGGGGGTGGTCAGGAGTAAGGGACCCCCCAGTGGAAGAAGACAACTGGGTGTGGATGAGAGGGGCTGTCTACAAGGGAGCAGTCAGCACAGAGGGGACTGCTCAGAAGCTGGGCACAGGAGGTCCCAGAGAGACCTGGGGGCTAGGGCCAGCCCAGGTCTGGGCGCCTGGGGCCTGCTCATCTGACCCACCTTTATGGGACTTTCCGAGAAGTCATTCCATGGCTGGAACCTGGCCTGCAGAGGAAACTGGGCACATTCCAATGTGCGCTCGTGATACGTGGAAGAGTCAGGTGGTTTCCGGGCAGAGAGCTGGAGAGGGGCTAAGAGGGTATGGGCTGGATCAGGCAACTTACAGATACAAACTCAGACATCAGGCCAAGTTGGGTGGAGCCAGGCTACAGGTTCACATGCTGGCACCGCAACTCTGGACCAGGTGTTAAGCTCTGAGCCTGTGCCTACCTGGTAGAACAGGGATGAGGACACATTTCTTGAAAGGCCGCTGTGAGTGTGACAAGAATGCATTCTGGTGCTCACACTATGTGACATGGGAGAGTGAGACCTCTCCTGAGCTGCGTGTCCCCTGAGGCCTGGAGAAGCACACTGTGCCTGCTCTCACAGGTGCTGCTCAACCTCAGGACCCAAACTTGCACATTTGTGTATGCATCTGTGACAAAGGCAGCTGTGTGGCTGGCTCACACTGTGGGATACGACTGGTCTTCAGCTGAGCATGGGTCCTGACTTCTCAGGAGCAGCCTTAGTTTGCTCAGCCTGTGCCTTTCCTTGTGGAAAGGCAGCTATTTTTAAGGTCATTTTTCAAAATAAAAAGGGTTTATTGTAACTCCATGAGTGACTGAGCCTGCAGTTCTGGGTGGAAGTGGTGCTCTCTGGTGGGCCTTTGTAAGTGACCTTCCGTGCCTGGATCTGAAGGGATCGGTAATGCTCCAGACCAGCCACGGAGAGCCACTGCAGCACAAAAGGAAGTGGGTGAGGTGCCCAGGCCTGTGCTCCTGGTCTGCACTCCCTGCATCCGCCAGACAGACTGCACAGGGCCAGACGTACCCCATGCCAACACTCATGGAAGGATCAAAGGCCCAGACTGCTGAGGAGAGGGGATCTCACAGGATGCAGGAGGCATTTAGGAAGCAGCCCAGCCCCAAGTCGGCGTCCGGAGACACTGAGAAGGGGGGTGGGGGACACTGACCTCAGCGCAGCAGGTGTTGTCTGTTTCTCGTGAGGTGGAGGCAGGGACAATGGACCATGCAGGATGGTGTTGCAATTCAGAACTGCGACTTAATGGCTCTGCCTTGCTGAGCCTCAGGGTCCTCACCCTCCAGGTGGGGAGACTCTACCACATAAGGTGTCAAGAGCGGCAACAGAGACTCTGCCAAGCACATGGCAGGTGCTTCTGGAGAAAGGAGCCTGACATAAAACTTCACTCAAAAGTGCCACCCACACCTGGACCCTCCTGGGTGGCAGCTTCTCCCACACGCCTGATCAGGCTTCTGGGGCAGGGAGGGGCCCACAGAAACAGGCTGCAGAAAGAACCTGGGGCAACCGCACAACGGCACATCTCAGCTACTAAGCACCGGGTGCTGATCCTCGGCCAGGCTGTGACCACTGCCTAAGCTGAGAGAGGTCCTTCCGGCCCTTTGCCCCTCCCACAGCTGGTGAGGCCACACCCCTGAGAAAAAGCAGCAGGACCCTCGGGAGACAGACCTCACCTGTGGGGCCGCAGGGCTCGTTACCTCATGAGGTGGGAGTGGGCTTTCTCAGGCACTGCTTCTCACAACAGGCTACCTGACACCTGCAGCCGCCATTGTTCAGACACGGGGTCATCTTGCAGGCAAACGATGCCACCTCCAGCAAAAGGGGCATGTTCCTGCGAAGTTTTCAGACATAACCGAGCACCTGAATGACACAGTCCAACTCAGCAACTGCTCAGCTTCAGCACAGACTGGATGGCTGCCACCATATTGGTGTTGGTAGGCCCCAGGGGGCTGCAGTCACAGGGTGGGGGTGAGGGGCCACCACCTCCACAGAAGGCAGAAAAGCACATTGTATCACATAGTGACACTCTGTCAGAGCAGCGAGGAAGTGATGTTAGGAATGTGGGGGGGTGGGCAGCCAGTGGTGCATGTCCCTTGCCCATAGAGAACAGGACACTAACATGGCTTTCATATCTAAATTCCTCTAGAATAGCTTACCACTCAAAGCAATCACATTAAGGGTCCTAGGTTCCCTCTTGGCCCTTTCACACCAGCATACGTCCCCAAAAGAAATCACTGAGGGGAAGCAATCTGGGTCTGGGTGTCTTAGTCCATCCATCCTGTCTCAGTAAAGATCTGTGGCCATGGACTCACTGATTCATAATCCAGCCTTTGACAGGAGTACCAATGATGTAAGGTAGAAAGCAGACACATTCACTCAGAAGGCAGGACTTTTAGAAGCAGAGAAGTTTCCCTGATACGCAGCAGTGACATCCTGGAGCAAGAGTGTAAGAATGGAGCCTCGTGGGGACCATGAGGGCAGAAAAAGCAGAACTCTCAGCTCTGCTCCCAACCCGCTTCCCCACAATGCCCACTGCTGTGGACTCAGGGATTGCCAAGAGACCCGCAAAAGTAACCACTCGACCTCAGCATTGAATGGAAGGCTATGGAAACTTCACACCTAAGCAGGAGCCCTAAATTCTGCAGAGCAAACTTGATGATTTGCTTTAATTAATCCACAAGTACTTAATAAGTGTGGTTGAGTCCTTCTGGGATTCCTGTGTCCTCAGACCTGCCATAGCCACAGCTCCACCCTAAATCCAGGCAGGGGGCACAGTCTATGTGCAAAGACAACTCAGTGCTGGGCTGCAGGTGGTGCTGAGGTCACTCCCACAGTGAAGACAGAGCACAGATAGCATGGAAATGGAGAAGGCCCTGAGGTTTCAAGTGCTTAATGCTCTGGATGGACAGGCTGAGATGAAGCTCAGGGAGAGGTGGGGCAGGGCAGCCCAGCCCAGACCCCAGGAGCAGGGAATGACAGGGTAGAGCACTCCCAAATGTCTGCCCAGGAAGTGGTCCTGACCCCCAGGGATCTGCTGGAAGAAGCCAACAGTGCTGGATCTTGGAGACACAGAGCTGGCCATGCAGAGCCCTGAGGAAGTCAGGAGACCCAACAGCAGCAGAAACAGTGATGGAGTTTCAGCTTCCTAAGTTGCTATGTCTTGTCGAGCTCATCTTTTCCAGCCCTGCCTACCACTGACCCATGGCACTAGCTTAACCACCTTGACAAGCAGGGAGGGGGCAAGGCACTAGCCTTTCTCAGAGACGCTCTGACAATAAGCCAACTGTAATTAAGTATTCATCACTTTCTTTAAAAAGTAGGTATTTCCTCAAGTAGCCTAACAGACCATTTGTGAATTAGTAGCTAACAGGAATATCCAGTCATTTCTCATTTGAATCAACTGAACAGACATTTATTGGGTGCCTATTGCATATTGAGCACCACTTTTCACATGTTAGATGCTGAATTTTCCCTTGGAGAAACTGAGGAATCCTGTTAACTTTCTGGCCTCCCAGTGTGCTAAACCCAGAAAACACATGAGGGGAAGACTGAAAAGCCCCAGAGGAGGCAAGACCCATATAGGAGCCTTGCACCCCCCAGAGGAGCCAACCCCAAACCTGAGCCAGCCAGCCTGGTAGGCCTCTCTGTCACAGAGGCAAAGAGCAACCCCAGGGCTTCAACATGGAGGCTGGCCTTGTTAGACAGAGGGCCAACCAGGTTGCCCTTGGGCATCTGGCTTCACGAAGATATGAAGTTAAGGATTTGAATGTTGTGACAAAGGACCCCACCACTCAGCCAAATCTGCCACTTGCTCTACGGAGGCAGGGATGGTGTCAACCCTGGCTGTCTTTGTATCCCAGCGAGGGCCCTGTGCCTGGCATGTAGCAGATGCTCAATAGAGGAGCAAGCAAATAAGCAAATGAATGGACAGAGGGTGGGACTGGACTTCAGAGAACAGACACCAAACAGAGGCCCTCCTTTAAAGGCTTGCAGCAGGAACCTAAGGTGTGCAAGAACGATAGAGCTTCTTTTGGACAACCAGGGCCTCCTGTACTACAGAGGGACGGCTGGACAACCAGGGCCTCCTGTACTACAGAAGGCGGCTGGGACACCTGTATCTATACCTTGGTCCGGCATCCATGGTCTGCAGTTCCTAAGAGCCACAAGCCCTTCTCCACCAAGAGCAGACAGTGGCCCAACTGTGGGTGCTGGAGTCAGGCTGTGGGTTCTATGGGTTTCAGACCCTGTGCTGAGCTTTATGACCCTGGGTAGGTCAGAGGAGCCTGTGGCTCAGTGTCTTTTTATGCATGATGAGAGTGTGAGACAGCCTTTCTTACAGGTTGTAACAGGGATTGATGAACTGTTATTTACATCTAGAAATGTTCTAGAATGAGGGCTGGGGTTGTGGCTCAGTGGTAGAGTGCTCGCCTAGCATGCACGAGGCACTGGGTTCAATCCTCAGCACCACATAAATGTAAAATAAAGATAGTGTCTACCTAAAATTTAAGAATAAATATTAAAAAAAAAACCAGAATTGTTCTAGAACGTAACCTCTGAACTGTAGACAGTGTTCAGGGGCAGCTGCAGAGAAGGGCCCTGGTGTGCGCTGGGAAGAGGCTGGCAGGGGTGGGGTGGGTGATGAGCTGTAAAGGGGACAGCACCTCCTTGGGCTCCCACGTTCATATACAACTAAAATTTGCCAAGAGGAACTGGGGAGCCAGTGGACATGGATTTGACATGGAAACAGCCAACTGGACAAACCCAACCACCCAGCAGTTCTACCGCCATCACTCTCCCCTTCCATAAAATTGGGAGGACTCCGCCCTGTATCTGAAGTGCCCTTGGTCCTAGGAAAGGGCTTGACCCCCTGCCCAGGTATGGTGCCCCAGGAAGGCTGTCAGCATGCTTTACCACTCCAGATCCTACCCACCAGAGGTGGGCAGCCTTCTGGGTACACTGATGCCACCATGCCCCCAGACTGACGTGCTACCTGGGTTCCTGACAAGTCTCCTCTGGATGCCACTTCCCAGATCAAGTCCCTGAACCTGTTTGAACACATACGTGAACAGTACAGCAAACCAGAGTCTTAAGAGGGTGTAACTGACACACAGATGAGTCAAACTGTGTCCAGGCAGTTCTCAACTGGCCCACGGAAGGCAAGTCCCCAGCCACTCAATAGGGAGGCTGGCCTGGGCTCCATCTCACCCCATGTCTCATCTCAGAAGGAAGGGTGTGCCCCTGCAGCACCGTGGTGGCCAATGAGATCAGCTAGTGATAATATCTTGGGGATCAGAGGAGACATGCTAATATAAGGCCCTGTGCCCAGATGTCCCCAGCAGACTGCCCAGCCAGCACAGGATCAGCTTGTGCCAGCTTATTCCCACCCTTTGGGAGTGCAGGGCTAGTGCCTAGGGCAAGGCCCCTCTACTGATAGAGGGGCCAGTTCCACCTGCACTAGCAGCTCTCATAACTCAAAAAGACCACTGATAGGAAAAATGATACAGGACAAGAGCAGAAAATTAAAAATAGGTATACAAATAGCCAATACATGTGAAAACCTTCAAATCACTAATAACTCAAGAAATGCAAATTCAAACAATGGGACATGGTTTTACTTATATAGTCTGGAAGGTATGAGAAAATGCCCAGCACTGGGAGAAGAAGAGGAGAGAGAGATGGATGGACGGATATCAAACAGCATAGAAACTGGCAGAAATGAGTGCCCAGAACATTCGGCAATATTTATTAGCCTTAGAAATGTGCATACCAAGTGCTTACTTAGCATGCCAGAGGCCCCAGGTTTGATCCCAGCATCACACAAACACACACACACAGAAAGGCCCACAAAGGTGCATAACTTTCTTCCAAGTAATTTTACTTCTAGGGGTTTGTCCTAAACAAACAATAAGAGCCCTGCACTGACTTAACCGAACCAATAATCTTCACATCACACACACACACACACACACACACACACACACTCCTTTATGTGAAGATTTAAAAACACTATTTTACTATGGAAAAAAAAAACCTGAAAGTAATCTGAGTGAGAGATTGGTTAAATTAATATATTTTAGACATGAGAGGGCCTGAAGAACTTTTCAGCCCAGATCTCGAAATGCCAGAGGATCCTGATCCACAGAAATGAGCTCTTGCCATGGTGGGCTCTGCTCAGTCTTAGATTGCTCTCAGATTCACTGACTCTCTCCATCTTGGAAAGTAAGCAAATCAGATATGATGCTCACTTTGCACAAGACAACTGAGGCTGGGAAAGGTTAAATGCCTTGTCTGAAAGCCCCAAAGGTAGCAGGTGGCAGAACCCAGGTCCACTCGCTCTCTGACTGCCATGCTCTGTGGTGCTCCGTCCAGGTTGCATTAAGTCCTAATCTCATGAAGTTCTGCCTCCTATATGGTGACAACAGTCACTCTCTGCAGAGAAGACTCCACAGTAAGTACCTGTGGGAGGGCATGTGCAGAAGGAAGAGCCATGTGGACCCTCTGACAAGCAGCAAGTCAGGCTGTGTGACAGGAGGAGATATGACAGCTACTTCAGGGGGCCCAGGTCCATGAGGCGTCCTGAGGACTCCCAAGTCCAAACTCCAGCCATGACACTCACTGCTCTTGAACTTGAGTTTCCTGTGGGGCATGGGGCAGCACCTCTCTACTGAGCAGGGCTGGAAGAGGCAGGCAGACTAACACCCCTGGACAGGCAAAGGCAGATCCCTACTCTAGCCCCTGGCAGCCTGCACAGGCGCAGTTCCAGAACTGCAGGGTTAGGACCAGTGAGAGCACCTCCAGATCTGTCCTAGGGCCTTGCTATGTTTGAAAAGGCACCTCACACAGCTACGGACTACCAGAACAGTGTTCCATACTGACCAACTCACTTAAGTTGAAGTAGGCACTGCACAACAGGCAGCAGGAGAGGTCCCTGTGATGAAAGGCCCTGTACCTGACTGAGCTGCTGGCCACACAAGTGAGCACTCAGCACTGTGCTGATATCCACAGTTGGCACAGGCCACATGGTGCCAGTCACATAAGATGTCAGCTTTGGGGGAGGCAGGATGAAGAGTCTTGGGGTCTATTTTCTCTCACAACTGTTGGTGAACTACAATGATCTCAAAACAAGAAACCCCAAACACTAGGGGCTTAGTGGCTACTGTACAGAGTTCAATAGGGCAGATTCTTCAAACTCCCTCTGCTACTGCGGGTCCTTCCTTCACAACCCATGGATAGCACCCCGGATCTATGGGTTTGGACCAGAGAAGATGGGCATGGATAGGGATTACCGAATTAGCATTTGGGGAAAGGGCAGGAATTCAAAAGATGACTGTGTCTTCCCAAGAGGAAAGGAAATCCCGCAACTCCGGGATGTGGCCATGCCCCTTGCGAGGTCCCCCACGAACCCCTGTGAGGGCCCTGGAAATCCTACACCGATGGATCCTTTGGGCCACCTGTAGTCTAGGGTGGGACTCGCCTCCCCAGAGCCCAGAGAAAACACTGGTCCTGTGCCCAAGATGAACACAGAGCTAGTGGCCCGGCCCCTTTCCCACCACTCTGGCAGCTTCCACCTCACTTTACCGAGAAAGGGTACGCAGCCAGAAAGGGTGAGCGGGCCACTCAGTTCTCAGGCAGCAGTCAGCAAAAGGATTAAGGGCCCCTCTCCCACAGGGCCATGAGTGACTGCAGCTCCTCCTCTGCCCCCTGCGTGCACCACAGAGACCCTCCCAGACAAAAGAGTCTGCTGAGAAGAAGCCGCCCCCGCAAAGGGCAGAAGCTCCAGATCCTATCAACCAATTACCCAGACACGCACACTGCACCCGCAAGTTAGGGCACGCTCAGCCTGGCGCAGGCATCAGGAGCTGGGGCGCGCCCAGGGTGGGGGTCTGGGTCTGGCCCCGGGACGCGCGTCCTGTAGCGGGTCAAGTTCTGAGCGCCCACGGAGGTGAGGATGTGTGGGCCAGGGGCCCGCCTCAGACTTGGGGTCTGAACTGAGTTGGGGGCACTCCCGGGTGAGGTGTCTGAGTGGGGGGCACGTTTGGGGGTGGGGGTGGCTGGATCTCGGCCAGGGGCGTGCCCCAGGGGTGGGGGCTAGGGGCACGACCGGGGCCAGGGAATCTGGTACACGGAGCCAGGTTGGGTGGCGGGCCGGGCCCTGCCCCTGTAGCCAGCGACCAGCCTCCTCGCTGGTAACGAGGCTTCTTCGTAGTCAAGGAGGCGGCACGGCAGGGTCCCTCCCCGGGCCCTCCACAGCCCGGAATCCGCACAGTCCCGTCCCCCAGTTCGCCCCGGAAACGCCGCCCTCCCTTAACGTGTGGCGCGCCCGGGTCGCCTCTTACCGTGTAACAAAAGAGCAGCTCTCGGGGAGCGGGTCTGGAGCGTGCACGCACTGTCCGACAGCCCTCAGTCCCAACAAGACCCTCCCGAGGCTGCCAGGCTTTGTGTCTGTGCAGGGGGCGGGAAGAAGGGCCGGGGTCCCCCAGGCACATCCCAGGAACCCAGCGCACAGTGGCGCGCGGTGCCGGAGCTCGAAAGTTGGCGCCGGTCGCCTCCCACACCGCTCCGGTCCCCCTCCGCGGGGACCCCGATCGTTTGCCAGGGGAGGGGTGCAGATCGTCGGGCAGCCTTCCTGGGCTTACCTTGCTCTTGACTTCCACCGCGCTGCAGTCGTAGAAGCGCAGGGTCTGAGACTTGTGAAAACTCCGGTTCATGGTTTCGGCCCCGATCAGTCTCGTTTCGCCCTCAAAGCTCAGGGGCCGCAGAAAGACTCTTGGGGGCGACGCCCCCAGCCGTCGGCCCCGGCTCCGGCCCCGGCCCGCGCTCGCTGGGGCGACCGGTTGCCTGGTGTGCGGCGGGCCGGAGCTGGCCTGGCCGCGCGCCTCCGGGACTCCAGGGGCCGCGCGCGGGAGGAGCGCGGGGACGCTGGTGCGCGCCGCTCCGCCTCCCCACGCCCCGCCTCCTCACGCCCCGCCTCTTCGTCTTCCCACGCCCCACCTCTCTACCTCCCCGTCTCCCCAAGCCCTGTTTGCACCCTACCTCCTTACCTCCCCGCCTTCCCTAGCCCGGGAGGACCCGGCTACGCCCCCACCCGACTGCTGTTCACAGCAACGTCAAGTTTCTTTCTCTGCGTTCCCGGAGCCTGGGAATAGAAGCACCACCGACCTGCGGCGCGGGAGGCGGGTGGAGGAACTCGTTTTGTTTGCCTCCAAAGGAGGCCTGGGAAAGGAGCTCACTTGCCGTCGTCTTGGGTAATTATTCATAAGGGTGCTGGGGAGAACCTGCGGAGACCTGATCTCACTGGGCATCACCTGCCCGCACTGACTGCCAGGCTGCAGGTGGGAGAAGGTCCTTCAGGGGGCGAACTCCAAAGGCGCAGTCAAGCTCAGGCCAAATGAAAAGGGACAGGAACAGGTAAGAACGCCCCTCTGATGAGAGGGAGACTTGAAGGCAGCTAATATAAAAAAAGGAAGAAGTGTGGAGAAAGGTGGCACCCATTATTAGCGACGTCCCTAAGGACTTGTTAATAAGCATCGGAAAGAGGTGAAAGAAACCAAGATATAGCCTGACTCTTGAGCCATTCGTGAGGAAGTCGGAAAGATAAGTAACGGGGTTTTAAAAACACTGTTGTAAACCGGGCTCGACGGTGCAGGCCTGTACTCCCAGCTACCCAGAGACCTCAGGCGGGACCGCAAGTTCCAGGCCAGCCTGGACAATTTAGCAGACCCTACGTCAAAATAAGAAAAAGGGCTGGGGATGTGGCTCAGCCGTAAAGCCAAGCAAACAATAAAAAAAAGACTGTTGTGTTCTCCCAGTTTTTGTAATTTGCAAGTTACATAATTATAATGTTGCCATAACCTCATGGCACG
The DNA here is from genome assembly GCF_047511675.1 of Marmota flaviventris. Classification (NCBI taxonomy): domain Eukaryota; kingdom Metazoa; phylum Chordata; class Mammalia; order Rodentia; family Sciuridae; genus Marmota; species Marmota flaviventris. Next base: position 116,939 of record NC_092513.1, on the reverse strand, counting down.
AGAAACATGGTGTATCCAAGGAGGCGAAAGTAGAGTGAGATCCCTGACGTGGTGGGACTCCACTCACCTGAAACCTGGGTGCTGTAGGTGCCCTCCACCTCTCTGCATGTGTATTCATATGTGGTGAAATGTGACCATGCTGTTTGTCCAGTTTTGCAACCTGCTTTTGTCACTGCTTGTTGCATGATTAACGTTTTCATTGTGTTTTTAGAAAACACATTTTAACTTGTAATCCCAGCCGGTCCGGAAGCTGAGACAGGAGGATTGTGAGTTCAAAGCCACCCTCAGCAATATCGAGGTGCTAAACAACTCAGTGAGACCCTGTCTCTAAATAAAATACAAAATAGGGCTGAGGATGTGGCTAAGTGGTAGAGTGCCCCTGAATTCAATCCCTGGTACCAAACCAAACCAAATCAAACAAAAAACACAATTTAAAACTTCATGTCATAGGCTTGATTTATGATCATTCTATTTTTGCTGAATATTTAAGATGTTTCCAATGCTTAGATTTTATATAATGCCCTGTTTCCCAAATTTGCTTAGTTTTGTATCATTTATTGGAAATCAACACCTAAAAATTGAATTATTAGGCCATTAAATACACGTATTCCCTATGCCTTTGGAACAGATCGCCACACTTCATTCCCCCAAATTTAATTTTCATTTACTTTTGTTATATATTTGTCTTGTTACAGGCCAGGGGACTAATGCTAGGCCGTAAAGGCTCAGAGTCACGATCCCTACCCATGAGAGAGGCACCAGGCTCGGCAGAGGGTCAGATTTGTAGATGGACTCCCAAACAGACACATATGGGTGAGCAAGCTGAGAACAGTGCCAGGGAGCCACACTCCACAGCAGCCTGGGGAACTTCTGAAAACTGAATGCGAGTCAGACCTTCCATGATCACATGCTGCCCTATCCAGGGAAACCTTGTTTATGGGTGGGAGAGGCGGAGGAGCATCGTGAGAGGAGGAGCTCCAACCCAGACATTTCCGAAGTGGAGCAATGGACAGCATTCTGGGAGTGGGGAGGGAAGGAGGGAAATTGCAGGTTTGGGCTCTGGGTAACAAGCAGCCCTTCCATGGGAAGGTGGGGTGTAAGTGCCTCAGGCTGGCCTTGACCACCAGATGGGGTGCAGCATTCTCTGGAATCCTGTGGGAACCCTACGGTTCAGAGTGTGGTCCCAGGCTAACACTCTCATAGGGCTCCTCAGCAGCGCACCACCCAGACCTGCTGAATCAGAGCTCTGTGAACGAGGTCCTAGGCCTCATGAGCACAAGGACGTTCTAGAGGGGCTGTACCCAGCTCTTAATCACTGCTGCCCTCAGGACTTGGTTGGCATAAGAAACAGCAAGAGGACGAGGAAGCCACTGGATTTCTAGCTGGGCCTAAGCAGGGTTCTCTGGGCCTCAAGCCTGACATCAGGTTGGGTGTGGACTGGCACAACTTTCAGAGCCTTCAGCAGGAAACGTTTTCACATTCTGGCCTCAGAGATAAAGGCAAATGTCCCTTGGGCCCTGGCCTGAGAGCCTGTCCTTCTGCACAGCTGTGGGGTCATGGAAGCCTCAGGAGGAATTGTTGGTGGGCTGGTCTCAGTCAGAAAGTGGGGAAGAAAATAGGGACAAGTAAGGCTTACTCTTCCTCAAGCCATTGTTTCAAAGAATCAGTCTTTGGTAGTGACCAAAGCCAGGTGTGTTGAATTGTTAGGCCATTAAATACACATATTTCTCATGCCTTTGGAACAGTATATGCTTGTAGTCCCAGCCATCAGGGAGGTTGAGTCAGGAGGGTGGCTTGAGCCCAGGAGTTTGAGGCCAGCCTGGGCAACACAGTGAGACCCCAACTCAAAAACAAACTGCTGAGTCGGGTGCAGTGGCATACGCCTATAATCCCAGTGGCTAGGGAGGCTGAGGCAGGAGGATGGTGAGTTTAAAGCCAACCTCAGCAAAAGCAAGGCACTAAGCAACTCAGTGAGACCCTGTCTCTAAATAAAATACAAAATAGGGCTGGGGATGTAGCTCAGTGGTTGAGTGCCCCTGGGTTCAATCCCTGGTACCCAAACAAAACAAAACAAAAGTGCTGCCAACTGAGCACAGACCTGCAGAATGCATGCTTTGGGTTGTTAGTATCCAAAATGAAATTTGTAGGAGACTTCAAAATCCCAAACACATAGGTCAGAAAGAAAGGAGGTTGGCAATTCACTATGCTTTTCACTTTTCAGATAACAAAACACAAAGAGAAATTGTGTTTAGGATCCCTGGTAACAGAATTACCAGCCTAAGGGTTGGGCCCACTAGGCAGCAGAGTTCAGTGGACTACCTGTGGTGAAGGATGGGTGTCAGGTCAGGAGGTCTGAGCAGGAGGCGGCCCTGTGAGGTGCAGCAGTGGTGGAAACTTCACGGGCATGCTGCATCTTAACAGGGGGGCATAGCCCCCAGGGGTTCCCCCAGGGGCACATCCATAGTCAAAGAGGGTGTGCTGCTGGCTGGTGGAGGCCAGTGCTGCTGCGGAAGAGGTGATAATGCCCAGGACAGCTCCACAAAGAGGGGTCAGCCAACACCATGTGTGGTGCTACTGCCAGAAGTCTGGTCCCTGCCCATCCCTTCCTGCCCCAGGAGGTGGGCTGTCTGCCAGCTCAGTCAGGTGTAAGGGCCTTCTGCACTCTGCTAGCAGTGGAGTGGCATCTGCATGTCACCCACCTGGAGCAACCTCAATGCCAAATTGAGGAAATCCACCTAGGCTAACATAGTTATCTCTTGGGTAGGATACAAGGGATTTCCACACCTTTCCTATGTCCTCTGTATTTAAAAAAGCCTGCTGAGTGTGTGTGCCTAAAATCAAGCAGTGCCGTGATGGAGGTGTGTGGCTATAAGACCCACCCTGTCTACGTAACTAGAGGCTGCTACCCGGGAACACACCTGCTGGGAGGACGATGGCATGCTTCTAGGGGCCTCATCTGCTCATGTCCAAAATGACCCTTCAGCAAAGTCCTTGTGGGTGTGGCATGTGCCAGAGAGGGTGATGCAGGCATTTGATTTCCACAGCTTAACCTCAGTGACTCAATGCAGAAGAAATACAGAAGCATCTTAAGGAGGCTGTCTGTGGACAGGCGTAACACTGGTGCCTGGCCACTGTGCTTGGCCTGCCTGTGTGTTTTGAGAGTAGGCTTTACATCTGAGGCCCAGCAGGGACCAATCCTGAAATAAAAATTGCAATTGAAGCTATAAAGACACAGAATTCCCAAGATTTTGTTTATTGAAAGCCTGGTATGGTGTAGTCACCTAGTACTCTATGGTATGTACCTACTGCCAGCCTACAGTTACCGCCCCATTTTACCAGGGAAACAGGCTTTAGGAGGTCAACTCAAGGCCATGCCACCGGAGGTTATAGCACCAGGGTCTTAGCATGCCTTCCAGCCCTGGCTATCACCTTGACTTGGAGGGCCACAGGCAGGATTTGTGAATGTGAAGGGGTAGAAGCCGGCAACAGCGAAACGACACAGCCAAGGAGAGTTCTGTTTAAACCTCAAACTATTTCAGGTAAAAATAAGTGTTGCATCTTTAACACTTCAAATCCAGGCATCCACAGGGGTGAAGTGGGCACACTCCCTGGAGCAACAGCTCTGCCAGAGGAAATGCCCACATTAGACTTTCATCTGTTTGACCGGGTAAAAGCTTCTTTATCTATTGGCTGCAGACTTATGCTGCTGCTTTGGACTTGGTCACAGGCAGAGCTGGGCAGTCTGTGCATGGTGTGGAGAGGGTTCCAGAGGTTACAAGTGCACCCATCCGGTGAGGTGCCACCTTCCCCTCCCTGAAGCCCTTCCCATCTCCGCCTCTCCACTAATGGCAGCCTCCTCTTCTCCTCAGGCCTCTCCTGGCTGCAGATTTTCATGGATTGCCAGCCTGGAAGACTTCTGTCAGGAGTCCTTTTTGGTTAATTTGGAGTAATTCGCCTGGGTGGATTAGTGCAGAGTCTGTTTGCTGTGTGATGTCTCTGTGGATACGGCATTTCCCCTCCAGGACCTGGAGGGGCTTCAGCTGACTTTTGGGGTCAGTGTGCAGCATGCACATGTGACCCTGGGCTGGGTCCTGGCTCCACTCGTGCTCTGCCTTGGTGTCCTCACCTGTGAAATGCTGGTGCCTCCTCCTAGGGGGATGGATGTGCAAGTGCTTTCCAAGCTTAGAGGTGCCCATGTTTCTGCTGCTACTGCACCATAGGATCAGATGTCACCTTTCATTTATCAGTGCCACACTCTCAAGCACTTTGGGCAAAGGTCTCCAGGGCTGTTGGGTTTGCTGGGGAGGTCAGGATATGGAGTTAACACAGGAGAAGGCGAGACAGGCCTGGCAGGACCAGGAGCAGGAGGTTTCAGGGCCAGTGGTTCCAGCTTGTGAGCATGGACAGAGCGGGAGGCATCAGGTCTCTGCTATACCCAGCTGCTCCTCTGAGTCCCACATTTTCACCCCTAAATAGGAGCCAGGGTAGCCACTCAAGTCCTTAACCCACTGGCCAACTCACAGGGAACATGCAAATTAACATGGTGCTGATGTGTAACGGGGAGCTCAGGATGGGAGCTGGTTCCACAGGTGCTCGGCAGGTGCATCCCTGGCTGCACTGCTCCTGCTTTGCACAGAATTCCTGCTCTTGGAAGGGCATCTCAGATGTGGTGCTTCAGGGAACCTTTCCAAGTGTTGACATGTACTTTCTTTCTGGCTATTTGCTTCCCACTTCCACCTCCTGCCATCCATTAGTCACCCTGGCCTTTAGCTTCCTGTAAGGACCTGAGCTTGAAGACTTCTATAGACATCTAAAGTGTGCAGACCTGCACTGCCTTCATTTTTGGTCCTTGACCCTGGAGACCCTATGCAGGAAAAGTCAACGTGCTGTGAAACCAACAATTAATAAATCGCAGGCTCTGCTGTGCCCTGGGGATCTTCCGCACTTCAAAGAAATATAAACAACACAAGACATATCTATGTATTTAAAATGAAATTGTGCTTAGAGAAATTTCATATTGAGCTTTCTCTTTGAAGATGATACTTTGGTGTAAAAGTCTCCTAAGAAAATGTGTTCTTTAAAGCAACAAAAGTGAGCTGAAATTATGAACATAAAGTATCCATTTCAGGGGTAGAGTCCTTTCCCCCTATTGCTTAAGGTGGAGTGCCCAGAGAATTCAGTTCAGATCCCCTTGCGGCTGCACCTGGTCTCCATCAGAGTGAGCTGGGCACACCCTGGGGGTCTCAGCTGGAAGGATGCTGTCATCCCTTATGTTCTGGCACTGGCAAGGCTTGAGGTGGGCAAGAGCACAGAGGGTGAGGTGGCAGGTGGCAAAGACTATGTGTGTGCCCCACAGTTGTGCCCCAAGTGTGTCCCAGCTCTGGTCCCTCACACAGGGAGGATGCAAGGTCAGGAGTGGCCTTCACGAGCCCCAGGTGCTGATGTGCTCCCTGACCCCCATCATGTCTCATCCTGTCAGTGTCCCTACCATGGCTGCTCTCCTCCCAGGCTCAAGCCCCTGTCCAAAGGGCTTCCTGCCTCCCACCTTCTGGCTGACCCCACTGAACCTGTTAGAGTTCACTGGGCAGCAGGTGTCCTGGACCTAAGTTATCCCAGCAGCTCCACTGGTCACACTCTGCTCATTTGTTTTCTGTCTCTGACCTCACACTAGGCTCACAGCCTGCTCTGCTGGTAGGTGCATGTGGATTCTGAGTTGTCCTAGAACAGTGGGCTCAGGATCCACCCAGAGCTGAAGGGCAGGTGGTGTGTCTCTGCCCCCCAGCCTCAGTGAAGGACATGACCTGGAGTGAGGGAGTCTAGGATTCAGGGGTGTTTTCTTATGGAGGTTGTTCTGTGGAAGTGGTACTGTCTGACTTACTACCTAACCAGGTTAAGTGGATGTCATACGGGTCAAAGGTCTAGGCAACAAAATTAGTGGCTAATTCCCAGGAAAGAATCATTTCTCCTTTTTAGCCACAAGCTGGTCCTAATGGTGATCATTTAAAATCAAAGGCAAGGAGCAGACACAGTGAGGTCATCTCAGGAGGGCAACATGGGACATGAGCTGGGTGGCGCCTGCCCCGAGCTACGTCCCTCCCAGCTCCTGCTCCAGGGTGGAGGCCAGGGACTGAGCTGTCCACTGTGGAAAGTGTATAGTGCATTCCAGAGCCTCTTGATCTGCCCCAAGTACACAGAGTGTATTTGTGGGTGGGTTGTATCTTCAGTGACAGGAATGTTTCAAAGAGCCACCTCTGCCAACCACTTATCAAATACATGGTCACCAGGACTCTGAGGTTGAAAATCTGTTGCTGACTGTGTTTCCACCAAGGGTTCAAACATGGGAACTCCACCTCCTCCAGGCCTCTCCTCTGAGATCCCAGGAGCTCCATGATCATACCTCCAGGGCACAGGTATGGGATGATAGGAGAGCATCAGGAGCCCTGAGCCCATGCTGAGTGCTCCCTGGATGGGGCAGGAGACACTGCATCAGCCACCTGGAAAGACGGCCTTCACTCAAAGCACTGACTCTTCACTGGGCAGCAGGTGTCCAGAAGTCTGTCTCAGTTTGCATCTGTCCTCAGGTCCCCACTTGGCTCTGCAGGGAGACATGTTACACATTTAAGAGCTATTCCTCTAAAAATGAGCAGCACAAAAGTTTACTAACCTCTCTCATCCCCTCCAGAACAGAGGCCAGATTTACAGAGACTTGCAGCCTCCTGTTTCAGACAGGAGTGACATTTGGAAGTCTTCAGTCCTCATCTTATACCTCCAGAAAGTAACCCCATAATGAGGTTGCATTCTATCCTCAGCAGGAGCAATCATCTCACAGGAACTGAATTGAGCCCTCAAAGAGAAAGACTTCTCTGGACCCAGCACTAGAGAACTATCCACAAGACCACAGTGTTACCAAGGCTCAATTCTTCCTCCATTGAAACCTAAGGCTCGCCTCAGCACCCCAGAGACGTGGCTGAGGCACCTGCCTTCATGGTGCCTTCCCAACACAGCCACATTGAAGTTTCCTTCCCTGGTCTTCAGCATTGCTTTTGGGGCCCTGGAGTCTACCCTCTGGTCCAGGAATTTATACCAAATGACACTATTTAAGTTGAAATTGGCACAGTGAGGCTTTCTCATCCCACTACCACGAGTCTCATCCAAAGTCACATTTCTTCTCTCCAGGTTTTCCTCTGCACCTGCTCAAAGTGGTCTTCCTGTCTTTTTGGTGAAGCCATGTTGGAGCCTCAGGAAACTTCCCAACCAAGGACTCTGAAGCATCTCCCTTGCAGATGCTCTCTCAGCCACAGCAGACTGCATTCCCCACATTCCAGAGCCATGTGGAAACCATTGTTTGCATCTGTGCATTTCCAACAGTGGGGCTCTCCTGGATGCCTCTGGACTAGTGTGAGGCTCCATGGTTGCAGTGCAGAGCCTGCTTGCTGGTCAGTGGGAGCTGCAAGGCTGTGGCCAGGTGGGGACCTGACAGACAGGCAAGCATCACCCAGGTATCTCTGGTTTTGGTCTACAATCCCATAGCACACATTCAGAATATAAGCAAAAGCATCTGGGACATCCTCCTCCTCTAAAGATTCTCCCTCCACTTCTCTGGTTTCTCGCTCTAGGTATAACATGCCTGAGAAGTGAGCAGTGCAGACAGCTGCTCCTCACCCCAAAGGCCCCTTTCCTGGTCTTGTGCTCTGTGTTCCCCATGGCCTAAACTCTCTGTCCTTCCCATGCATGTCTCACAGAAGGGCTCCTGGTTCCCTGTCCACTCCCCATTTCTCCTAAGCAGAGCCAACTGGCTTCTGCTCCCACATTACCAAAATGCCTCCAGCTAGAGCCAGGGCTTTGGTCAGAGTGACTCCTGCCCAATGGACCCACTAAGGTGGGGTCTCCTGGGGGCATCTAGTGACAGGATCCTCCAGGCCTCCTTGTTTTCTCTGGCCCAGCCAGCTGCCACCTCCCCCCTCTCCTCCTAGCCTGCTCGATCTCCTGGCTCCATGTGCTCCCACCTCCTGGAGATGGATGTGACCTGGAATCCTATCAATGCACCACACCCTTCCTGCTCCTTACCCTGCCTTGGTGGCACCTGGTCCCCAAGGGTCCAAACATGGGAACTTCTCCTCCTCCCAGGCCTCTCCTCTGAGATCCCAGGAGCTCCATGATCAAACAGGGTCTGTACTTTACTTTGTAAAGGCCTGAGGTCAGGACTCCCTTTCCACATACACCTGCTGCCCTGGCCTGCCTCTGCAGAGACACACAGAGTCACCACTTCTGCTCTCTTTCCCCACCCCGCCTCCCCTCCAGGCCCCTGATCTTCCTCCTAGATGGCTCTCAGGTCAGGTTCCACCTCATTTCCTCTCAGGAAGCTCTCACTGGCTGTCACCTGGCTGGCTTACTCGGGTCCCCAGTGACTGGCCCTGCTTGCTGCCCACCCTCCTGCTCCTCCCTCACAGGCCATCAGCATGGTCTGGCCACCCTCTTCTTATGTGCTCTGTGGCTTCTTGCTGCTTCTAGGGAAGCCCAAGTCTCTTGACCCAGCACCTAAGGACTGCAGCCCCGCCTTCCACCTCCCTCCCTGTGTCTCCAGAGTGAAAGATCCTAAGTGTCCCCAACATCCCCTCCACCCCAGCAGACGTCATGTGCCACACACACACCTGCCAGAGACATGCAACACTCAGCATGAAGTGCTCTCCCAACACCCACCCAGGGCTCTGCCTGTGGACTGCTCTGTGTGCACTACGGCCTTATTCTGTGATGTGGAGCACCCCCAGAGCTGCCTTGAAGAACTGGGATAGCTCTGCTCCTCAGTCAATGCCTCAACTCCTGCTCCTTCCTCAGGAACAGCACCGCCCAAGGTGTGGTCCGAGAGCCCAGCCTGAGGACTGTGGGCACCTTCTGCAGGCAGTGTTTCCGGGCCCATCAAATTGGAATCTTTGAGGAACAAGTGAAAAGGCGCGAAGAAAGCAGAAGTGATGTTCATGCTTGTGGGTGTTTAAAATCTCCACTTCTCATTTAATCATTCCATGTAGGAATGAATAAATTCTAAGGCCACTTTATAAATGAGAGACGGAAACTCTGAAAGGTTAGTTAACTTTCTTAAGGTCACACAGCTGGAACATCTGACCTCCAGCTGTGAACACCGTGAAACCCACTTGCCTGTACCCACCTTCCCCCTTCCTGCCTCACCACCCATGATCCCACCCTGCAGGACTCTGCGGGTCCCTCCTCCTCTCCTTCACAGTTGGCTGGGGCCTCCTGGTACAGTAAGCCCAGTGCTGCTCTGCTGCTCAAACTTTGCCACCTGCTTGTTGTAGCCCCAGCCCCATGGTTCTAGGAAAAACTTCTCACTTCCAGACCCAAATCCTCCTGCTGTCTAACCCTAAACTCCTGTTGAAAAGGCCTGAGAGGAAGGCTGAGCCTCAAACTGGAAATGCTAAATGAAACCAAGAAGGCTAACATGGGGTTCTCGGCCACCCACCTGAAGGACATCGCTGCCACACGGCTTTCTTTAGGCCAGTGCTTCTTGCAACACAGTTTACTGCACAGTTTAAGTCTAAGATATTTATAAGAACACACACAGAGTTGGCCATTCTTTTATTCTCCCACTTTTTTTATTGGTGCATTATAGTTGTACATAATGGTGGTATTTGTTGTTATATATTTGCACATGTGCACAATATCACTATTGGCCAACATCATTCCCAGTATTTCCCCTTTCCTTCCCCTCCTCCTTACCTCTGCCCCTTTTTCTATTCTACTGATCTCCCTTTTATTTTCATGAGCTCTCCCACCTCTCTTTTCCTTTTTCATCATTAGCTTTCACATAGCAGATAAACAGACCACCTTTAACTTTCTGAGTTTGGCTTTATTTTGCTTGACATACTGGTCTCAAGTTCTATCCATTTTCCTGCAAATGGCATAATTTCATTTTTCTTTATGGCTGAATAAAACTCCACTGTAAACATGGGTGTGCAAATACTGCTCTAGTACGCTGACTTTAATTCTTTAGGCTAAATACTGAGGCGTGGTCCAGCTGGGTCGTGTGCTGGATTCACACCTACTCCTTTGAGGAGCCCCACACTGATTTCCACAGTGGTTGTACTAATTTAGTCTCACCAGCAGTGTAAAAGTGCTTTTTCTTCTCCCATCCTCTCCAGCATTTATTGTTATTTGTATTCTTGATGACTGCCATTCTGACTCGGGTGAGATGAAATCTCAGTGTGATTTTGATTTGAATTTCTCTAATTACTAATGATGTTGAACACTTTCTTATGTATTTGTTGGCTATTTTTATTTCTTCTTTTAAGAAGTGTCTGTTTAATTCATTTACCCATTTATTTATTGGTTATTTGTTTTTTTGGTGGTTTTGAATGTCTTTATATAGTCTAAATATTAATCCTCTGTCTGAAGAGTAGCTAGCAAAGATTTTCTTCTATTCTGTATATTCTCTCTTCACATTTCTTTTTCGCTGAGCAGGTTTTTAATTTGATACATCCCATTTATCAACACTTGGCATTACTTTTTGATCTTTAGGGATTTTATTGAGAAAGTTGATGCTTGTGCCTGTATGCTGGAGTGTTGACCATATACTTTCTTCTAGGAGATGGTTTATGGTCTAATTTCTTTAATCTTTCAGTTGATTTTTGTGCAAGCTGAGAGATAAGGGTCTAGTTTCATTCTTGTACATACAGATAGCCAGTTTTCCCAGCACTATTTATTTAAAGGCTCTTTTTTCCCATGTATGTTTTTGACACCTTTGTGAAGGATCAGATGAGTGTAGGTGTGGGTTTGTCTCTGTGTCTTCTACTCTGTACTATAAGTATATGTGTCGTGTGTGTGTGTGTGGGGGGCAGGGTTGCTGGGGATTGAACCCAGGGCTTTGTGCATGCAAGGCAAGCACTCTACCAACTGGGTTATATCCCAGCCCTATGTGTCTGTTTTTATGCAAGTGCCATACTTCTAGGGGAAGGCATTTTTTAATATGGTTTCTATATATCATTCCTAATTATTGGTCTGTTTAGGTTTTCTATGTCCTCTTGATTCAGTTTTAGCAGGTTTATGTGTCTATTTCTTCTAGTTTTTCCAATTTATTGGAATATAAGTTTTCAATATAGTCTCTAATGTTCTGCTGAATTTCTGTAATGTCTGTGATTTCTCCATTTTCATCTCTAATTTTATTAATGTAAGTCTTCTCTCTTTTCATTTTGGTTAGTTTGGCTAAATGCTTATCAATCTTGTTCATCTCAGAGTTAGCCACTTTATTGCACAAAGTGTGTCCACTGAAAGCCCATTTCTGTGCAAGGGCAAACCTGCATTTACTTCCCCTTGGCCAGCCTTTCACACCCCCTTTTGCAGCTGCCCGCTCTTTCCAGTAGCATCCACTGGGCTTAGACACTGAACTTCTGCTGGAACCCAGAAGGCCTTGGTGGAAAACTCTTGTGTCCAAGATGAGGACAACCTGGTGTCTGTAGGACAGGGAACCTCCTGGCAGTGAGGAGGCGGGGCTTAGTGCCCCATGGGGAAGGGCCACAGGTCAGAGCAGTGCCCAGAGCCCAGCCAAGTGTAGGATGCCTTCTGCAGTCTTCCTTTCTTCCTTTCTCCTATGAATTGCTTTCGTGTATGCTATGTAGAAGTAGCTCCCATCCCACCTGTTAATTGGTATAATTCAGACTCAAGATCAGAGAGGCAGGGCCTGGGTGTTTATTCAACAGCTCTCAAAACTCCTTACATTTTGGTCCAGGCTCAGTCACTATTCCTAGACATAACTTTGCTGCAGTCCCAGCCTCAACATCATGTGTAAACACCACGTCGTGCTTATCAGCTTCCAGCCCCACCATATTGCAAGGCCCAGTCTTAGATGAGGGAAAAACCAAAGCCACCTGCATTGGACACTGAGAAATCTCAGATCCAAAGCTTGAAAGAAAGGTTTAAGTCTTGAAAGGGGGAATAGCAAATGAGGGCATTTAGTTTTTATTTTTAATTTTTATTTTCTTTTTGTGTGGTGCTGAAGATCGAACCCAGGGCCTCACATGTATGAGGCAAGCTCTTAGTCACTGAGCCACATCCCAGCCCCGCAAATGAGGGCATTTACTGCATGGTTCTCCAAACAATGTGGGGTATATTGAAGTGTGGGTGAGTACCCATGTGGAATTACGTCATGGCTGCAGTGTCATGAAGTGTGAGTACAAGCTGAATACAGAGCTATGGAGAGGGGAGCAGGATCCATGCCCAGAGGGTGGCAGTGCTGCAGAGCCCCAGAGAGCTTTCCAACCCTGAAACCACCAGCTCCTAGCCGCTGGTCTGGCGGAAAGCAGGACTGCACTGCCACCGCCTGGCGCAGGTGGGAAACTACAGCTCAGAGTTGTTAAGTCACATAGCCAAACCACGCAGGCTTGGGCCAGGGTGCAGCGGATTTAGAACTCAGAAATCGCGACCTGGAACGCAGCCCTTTCTCCCACTCCAGCGCCCTGGATTGACTTTATGGAGCCTGGAGGGCACTCGCCCTTCCCAGGTGCGGCTTCAGGGGTCCCGGGTCTCCACGCTCTGCTGCCAGAAAGGCCCCCTGTTTGTGTCGCCCATAGGAATACCTGGCAGACAGGAGCCAGGTCGTAGTTTCTGAAAGATGCTTGGTTTGTCCTGCAGTGGAAACTGTGGGCCTGGCATCCGCGCACCACGGCTCTGCCCTTTCTCCTCCAGGCTCCCCAGCCCAGGAGGCGCTCACCTGTTCTGCTCCACTCCCACAGCGCAGCCACCAGTCCCCGGGAGGCAGGGACACTCTGCTCGCCCGGAGGACACCTGCAGGATTTCGGTGGGTTGGAGCTACAGTTGCTAACCTCAGGGCCACTATGGCTCAATGAAAATGAAGGGAAAAGTTAAGTTGGAACAACAGATAACACCTCTGCAGCCTCTGGACACCGAGAAAGTCGCTCAGATGGCAGAGTGCGCAAACCCCAGCAACTGCTAAAACCAGGGCAATATGTAAAGGAGCGACCTCATTTTCTAGGTCAACATCACCATCTTCCTAGGAATTTAACACGGGTGTGAATTGACAGACTTGGGAACTATCTTCTTGATTTTGAATGATGCAGAGTAGACAAGCATATGTAGGTTGATGTGAGACCCCCAGTGTCCTAAGGAACAATCAGAGATGGTTGTGCATGATCCAAGCACACAGCAGCCTGTTCCAGAGAGGACAGCTAGCCAGAAGGGTTGGAGAACAGCTGCTGTAAAGTGCATTTGCACTGAGAAAGTGAGTTTACATCTCCGTCCTTTGAGTACTCAGTGGAACTCCCCAGATGAGGCAACCGATGTGGTACGAACTCCACCCTGTGGAATCAGCTCTGTGGGGAGCAGGGTGCTCATTTCCTCCACATACCCCTTTACTCAGGCCAGGGTGCATACTGTGATCTGGTGACTTCCTTGTGGATGGGCACCCATGTGAACACACTACTGCAAAATTAAGAAAGTCCAAGTCCAAGAAACTGTGTCAGATTTGTTTTCTCAGCTTCCCCTATGTGCTGTACAGATGCAAAGATCAGACTGATTCCACAGCAAGGAACACTCCTCAGAGAATGGAAGAAGAAATTTCATAATGGAATGGAAGAAGAAAATTCATAATGTATAGATCTGGCATGGGGTTGATATCCAGCATATATAAGATACTCCAAAAGTTCATTAGCAAAAAACTAAGTAAACAGATCATAAATGTGCAGTAGAACTAAATAGACCTTTCTCAAAAAAAAAAAAAAAAAAAAAAAAAAAAAAAAAAAAGCTCAGAAGAAGTTTGAGAGAACTTCATCCTAACTATATTAGTCTGCCAATCCTGAACAAGGAATGTCTGCATTCATTTATATTAAATTTGTTTTCTTTCAATTGTGTTCAAGGTTTTCGGAAAGTACGTTTGTATTTTAAGATTTTAATTAAGGACTTTAATTTTGGGGGGTGCTATTGAAAATGGCAATGCCTTATTTGGGCACAGTGGCACATGCCTATAATCCCAGCAGCTTGAGAGGCTGAGATGGGAGAATTGTGAGTTCAAAGCCAGACTCAGCAACAGCGAGGCACCAAGCAACTCAGTGAGCCCTGTCTCTAAATAAAATACAAAATAGGGCTGGCAATGTGGCTCAGTGGTAGAGTGCCCCTGAGTTCAATCCATGGTACCCACTCTCCCCAATTTTTTTTTCTTATTTTAGTTTTCAAACTTCAAAAACTGCTACACATTATTTATAATATATGGGAAATCAAAGGACTTTTTTCCAGTGGCTATTTACTTTGCTTTTTGTTATTTCCACCCAGTTAGATCAAGACGTGGGATGGTATACTCTTATTTCTGTTTGATGTCCTGGAGTAATTAGAACAAATTCAGAGTTTCACCAGTGTTGCCATGAGGGGGCGCTTAGCCATGGTTAAAGAAGGAGCGCCCCAGGGTCCTATGCTGTCCACATCGACCAGCAGGGGGCGCTCAGAGTCACTCTCTCTCATTCCTGTGAGGATCCCACCTTCAGGGAGTGGGTGTCCTGTGTTTACAGCGAGCTTCCTTCTCCCTGGGACCCACCTGGGAAGACCCCACAGTTGGGGAAGCCTGTGGATGATTGTGGGGGGAGTGTTTCTTCTCCTCTGGACCCACCCTGGGAGATGCTGCTGCTGGGGACACTGAGAGGTTGTGTCTACAGTGAGAACCAGAGATTCCTAACCCTCAGGATCCACCTGAAGAGATGCACCTGCTGGGGACACTTGGGAGCCATGGTTACAATGAGAATCAGAGCTTCCTTATCCTAGTGACTCACCTGGGATAGGCCATGGCCTGGGGACACCTGAAAAGCATGAGGATCCAGAGGGCCATAGCTTCCTTCTCCTGATGACCCTCCTAGGAAGACACTGGCCTGGGATGCTTGGGGGCAGTGTCCATGGTGAGGACCAGAGCTTCCTTCGCTGCTGCCCAGTGTGCTGAGGAAGCAGCCCTGTTACATTCTTTACTTTCCCTGGTAACATTTTAGTAGGACTTATGTTAACAAACGTATTCTTTATTGAGGCTTTGGCCACTTGCCATCATTGCATGTCAAAATGTTTCGCTGGGATTGGGGGTATTTTGGGGGAGAAATCCTAGGACAGAAAGGGGAAATACAAATACAACCTCAGGATGGTGCAAGGAGGGCAAGGAGGGCCCAGCATCTGAAGCCACACTAGGGCCTGAGGGAAGAGCTAATGCATGCCTCATTCCTTGCTTTTATTCATGTTATAATGGCTCATTTTTTTTTTCTTTTGGTACCAGGGATTGAACTCAGGGGCACTCAACAACTGAGCCACATCTCCAACCCTGTTTTGTATTTTATTCAGAGACAGTGTCTCACTGAGTTGCTTAGCACCTCGCTTTTGCCGAGGCTGGCTTTGAACTTGAGATCCTCTTGTCTCAGCCTCCTGAGCCTCTGTGATTACAGGCATGCACCACTGTGCCTGGTTATGGCTCACTTTTGTTATAGTGTTAAAGTACTTGAAAAATACTGATTGAAAAGAGGATGCATTAAAACTCAAAATTACTTTAAGTGTACATATTGTATTTGTGTCTGTTAAAAGAATAATCTAGTGGATGGAGTTCTAGCTCAGTGGGGGAGGGGTGATTGAAAAATGGGCCAAACAACAGAGTACATTGTACATAATTCTCGGTGCCTGCAGCTCCCAGAGGCCTCTGTGATGAAGACTGCAAGATCAGGGCTGGGGATGTGGCTCAAGTGGTAGCGTGCTCGCCTGGCATGCGTGCGGCCCTGGGTTCGATCCTCAGCACCACATACAAATAAAGATGTTGTGTCTTAAAAAAAAAAAAAAAGACTGCAAGATCAGAAAGCCAGACTACATTGCCCAGAATTCCTGGGCATGCCCTTGTGAATGCATAGCCGGCAGCTCCCATGGCCCTACATAGTCATAACTGTGTGGGAAGAACACTGGGCTACACTACCCAGAATCCCTGAGGATTCCTGGATGAATGGGCAACCTGTAATTCGAGAGCTTTCTCTGTTGAGGGCTGCATTGCTAGAGCATTGGATGACACTACCTAGAATCCTCAGATTACTGGAACAAGCATGTGGCCTGCAGCTTTCATGTCCTGTTGGTAGGGGTGTGCAGGAAAAACACTGCACTACATTACCCAGAATCCTCAGGTGTGGCAGCTCCCAGGATCCTCTGTGGTGCACAGGCAAAACACTGGACTACATTTCCCATAATTTTTAGGGAGCTGTAGAGGAGAGAAATGAATTCCACTACCTAGAATCCCCTGGGGCAGGGGAGTGTCAAGGAGAGTGTGCAGCCTACAACTCCCTGAGATGTCCACTGTGAGAACTGTGCAGGCCGAAGGCCAGACTACAGTACTGCTCAGAATCCCCAGGTGAACATGCAGCTGCAGTTCCCAGAGGCCTGCATGGTGAGGGCTGCACTGGAGGAGCACCAGATTATACTAGCTAGAATCCTCAGAGTACCAGGGCAAGCTTGTGGCTTGCAGTTTCTATAGTCCTCCTGGCAGGGATGTATCAGCAGCCCCTGGGAATTGTACACTCAATTCTCAGGGGCTGCAACTCCCAGGACCTGCCCTGATGAGAACTGGAGAGAGCTGAACTGTACTACAGAATCTTTGGTGGGAGACACCCAGGCCAGTGTGCAGTCTGCAACTCCCAGAGGCCTCCATGGCATGGGCTATGAACGCAGGTCAGACTACACTGCCCAGGATTCCTGGGGGAATGGTAGCTCCCAGACATCTTCCTGTGAGGGCTGTATGGGCAGAGCTTTGGGTTGTGCTACCCAGAGTCCCCAGGAGTACCTGGCCAGGAATGTGGCAGGCGGCTATCAAGGGCCTTGATGAAGAGGTCCACTTAGGTAGGGTAGATTGCTGCACTACCTAGAACACCAAGTGGCCCACAGCTCCCAGAGGCCTCTGAAGTCAGGGCTGAAGAACTGACTACAGTGTCCAGAATTCTTGGGGGCGCACAGCCACAGGAGCCACCTTGGTGAGGCTATACCAACATAGTACCAGACTATACTTTCCATGATCTTTGGGGGATCTGCAGCCTCCAGAGCAAGGGCTGCATTGTAGAATAATGGATCACACTATCCTGGGGCTGCCAGGCAAACACTTGGCTTGCAGCTTCCAGAGTGAGTGCTGAACCTGCAGAACACCAGACTGCACCGCCCAGAAAACTTGGGGGCCTGTGTCTTCCAAAGCCTTCACATTGAGGGCTGGGTGGCAGAGTGCCAAAATACACTTCTGGTCCATATCTCCTAGAGGCCTCTTGGGGGAGGGCTGCAAGTCAGAGCACGACTACTCTGCCCAGGTCCTCTATGGCAGAGTAGTCATGGCACTCAGCTCCCATGGTCCTCTATGGCAAGGCTTGTGTGGACAGGACACCTGATATGCTGACCCAAATCCCCAGGAATGCTGAGTGAATTTGCAGCCCATTGCTTCCAGGGGACTCTATGGTGAGAGATGGTTAGGTAGGACAGACTGAATTATCTAGATTGCCCTGAGTCAAGGGTGTGCAATGTGGCTGGCAGCTCCCAGATGCCTCTGCTACTAGAGGAGGATTGGTAAGATGGAGTGAACTGTCTAGAATCGCCCTGGGGTTCTGGGAGTTTGTTTCTGAGCTCAGGTTCTCCTCGTCTTGACAGTGGCCATCCTGGGCTGGGACTTAACAGATTTTCTTAAAACCCCTGATTCTAAAATGGGACAGTCCCTGGCTAAGTCACTCTGTCTGGAAGACTACACATCCCAGAAGCCTCTGTGGTAGTCTGTTTCTGGCCTTCTGCCCTTGGGCGCCTGAGTGAGTGTTTAGACTCCCTGTGGCTGCCTCCCTCTGTGCCTCTGCCCGCCTGGCTCAGGCTGCTGCAGCACTTGGCCTGGTGGAGTGCAGGGCTGGGGTGCAGGGAGGGGGTCTCTTGGACTCCATTTCTCCTCTCCTGAGATTCCACTCCTCAGCTAGACCTAGTTACAGCAGTGGGAACAGATTTTATTCAGTAACTGCTGAGGTGGAAGGAGGCGCTGACATTCACCAGGGAGCTGGGAGAGGCCCCACCTCTGAGCTAAGAGCAGCTCCTGCGCTGGGCGTGGCCAGAGGGGTGTGGTCAACAAGGGGAGGGGCCTCACCACATCTTTAATGCTGCCTCTTTGAGAGTGAGGAGCTGGCTTCCCCCTAAGGACCAATCCCGGAGAGCCCCAGCTCACCGGAGTGTTGGGTCACTCCACAGGGAGGGGCAGAGCTCCCTTCTCAGAGCAGATTGAGAGAGACAGCCAGGTTGGGGACCCTCGTGGGTCATGCCTCCAGGGACTCCCGGAGCTCCCTTTTCCTCAGAGCAGCCTCAGTGAACTTTTGGCTTAGAGACTTTGTGAGTCATGGCTCTAGAAACACCTGGGGTTCCTTTCTCCTCAGAGCAGCCTGAGGGGGATGCCTGTCTTGGGGACCCTCTGGTGTCACATTTCTAGGGACACCCAGAGCTTCCTTCTCCTCAGAAAAGCCTGAGGGGGATGCATGGCTTGGGGACCCTCAAAGGTCTTGTCTCTAGGGGCACCAGGAACTCCCTTTTCCTCAGAGCAGCCTGAGGGAGACACCAGGGTTGGGGACCCTTGTGAGTCATGTCTCTAGGGACACCAGGAACCCTCTTCTCCTTAGAGCAGCCTGAGAGGGATGCCTGACTTGGGGACCCTCGTGGGTCATGTTCCTAGGGACACCCAGAGCTTCCTTCTCCTCAAAGCAGCCTGAGGGGGATGTATGGTTTGGGGACTCTCCTGGGTCATGTCTCTAGGGACACCCAGAGTTTCCTTCTCATCAGGGCAGCCTGAGGGGGGATGTGTGGCTTGGGGACCCTCATGGTTCATGTCTCTAGGGATACCCAAGGTTTCATTCTCCTCAGAACAGCCTGAGGGGAACGTGTGGCTTGGGAATCCTCCTAGGTCATGTCTTTACGGACACCCAGGGTTTTATTCTCCTCATAGCAGCCTGAAGGTGGCACCTGGCTTGGGGACCCCTGTGGGTCATATCTCTTGGGATGCCAGGAACCCTTCTCCTCAGTGCAGCCTGAGGGAGACATCTGGCTTGGGGACCCTCTTGGGTCATGTCTCTAGGGATGCCAGGAGCTCCCTTCTCAGAGCAGCCTGAGGGGGATGCATGGCTTGGGGACCCCCCAGGTCATGTCTCTATGGACACCCAGGGTTTCATTCTCCTCAGAGCAGTCTAAGGGAGATGCCTGGTTTGGGGATCCTCATGGGTCACATCTCTAGGGATCCCTCCTCCTCGGGGAGCTTCCTTCTCTTCAGACTAGCCTCAGGGAAACGTTCTAGAAGTTCCTGGATGAGCAGGTGGCAGGTGATTAAAAGGTGGGGAGAATGTGGAGAGAGCTCTGTATTGGGCTTGAAAGCTGAGGGCACCCCTGTATGTGAATTCTGCTTTCTCCTTCACTATTTCATCCAGCTCACTTCACTGAAGGGCTCCTTCCCCCAACTGTGACCCTCAGCATGTTAACACAGTGACCTAGGGTGGTTTCTCAGGATCCTGACAGGCAGGAAGGAAGAACAGTGAGGGAGGGTCCTGAGCTTGAGAAGAGGCTCCAGCATACCACATTACTTAAATCATTTCTTAATGTTTTAATAGTTCATTTTCTCTTGCAGTGTTAAAGTAGAAGAAAAAATGTTGAAAAATTTAAAAGTAAATATTTAAGCCCACAAAGTTATTTAAGTAGATGAATTATTTCTAACACAGTCAGAATTTATTAAAACTTATTTCAAGACTTTCATGGAATTAAATATCATATTTTCTTTGGTTGATAAAGTCAGTGTTCAATTGGCAGTACATGTAAAAATATTTTTATTAGAAAATTTTAGTTATACATAATAGTGGTGTTCATTTTGATGTATATATACATGCATGGAATATAATTTAGTCCATTTCATCCCCAGTACTTCTACTTTCTTTCTTTCTCCCTCTCCTTTCCCCCTCCTCTACTGGTCTTCATTCTATATATTTATTGTTTTATTAAATTGGTGCTTAATAGATACACATGAAGGTGGAATTCACTGTGGTCTCTTTATTTATATATATACATACCATCATTTGATCAGTTTTATTCCTCAGTTTCTCCCTTTCTTATCCCTCCTTCCTTCTCATTCTCCTCCTCCTCCATCCCCTTTATTCCACTGATGGAATAGGATCATACCCTTTTTATATTTCCTCATTTCCCTCTAGTTTCTACATATGAGATAAAATATTTGACCCTGAAGGAGATGTCTGGCTTGGGGACCCTCTTGGGTCATGTCTCTAGGGACACCAGGAGCTCTCATTTGACTTTCTGAGTCTGACTTAATTCATTTGGCATGGTGTTCTCCACATCCATTCATTTATCATCAAATGCTGTAATTTCATTCTTTATGGCTAAGTAACTGTCATTATGTATATACATCATATTTTCTTTATCCATTCCTGTGTTGATGAACACCTGGGTTGGTTCCATATTGTGCCTATTGTGAATTGTGCTGCTGTAAACAATGATGTGCCCATATCACCATAGTATCCTGATTTTAGTTCTTTTAGATAAATACTGAGGTGTGGGATAGTTGGGTCACATGGTGGTTTCATCCTAATGTTTTGAGGAATTTCCACCCTGCTTTCCAGAGTGATTGGACTAGTCTGCAGTCCCATCAACAACATGTGAATGTACTTTCCCTCTACATCCTCACCAATACTTGTTATTATTTGTATTCTTAATGTTTGCCATTCTAACTGGAATGAGATGAAATCTCAGTATAGTTTTGGTTTGCATTTCCCTGATCGCCAGGGATGTTTTTTCATATATTAATTGGCTATTTCTATTTCTTCTTTTGAGAAGTGTCTGTTTAGTTATTTTGCCCACTTATTGAATTATTAATTTTTTGTTATCAAGTGTTTTGGCTACTTTTTCATCAGCAATATTTTAAAAAATATACTTTTAGCTTACTTTGTTTTTGATTGAGAGAATTGTCTGGTTTGAAATTTCTCATAATAATCATAAATGATTTTAATTAATTTCTACTTATTAAGATATCACTGGGGGCTGGATGTGCAGTTTGGTGGCAGAGCACTTGCCTAGCACGTAAGAGGCCCTGATTGGATCCCAACACCTACTCTCCCTTTCCCCTCACAAATAGAAGATGTCTTTGACAGGACCTAAGCATCAGAAGTATCCAGAGGTATCATTTTAAAAGATTATGTGGGCTGGGGATGTGGCTCAAGCGGTAGCGCGCTCGCCTGGCATGCGTGCGGCCCGGGTTCGATCCTCAGCACCACATACAAAACGAAGATGTTGTGTCCGCCGATAACTAAAAAATAAATATTAAAATTAAAAAAAAGATTATGTATTTACACATATGCATATACATCACAATATATGTCTTCCAAATTTGGATAAAATAATTCTGAGCAAAATGTTCAAATCAATTTTGGAAGAAATAAACAGAGTTGTGATATTTTTAATGGCAACTATTGATATTGCATACTTAAAACCAGTATAGATGAAATTTCCTCAGGATTCAAATCATTATAGTATGTAAGAGGCAAGTCATAGCTGCATTTTGTAATTCAAGACATTTACTAAAAATAATCTTTTAACAGAAATTTTCTAATTTTTAAATTTAGGAAGTATATTCATGTGTCTTATTAAAGTTGTACATTCATCAGAGAGTTTATTTTATTACTTGCAAACAAGGGGAGTGGGCCTTCTGATGAGCATGATGCTTTATATATTGTCAGGAATTGTTGGAGAACTCTATTAAGTGTTTTGTCTTTGTTCAAAATATCATTTAAAAATGTACCAACATATTTGATATCAGAAATTTAAATTTTTTCTTTTGAGATTATGTATTTATTAGCACTTGGGGTTATTTCATGTGGGAAGTGCCATGATTACATCTTATCCTAACATTGGTACTTCTATGTGTTTATAAGGTTGTTTCTAGAATAGAGTTGAGTATATCTTGTATTTGTTGGATTTATTAGAAAAGTATATATACTTTTTACCATATTTCAAAGGATTATCATATTTAAATTAGAAAAAGCAGAGATTAGACATATTAATATTGTGAGCTAACAAAGTACAGGTTTAGTCATCATCTTGGGGAGGTTGACATAATGGTTTAT
The DNA here is from genome assembly GCF_047511675.1 of Marmota flaviventris. Classification (NCBI taxonomy): domain Eukaryota; kingdom Metazoa; phylum Chordata; class Mammalia; order Rodentia; family Sciuridae; genus Marmota; species Marmota flaviventris. The sequence goes on along the minus strand of NC_092513.1, from coordinate 94,797 downwards.
GCCCTGTTCTACACCTGCCATGGTTGTCTATGATCGGATATCTGTCCTGGAGAATTTTAAAATTTTATTTTGGTCAGAGTCTTGCTAAATTGCCCAGTTGGGCCTCAAATTTGTGATCCTCCTGCCTTAGTGTCCCAAATACCTGGGTTTGCAGGTGTGTGTCAAAGTGACTGGCTTGTCCTAGAGGATTTTAATGTTAGTATCATAAGTTTCCAATGTATGAATAATTTCCTAAGCTAAATTATGGTCATTTTTCTTCTTCTCGATAATTGATAAAGCTTTTTTGTTGTTTTGATGGTTTGCTTAATACAAACATACTTGACAATGTGACACTGCTGTTCATGATAGTTTAGCTGTGCAAGCTGTGCTGGTTCATGATAGCAAGAAGAGTATTTTGATTCTGGTAGTCTGAACTGTGTTTCAGGTCAACATGTTTCTTAGGAGTAGTGATTATTCATTTTCTATTTGATTACACAAATAAAGCAAAAATACTTTTTTTTTGAGGTGGTGGGGGTTGAACCCAGAGTCTTCTGCATGCTGGGCAAGCACTTTTCATTTAGCATCATAGATCCTTTAATTATCATTAGCTTCATGACAATCTATAGTGATAATAAAATAACTTAGAAATTCAGCTAAATTTAGAATGATTCAACAGTTTGGGCATCCACTTTTTTGTGGTTTCTAGTAGGTATAGTGTTTTCCTACAACACAGCAGCATCTAAGGTCACTCCTGAACTGAGCTGCCACCCGTGCTCCTCTTTTTGGTGCACTACTTCCTGCAGAACATCATAGAAGAGATGGATACTGGTGTCTTTTTAAATTCTTCTACTTGGGAGGTATTACTCATGGTGGTTGCAATTTCCACTTACCTTTTTCTTTTCTTTAACTCTCTGTTCCAGTAGCAAATATTTGATTCTATTTCTGCTAAAGGGTATCCATAGAAACAAAGTCAGGGATCTTTGGGAAGGGATTGAAAGTCACAATGAGCCAATTTATCATTGGAACTTTTTTTTTTAAACAAAGACACTCTTTTGAGAAAGTTTAGCCATATGTCAAAATAATCACTGAAATGTTTTTTTTTTTTTTTTTTCTAAAGAGACTGGGTTTTTAGAAGGCACACCCAGGACCTAGTGACAGCATAAAAGTATAATAAGTTTACACGTGTTATTACATCAACATAAAGCATATAAGTAAAAGGCACATATCTTTTTTTAAAAGAGAGAGAGAGAGAGAGAGAGTTTTAATATTTATTTTTTAGTTTTTGGCGGACACAACATCTTTGTTTGTATGTGGTGCTGAGAATCGAACCCCGGCCGCATGCATGCCAGGCGAGTGCGCTACCGCTTGATTCACATCCCCAGCCCGAAAAGGCACATATCTTAAATTAAATATTTGAATTATTTATTTTTTGTCATAAATGTTTATAAGAAATTATAGAACTGGCTGAGTGTCAGCTAACAGTAATTAACTATCACTAATTAAACAAGTAGATGTTTGAAAAATATAACCATGTCTTAAGGTTATATTTTATATTTATGCAGAAATTGCAAAGAAAGTGCAGAGATTGCCCAGATAGCCTCAACCCAATTTTTCCCTTGTGATGTCTTACGTGCGCTATCTCAGATGTGTTAACATCTTAGACCATATGTATGAAGAACAAATACTGGTATGCTACTGATTACTGAAGTTGTATTTCCTTTGGATTCTCAGTTCTGCCTCTTCCTGTTCCAAGGCCCAATCCAGGACCCCATGTGACAACCAGTTATCATATCTCCATAGACTCCTCTGGAGGTAACAGTGTCTATGACCTTCCTTGTGCTGATGACCATGACAGTGTTAATAAGGACTTGTTAGGGCTGGGGATGTGGCTCAAGTGGTAGCGCGCTCACCTGGCATGCGTGCGGCCTGGGTTGGATCCTCAGCACCACATAACAAAGATGTTGTGTCTGCCGAAAACTAAAAAATAAATATTAAAAAAAATCCTCTCTCTCTCTCTCTCTCTCTCTTAAGAAAAAAAGAAGGACTTGTTAGGTATTTTTTTTAGATTGTTCTCCATTGGGTGTTTTAGTTTTTCTCATGTTAAGACTGGGGTTATAGGTCTGGAGAAAGCAGGTCACAGAGGTGGAGAGCTATTCTGTCATATCCTCAAGGTGAATGTCATGTTGGTACTTATCAGAGTCAATGGCCAGCATCTCACTGGGGGTTCTTCTTTCTGCCTAGGAGGGGGTAAACAACCCTAAAACTTAAAATCCCAAATAATTAGTGGATAACAAAACACAAATACTCAGAAATATGTTTACAAAAGGTGAAGCCCCTTATAGCTCTAGTCCTTATGGATTCTGGAACTAGACAAAGAAAAAAATGGCTCTGGTGGTTTATTTAAGGAGGTACCTCAAAGGCAGGGATAAGGTTTCAAGCATGGAATCTTACTTCATGATGTCTTACAGTCAGCAGGTTGATTGACATCTTGGTAGGACACACCCATCTCAGGTGCTATGTGGGCCATGGCAGAACGGGATAGAGATTCACATTGTCCCTGGGCAATTGACCAGAGAAAATGTCCACTGGTCATTCTCAGACATCAGATGTCTCTACCCATGTGGCTTCTATGCAAGGTGACCCACATTGCAACCCTTGGGTATGTCTGCTTTGATTATCTGCAATTGTTCTACACAAGAGGTTTCTTGGCAACCCCATTTGTTTATATGTTCAGTCCAGTGTGGACATCTGGATAGGTACTTTAAGCTGTGTTATTTAATTCTCTAGTATTTTGTTGCCCAGTTCATTTCTGCTTTAGCCATTGGGAGTTCTTTCCAATGGGGGTTCTTTCTATTTTCTCCTATTGTCCTTTAGCATAATTTCTGGTTTTTTCCCCAAAGTTTTTTCTTTCTGATACTTGATGATTACCCTGACTCATGAATTTACTGTATCAGTCCTAGCATCCGCCACTTCTTCAAAGAACCCTGGCTCCTTTTATTAGAAAGTGATATTAAAAGCTTTCATTTGGCAGCTGAATGTGCTCATTGCATCCTCACAACTGACAGTGCAAAGAAGTGTATGTGCATTCTAATACACACCCTCCCATTATAATTATGTTTATGTGGAACCATCGGTGTTTGTACTAAGCTAAACATGAGTTTATATTGATCTGCAGTGAGTGGGTTCAGATCCATTATGATATAGATCACTCTGCCTTCACTCCTTACTTATCTGTAACTTCTCACCTCAGCAGTGAGAAACCTGGGTACTAGATTCTGTCATGTAATTAATTTATTGTTTGGTTATGAGCAATTAATTCATTATAGTTTTAGATTATAGGTTGTGATATAAGAAGCACACACTTGGTTTCAGTCCTCAGTTTCTGGTTCAAAGATCTTAAAACTCTCATATTCTCCAAGTAATAGGGTATTAGAATCATCTTTTGTCCTATTTGTTCTTTGACCTTGGTTCCTTAAACAGAGCTCCTAAATCATCCAGAATCTCCTGGGTGAAAGGAAGATCTTTTGCTCTCATAAGATTATTGACAGGCTCTAGGGAAGCTTCAGGTTGTAGGATGGTCAGGAGAAAGACCAAGCAAAAGCTTGGAACTTTCAGTCCCCCACTCTATCCTCTGGAGGAAAAAAAGCTAGAGATTGAGTTAATAATCCATGATACTTACATGACTTTTTCCATTTCTTTACCAAAGTCTCTAAAAACAAAGGTGAATTAGGGAGTTTTTGAGTTGCTGAATACCTCCATGCACAGAGAGGGTAGTGTGCCCCAACTCTAAGTGGACAAAGGCTGTTGCACTAGGGACCCTCCTGGGCTTCATCCTGTGCATCTCATCTGACTGCAATTTTGTCTTTTCTAAAATGTCATAAAAGATGGGCCATACAGTGTGTAGCCTCTTCAGTCTGGCTTATTTTACTTAGCAGCATATCAGGTAGGATTTTTTTATTAGTTGCTCAAGACAATACAATGATCTTGACATATCATACATTCGATTCAAATAGGATATGAATTCTCATTTTTCCATGTGTACAGATTGCAGGATCACATTGGTTATACCTCCATGTGTATACATACAGCAATCCTAGTGTCAGTTGTATTCTGCTGCCCTCCCTATCCCCCCTCCCCTCCCCTCCCATCATCTCTCTCTACCCATTCTACTGTGACACTTATCTCTCTCTTTTTTTCTTCCCTTCCCCCTTACACCATCATATATGTATTTTGTGAAACCATGAGGGTCTCCTTCCATCTTCTGTGCAATTCCCCTTCTCCCTTCCATTCCCTCCCACCTCTTTTCCTTGTTTTGTGGTAATCTTCTTCTCATGCTTTTCCTCCCTACTCTGTTTTGAGTCACCTTCCTTATATCAGAGAAGACATTTGGCATTTGTTTTTTAGGGATTGGCTAACTTTGCTTAGTCAGGTAGGATTCATCTGTGTCTCTGTATAGGTTGGTGGTTTATTCCTTTATGTTGTGTGCTGATTCAGCTATGGAAGGACATTGGACATTCTGATTTTTCATCTAACCAACATCAGCAGAACTGCTGCATGTAATTACATACTGGATTTTTTTATTATGATTTTTCAAAATATTTGTTAACTGCAGATAATTGATAGGCACACTGTTGGGTCATAGATTAGACTTCTTTTGTTTTGGAAAGAACTGGCACACTGTCCTCCAAAGTGGCCATGCCACATGTTTTCCTAGCAATGCGTGAGAGTGCTGATGTCCCACATCCTGCAGCTGTTGATGCACTGCTATTTCTTTGAGTGTAGCAGTTCTAATAGCTGTGCTGTGCTACCTCACTATTGTTTTAATTCATGATTCCCTAATAATATGTAATGCTGAGCACCATTTTGTATAACTATTTGCCATGTTTGTATTTTCTTTGGTTATGTGTCTGTTCAGATATTTACCAGTTTTATTTGGGTTTTTAGTTATTGGCTTTTGACAATCCTTTGTGTATTTTGAATGAATTTTTTTCAGGAATGTGTTTTGTAGATAATTTATCTGTCCGTGACTTGTCTTTTTGTTCTTTTTCTCATTGAGTATATAATTTAATTTTTTTTGTGTGGTGATTGAACCCAGGTCTTCCTGCTAGGCAAGTGTTCTACCACTGAACTACATTCTACCCCTTTTTAAATATCCCAGTCTGGCCTCCAATTTATAATCCTCCTGCCTCAGTCTTTTGAGCAATTGGGATTATAGGCATGCAACATTGGTAAAAATTTAATTTTGTAAAGTCCACATTATCAGTATTTTTCTTCTGTCCATTGACTTTTTTTTTAATATTTATTTTTTTAGTTTTCGGTGGACACAACATCTTTGTTTGTATGTGGTGCTGAGGATCGAACCTGGGCTGCACGCATGCCAGGCGAGCGCGCTACCGCTTGAGCCATATCCCCAGCCCTGTCCATTGACTTTTGTTATTGTAAGTTAAAATGCACCACTAAGCACTGGGGATATAGCTCAGTATTATAGAGCTTGTCTGGCATGTCTATGGGCCTGCATTTTATCCCCAGTACCAGAACACACACTTATACCCTCACCACTAAGTCTAAGATTACATAGATTTTCTTCTGTTTCCTTCTAGAAAATTTTTAGTTTTCTCAAAGTTTGCTTATGGACTATTATGAGTCAATTTTTATAGGAATTTCAGTTTGTGTGTACATTGATTTCATTCAATATAGTTTTCAAAAACTTGTTTAATCACAGCCATTTGAAAAATCATGGAGAATGGGTTTCATTTCTGTTTGAGTTTCCAAAATCATGGCTTTGAATAAACTAAATACAGTGCTGAATATCATTCATTTCTTAGGAATTCCAGGAGGGTGTGTGTGTGTGTACTGCTGAACTGCAGTATCCTATGCTGAGCTTCAATGGCTACCAGAGGTTGCACAGCACCTTACCAGAACTGGCTGTATAATAATACAGAGATGGTGGTGAGATAATGCAAATGTGTCAATCATCCATATGTAGCCTCTAGTGCTAATACATTCTCTAGTGACCTTTGATGCTATTCCACATGTGGCCTCTGGTACAGTGTCCATAGTGACCTCAAACACTAATACAATAGCTGCCATATGATCTTTTTTTTAATATTTATTTTTTTAGTTGTAGTTGGACAAAATACCTTTATTTTATTTATTTTTATGTGGTGCTGCGGATTGAACCCAGGACCTTGCATGTGCTAGGTGCACACTCTACACTTGAGCCTCAGCCCCAGCCCTGCCATATGGTCTTTAATGTTAATATAATGACCACACTGTGGCCTCTAACATTAATGTAATATCCTAACACTATATTGTGTCCTCTAACACTAATATAATTTTCACACTGTGGTCTCTAATACTAACACAATAGCCATACTGAAGCTTCTAATACTTGTGGACTTTGATATTAATATAATGTCCACACTTTGGTCACTAATACTAACATAATAACCGCATGGTGGCCTCTAATACTTATATAATATCCATGCAGTGGCATCTAACACTAATATAATAGGTACTCTGTGACCTTTTCTATTAATATAGTGTCCACACTGTGAGCTCTAATAAGAAAATAGCTTCTCTGTGTCCTTTAAAGTTAATATGATATCCACTCTGTCTTATGAGAATATAATACATGCCATGTGTTCTTTAATGTTAATACAATGTCTACACTGTGGTTTGGAATACTGTAATATCTACACAGTGGCATTTAGTACTGATTTAATACCTGCCTTGTGGCATTTAATATTAATATATTATCCATACTGTCACTATTAATATTAATATAATATCCATATGGTTGCATCCAACACAAATATGAGCCACATCATGGTTTCTAAGGTTAATTGAATCCAACCTTTAGCCTTTAATCCTAGTATAATATCTGAATTTTGGAAGTTACTAATGTAATGTCTACACTGTGGCCTCTAATAATGCTAAGATAATATTCACAGTATGTCATCTAACATTACACTCTTATCTGTAATAATAAAATAATATCAGTAATATGGACTCTAGTACTAACATTATAACAGCTTTGTGACTTTAAAGTAAATATAATAACCACATTGTGGCCTGTAAAACTAATACAATAGCTGTTCTGTGACATTTCATACTAATATGATATTCATACTCCAGCATCTAAAACTAATGTAAGAGCTGCCCTTTGGACTTTCATGTCCATATTGTATCCATGCTGTGGCATCTGAAAGTAATAAAATAGATGCCCTTAGGTTTTTTCATAGTAATATTATATCCATACCATAGCACCTAAAACTAATAAAATAGCTGCCCTGTGGCCTTTAATATTAACATATTATCCATACTCTAGTATCTAAAATCACAACACAATAGCTGCCCTTTGACCTTTTATATTAATGATATCCATATTATAGTATCTAAAACTAATACAAAAGTTGACCTATTGTCTTTAATACTAAAGATGTCTATATTATACACTCTAAAACTAATAAAATAGGTGTCCTGGGACCTTTAGCACTAATATAGTATCCATACTGTGGTCTCTACATTAATATAATTACTGCCATGTGGCTTTTAATACTAATTTGATGTCTACACTGTTGACCCTAAATCTAATATAATAGCTTCCCTGTGGCCTTTTTTTTTTTTTTTTTTACTGATATGATATCCATATTATAGCATGGAAAATTGATTTAACAGCTGCTGTGTGGATTTTAATATTAATATGATACTCATACTATAAAATATAAAAGTGATATAAATGCTACCCTGTGACCTTTAATATTAATATATCTACACTGTAGCATCTAAATTGATATAACAGATGTCCTGTTGCCTTTAATAGTAACATAATACCCATATTTTAGTATCCAAAGCTAATATTATGGCATCTCTGTGGCCTTTAAAATTAATGTAATATCAGTATTATTCTATGTTAAACTAATATAACAGCTGTCCTGTGGCCTTTAATACTGATGTAATATCCACACTATAGCATATTATACTAATATATTATCTGTCCCACAGCCTTTCATACAGATATGATATCCATTCTATGGCATCAACAACTAATATAATACCTGCTCTGTGGTCTTTCACACTAATATGCTATCCATATTACAGCATCTAATGTTAATATAATATTTGCCCAGTGGACATTAGTACTAATATATCCTCCATAGTAGAGCATCTAAACCTGATATAATAATCATTCTATGGCCTTTCATAGTAATATGAAATCTAAAATATACGATCTAAAACTAATGTAATAGCTGATCTTTGGTCTTTAATAATGATATGATATGCATATTGTAGCATCTTAAACTATCCTAACAACTGCTCTGTGACCTTTAATACTAATGTAATATCCATACTAAAGCATCTAAATTCAATATAATACCTCACTTTGGTCTTTAATGTTAATATAATATCCATTAGTGTAGCATCTGAAACTAATAAAATAGCTGCCATGTAGGCATATGATATACATTCCATAGCATCTAAAACTAGTATAATAGCTTCCTTGCTGTCTTTAACATTAACATAATATATATTTTAAAATATTTTTAGTTGTAGATGCACACAATACCTTTATTTTATATATTTCTATGTGGTGCTGAGGATAGAACCTAGTGCCTCACACGTGTCAGGCAAAGGCTCTCTAATGATCCCAGCCCCAGTCTACATTAACATAATATTAATATTATTATTAATATTATAAATATTAGAGGACAGTAAAATGTGTCCTCTAAAATGAATATAATAGCTTCCCTGTGGCCTTTTAATACTAATATTTTGTCCCTAATATAGCATAAAAAATGGATATTATAGCTGCCCTGTGGCCTTTCACACTAATACAATATGCATATTGTGACCTCTAAAACTAATATAATAGCATCCCTGTGACCTTCAATACTAATATGAGATGTACTATGATACCTAAAGTATAATAATAGATGCCCTGTAGTTTTTAATACTAATGATATCCATTCTGTAAAATCTAAAATTAACACAATAGAAGTTCTCTGGTTTCTAATACTAAAGATCTCCATCCTATGCCATCTAAAGTAATATAATAGTTGTATTATGGTTTTAAAAGCATTATAATATATATTTCATAGTATCTAAAATGAATATAATAGCTGCCTTGTGGCTTTTATATTAACAAAATATCCATACTATAGCATCCAATACTAATATATTAACTGCCTTGTGGTCTTTTATTGTACTATTATATACATAATATACCATTTCAATCTAACATGATAACTGCCCTGTGGACTTTAACATTAATATAATATACATACTGTCTCATCTAATCTAATCTAGTAGATGCCCTGTGTCCTTTATTATTAAAGTAAAATCCCATATATAGCATCTTAAACCAATATGTGTCCTTTGCCTCTAATACTAATATGATGTTCATACTGTAGCATCTAATGTGAATATAATAGCTATCCAGAGGCCTTTAATACTTACGGGGTATATAATGAAGCCTCTAAAACTAAACTTATGTAATAGCTAACCAGTGGCCTTTAATACTGATGTAATAGCCATACTACAGAACCTTATACTAATGTATTAGCTGCCTGTGATCTTTTATACTAATAGCATACCTATACTACAGTATCTCAAGCTAACATAATAGATGCCCTTTGTTTTTTAATATTAATGTAATATCCATATGATAGCATGTCTAATTAATATAATAGGTGCTCTGTGGCCTTAAATATTAATATATACCTATAATATAGTATCTTAAATTAATACTATATTTTTCCTATATCCTTAGTGCTAATATTATATCCATACTAGAGGATCTAAAACTAGTAAAACAGATGCCTTGTGGCCTTTAATATTAATATGCTGTCCCTCCTATAGCCTCTAAACATAAAGGAATAGCTGCCTATGGCCTTTAATATTGATATGATAAACATATTGTGTCCTTTAAAACTAAACAATACGTTTCCTGTGGCTTTGATATTAATGTAATATCCATAATACAGCATGTAAAATTAATATAATAGCTGCCCTGTAGTTGTTAATATAATCTCCATGCTATATAATCCAAAATAATAGAATAGTTGCCCTGTGCCCATTTAATATCTATATTACAGCATCTTAAACTAATACAATGTGTGTCCTCAGCCTCTAATATTAATGTAATATTCATACTATAACCTCTAACCCTAATACAAAATGTGACTTTTTGTTTTTATTTAATGTAATATTTTTACTAAAATATCTTATATGTAATATATGCCCTATGACATTTAATACTAATATGACATCCATATTATAGCATCCAATATTAATATAATAGCTGCCCTTTGGATTTTAATATTAAAATAACATGTATAAAAGTAGTGTAATAGCTGTCTTGTGGCCTTTATTATTAATGTAAATCCATACTAACTGATAAAATAGCTTCCCTGAGTCCTTGAGTACTATTATTCTATTCCTATGAACTATGAACAATTTATGAAACAGGTGCTTTGTGGCCTCTAATATGACATGGCATCCATAATAGAGCATGAAAAAGTGATAGAGTAACTGCCATTGAGCCTTTGATAGTGAAAGTCATCCATAATATAACACAAGGACATGACAAAGTACTACTTTTGGCCTTCATTGGTGATAGGTAATCCTTAAGACAGAAAGAAAAACTGATCAATTGGCTACCTTCTGGTGTTCAATTCTGATCAGATATCCATATTATGGGTCACATCACTAATTGACATTACTTGCCTTGTGGCCTGGAAAACTGATATGATATCATACTATAGTATGAAAAACTGACAAAATAACTTGCATATCTCCCCTAACACTAAACAGACATACTCATTTTATCATGGAAAACATATGAGGGTGCAATGTGGCCTTTATAATTATATGATCAGCACCTAAAATTGATTAATGGCTTCCTTATGGCCTTTATGTCTGATAGTATATCACTAAAATACCTTTTAAAAGTCACATAGTGGTTTCCTTGTGGTGTTCAACATTAATACAATATTCATATTATAGCATATTTCAAACTACAATAATTCTTGCACTTTGACCTTTCATACTCATGAAATCCATATCGGAGCATCTAAAGTTATTATAAGAGATGAACTTGGCCCTTATGACTAAAAGGATATCTATATTCTAGCATTGAAAACTAACATAAGGGGCTGGGATGTGGCTCAAGCCTTATCGCGCTCACCTGGCGTGCGTGCGGCCCGGGTTCGATCCTCAGCACCACATACAAACAAAGATGTTGTGTCCACCGAAAACTAATAAATAAGTATTAAAAAAAATTAAAAAAAAAAAACTAACATAAGATTGGCACTGAATATCAATATCATGTCCATACTGTGGCCTCAGGATGCAATATTTCATCTTTCCTGTCACCTTAACATTAATAAAATACCCATATTATGGAATGTAAACTAAATGACAGCTGCCCTGTGGCCCTAATATTGATGTGATATCCATGCTACATGAGTTACATTAATATATAAATTTCCCTTGTTTTGATTCAACTGGATATAATATTAAAAAATTGCAGTTGTAGATGGACAGTATGCCTTTATTTATTTGTTTATTTATTTATTTGGTGCTGGGGATTGAACCCCAGCATGTACCCCTTGTGCATGCAAGGCAAGTACTCTACCAACTGAGCTATATCCACAGCCCTCATTTTTTTTTTTTAATGTTGTGCTAAGGATCAAACCTAGTGCTTCACACATGATAGGCAAGCACTCTGTCATTGAGCTACAGCCTCAGCCCTCAATTGGGTATCATATTGTAGCATGTAAAATTAATATCATAGCGTTGGTTAATGTAATATTCATGTTATATCATCCAAATCTATTATAAAGGCTGCCTCAAAGAATTTGTTCTAAAATGATAATCCATTTTACAGGTTTATTATTTATGTTATATCCATAGTATAGCATTCAAAACCAATAAAATAGCTGCATGAAAACCTGATAAATTGCTTCTTTTTGACATTAATACTAACATAATATCCATATTATAGCATCAAAACTTGATAAAATTTCTGACTTGTGAATTTTCATATTGAGATATTACCCATACTATGGAATGTAAAAATGATATAATAGCTGCCCTGTGGACTTCAATACTCATACAATATTCATGTTATAGCATTAAAAACTGATAAAATATCTGGCTTGTAGCCCTCAATATTGATACACTATCCATATTATAGCTTCAAAAACTGATAATGTGCCGCAGTCTGGCTGGGCACAAAATCACGAGCCACTCAAGCAGGAACAAAGTTTATTTTTTGAAACTGCCGCCAATGTCCGGTACCGCCCGGGAAGATTTTTTCCACCCACGCGGCCTCCTCTCGGACCGCCGAGCGAGCTCCTCCCCCGGAACTCCCTCCTACTGTACTTCCCCAACCAATGGGAACTCTCCAGGAGTCCCGTAGCCGGCCTAGGTGAACAGCAGGAGTCCAATATCCATATGAATGCAAATCTTAACATAATCATATCATCTCAATGGCTAGCTGGCGTCACCTTTCAACCAAAAATGCCATGCATCATATACTTGGCTCTTAGCATCTCCCCCCTTCTGTTTAAGTAACAAGCAATCTGGCTAGGGACCGTGCCTGTTAGGTTTGTCCAATTCAACATATGGTTCTTACCCGTCATCGGAAAACTGACTTTTAGGCGTCAGCCTCCTGTCTTAGGTTGATACCACTGCAATTGGATCATACCCGTCACTGACTACCGGTCCAGCATATAGCCATACTTGTGGATAGGCCTATGTACCAGTGGGGGGGTGAGGTTCTTTGCCTCACCTCTGTTGGCCCCCAAAATTGGCCTTGGTGCTGGTGGGGGGATGAGGTTCTTTACCTCACCTCTGTTGGCCCCCAAAATTAGACCATCACTAGTAGAAGGGAGGAGGATACAGAAATGTCATGACACCAAGTCAATTAACGGCTCCTAGGAAAAATTACATCACTGGTGACACATCAGCAAAGATACGCTAGCACTACCATAATTCGCTGCATCAACAAATAGATCACAAAGCATACAAGTGATACATAGTCCAGGCAAGTTCTGTAAGCAGTTCAAAGTAGAGGAATCTATCAATATGTCCATATCCTCCCAAAATAAAGCATACAAGTGATACATAGTCCAGGCAAGTTCTGTAAGCAGTTCAAAGCAGAGGAATCTATCAATATGTCCATATCCTTCCAAAATAAATCGACTCATTGATTGAGCATTACTTGTTGAGTTATAAATCATTGATGTATCAGCTTACACGGTTTGTTGTGATAACTCTCAAAGAAGTTGTAGTTTGGTTTTATCTTTGTCTTCACCGGCACTGGGATGAAAATAGGAATTTTGACAATGATGCTAAAAAAAAAATATGTAACATTTCAACAGGTACTAAGAAAACAATATTTAGAACAATTTACATTATCCTGAACAGAATTATTAAATATAATGAAAAGGAAAGGTGAAAGTAAACAAACAGATTTGTTAACCTTCTATTTGTTCATATATTAGAACAATCCTCAACAGCTGTTTACCCAAATTAAATTAAACTATTAAAATCACGTGAATAATAAAAAAAAAAAAAAAAAAATTTTTTTTTTTTTTTTTTTTTGGATCCATGTGCATGAGCGCCCCTCATATGTGAAATATGGACATACGCACATACAGACATACAACACAAAACAGAAGTGTGCACACGTAACATATAACACATAAGACAATAGTAAAGGCCTTGTAGCTTTACCTAGGTGAAATCTCCATTGCAATGTTCAAAAACTCCACAGTCAAAAAAACTGATCAGAAAAAACATTAACCTAGGTCTGTATGAGCTCAAAAATAAAATAGAACTTTATGATGTGGGAAAAAGCAATAATAAAATAGATATTGAAAAAAACATCCTGGTTAATCACTGTCACAGATGTAAGAATAGCCAAGCTGGAGATCTGGATATCAGCTGTTATGGATTTGAGTGGAATCATCTTCCTTTTGTTCTGTAGGAGCTGTTTTAGTTAGTCTTTCTGGAATCCAAATCGGCTGCTGTTCTTCCTGTGGAAAAACACAAACAGAGCCCCGACTCCAGACTATCACTGGGTCAGGACCTTTCCATTGTCCTGTTAGAATATCTTTCCAAAGTACCTTAGGCTTATGTACATTTTTTGGATACAAATGTCTTTCCGCAGCACTAAGCCCTGATGAATCCAAATTTAAAAAGTTTAGAGTAAAAAGGGTTATTTTAAGTTTATCTTTGGGGGATATATACCCCTTTCCAATTCCCTCCTTTTGTTTTAATAAGTACATTTTAATAGTTTGATGAGCTCTTTCAACTATGCCTTGTCCTTGTGGATTGTATGGAATTCCTGTTATGTGAGTAATGCCAAATGATGAGCAAAATTGTTTAAAAGAGGTGGACGTATAACCAGGACCATTATCGGTTTTTAACTGTTTTGGAACGCCCACAGTGGCAAAATTTTGTAAGCAATGAGCTATAACATCTTTAGTTTTTTCTCCAGCATGAAGGGAGCCCATCAGAAATCCGGAAGAAGTATCAACTGTAACATGTAAATATTTTAATTTTCCAAATTCTGGCAAGTGTGTGACGTCCATCTGCCAAATATGGTTAGGTATCAGTCCTCTAGGATTGACTCCAAGATTAACTTGTGGTAAAAATGTCACACAATTTTGACATTGTTTTATTATATGTCGGGCTTGTTCTTCAGTTATTTTAAAACGCTTTTGTAAAGTATTAGCATTGACATGGAACCTTTTATGAAAATTTATAGCTTCTTCTATTGTGGAGAAAATATGTATGTCATGTGTAGTTTTATCTGCTAACTCATTGCCCAAACTAAGGGCTCCAGGCAATCCTGTATGTGCCCTGATATGTCCTATAAAGAATGGATCTTTTCTGTCCCAGATTAGACTTTGTATAGTAGAAAACAAAGAGAAAACAGTAGAAGAAGGGGAAATCCTACCAGCATCTTCAAGGGATACTATAGCATTAACTACATACTGACTATCAGAAAATAAATTAAATACAGAATTTTTAAACATCATAAAAGCTTGTAATACTGCATTAAGCTCTACCTTTTGAGCTGATTGTTTGGGTACTAAAAATGTAAAAGTTTGATCAGGGGTAACTACTGCTGCTGTACCATTATTTGACCCATCAGTGAATATATTTGGAGCATTCATGATAGGGGTTTTTTTTGTCATCTTTGGAAAAACTACAGGATGTTTAGACCAAAAAGACAACAAAGGATTAGACGGTAAGTGATTATCAAATGAAACATTAGATTTACACATGATTATTGCCCAAGTATTTAACTCATTAGCTAACTCATCAATTTGATCTATAGTATATGGAGTAATAATTTTATTGGGAGAAATCCCAAACACTCCCTTGGCTGCTTTTATTCCTTTGAGTATTAATTGTCCTACAGCCTCAGGATACCTAGTAAGAATAGTATTAGGAGAATAAGATAAATGTATCCACAATAATGGACCTTCTTGCCAGAATACTCCTGTAGGTATATTTTTTGTTGGCAGTACAATAAATAATAAAGGCAAACTTATATCAATTCTATCCAAATGCATATTTTCCATATATGTTTCAATGATTTTTAATGCCTTTCTTGCTTCAGGCGTCAACATGCGGGGTGAATTTGGATCTGATGGACCTTTTAGAATATCAAATAAAGGTCCCAACTCTCCTGTTGGTATGCCTAGATAAGGCCTTATCCAATTTATGTCTCCTAATAACTTTTGAAAGTCGTTAAGTGATTTGAGTTGATCTACTCGTATTTGAATTTTGGGTGGACGGACCATGGTTGAGGATAATAAAACCCCTAAATAATTAATTGGAAGATTTAATTGTACTTTATCTATTGCTATCTCTAGATTATAATTTTTTAATAAATTTGTAAGTGTGGCATAACATTCTAGCAATGTGTTTTTATCTTTATGTGCCAATAACACATCATCCATATAGTGAAATATTTGTAGTTCAGGATTTTGATTTCTAAGTGGCTGGATTGCTTTGTTAACATAAATTTGACACATAGTTGGACTATTAGCCATCCCTTGAGGGAGTACTTTCCATTCATATCTCTGATCAGGACCTTCATGATTTAGTGCAGGGATAGTAAATGCAAAATGTGGACTATCCTCGGGATGAATTGGAATTGAAAAAAAACAATCTTTAATATCTATAGCTAAAACATACCAGGTTTTTGGTAAAGCAGACAATTGGGGAATCCCTGATTGAGCAGGTCCCATAATAACCATCTCATTATTAATGGCTCTTAAATCTTGCAATAATCTCCATTTACCAGATTTCTTTTTAATGACAAAAATGGGAGTATTATGGGGAGATACGGAAGGTTGTATATGTCCCTCCGCTAATTGTTGTTTGACCAGGTCATGGGCTATTTGTATCTTTTCTTTAGTCAGGGGCCACTGAGGAACCCACACTGGTCTTTCTGATTTCCAAGTAATTTTGATTGTCTCAGTGGCCCTTTCTGAAAACCCAATCCATGTCTATTTGTTTCTTGATTTATTTGAATTGGTGCTGTCATACCTTGTTCTTGTTCTCTTAATCTTTCTTCTTTCCTAAAGCCTTGTCTAGCCCTAGTAGTGGGCGCATTAGGATTGATGTTATTTGTTAATGTCAAACCTAATTGATCTAGGACATCTCGTCCCCATAAATTTATAGGAAGATGATCCAATACATAGGGCTGTATAGTTCCTTCACATCCTTCAGGATCCTTCCAATCTAATACCATTGCACTTCTATGGGGATTAGTTGCCACTCCTAGGCCTCGAAGCGTTTGAGTGGCTTGTTGTAATGGCCAGTGTTTTGGCCATTCTTGACGAGATATTATGCTAAGGTCTGCACCTGTATCAAGTAGCCCATTAAAGTCATGTCCTTGAATATTTAGTTTTAGCATTGGGCGAGAATCTAGATTTAAAGACAGCATAGCCCAATCTACACCTGTGGAGCCTAATCCCCTGGAACCTCTTTCTACAGTACGACTGGAAAATTTATCATGTAGGCTGGGTATTATTAATAACTGTGCTATTCTATCTCCTGGTGAAATTACTGATATACCTCTTGGAGAACTAGCTATAATTTTTATTTCACCTTCATAATCGGGATCAATTACCCCAGGACTTATCATAAGTCCTTTTAGTGTTGAAGAACTGCGTCCCAATAATAAGCCTACTGTTCCTTGGGGAAGAGGTCCTTTTACTCCTGTGGGAATGATTTGAACTCCCATCTCTGGAGTTAGTACTGCTCTGGCAGAGGCGCAGATGTCCAACCCTGCGCTCCCTCTAGTTTGTCTGATGAGGGATTTAATGGATAATGCGTCCTGGGCACTACCTTGATGGTGTTGCTGGGTTCCTCCACTGCCCCGTATATTTGTGGTTTTGGGCCCCGGAGCATTGGGCCCTCCAGTCCGTTTTTTGGCAATGGAGCCTGATGCCTTTCTCCACGATATCGTGGGTAAACACTTGGTCCTTGTCTGTTTTTTGATAACGGAATACCTTCTATGGTGGTTTGAGAATGGCATTCATTAGCCCAATGTTTCCCTCTACGGCATCGTGGGCAAATACCCGGTATTCTATTCCTTTGATACCTAGCCTTGTTAAACCCTCCTCCTATGGGGCAACTCCTTTTAAAATGTCCTGTTTGATCACAATTATAGCATGTTTTTGGCCTGGCATCTAAAGCCTGTTGTACTGCTGCTAAGACTTGCCCTTGTTCATTAATGTCTCTACATAATTTAATATATGTGTTTAAATCTTCATGTTTCCATGGTCTGATGACCTCTCTGCAGCAACGATTTGCTTGGTCATAAGCCAGTTGTTTTATAAATGGCATTGCCTGTTCTGTATCTCCAAATACTCTAGATGCTGTCTGAATAAGCCTATCTACAAATTCAGCGTAAGGTTCATTAGCTCCTTGTATTACCTTAGATAATTGTCCTTGTAAATCTCCATGCCCCTGTAAAGTTTTCCATGCCCTAACTGCGTCTGCAGCAATTTGTGCGTATACGCCAGGATCATATTCAATTTGTTGCCGTTGACCCTCATAAGGTCCTTTTCCTAATAACATCTCTAGATTTCTTTGAGGGTAACCGGCTGTTGCATTTCGCCTAGCTGTCTCCATGCAAAATTCCTCATTGGCAACCTTCCATAACAAATATTGTCCTCCATTTAGCACAGATCGACACATGTTAGCCCAATCTGCTGGCGTCATGTCTAAGTTGGTAATGGATTCGACCATGCTCACAGTGAAGGGTGCTTGCGGCCCGTAGGTTGTTACAGCCTCTTTTAATTGCTTCACTGTTTTGAAATCTAAAGCACGGTGAATTCGTTGCCCTCCTGCCTGCTCAAGTACAGGGCATGCTAATCTTTGGGGTCCTGCCTCAGGATTCCGTCCATCAACTACGGGAGTTGAGGGCCGCTCAGCTGTAGATGGAGCTGTTGGTTGAATTACGCCCTCTGGTGATAGAACGGGGTTAGTAGCAGCCTCCTGTTGTAATTCCCCGCCTGATGGTTGTTTTTCCTCTAAGCTTTCTTTCTTCAAATCTTCCTCTGTCTGACTAGCTTGAGAGACCTTCTCTTTCGCTTGACCTAACATGTTTTCTACCATAGTCTGGACTTCTAACAATTTACTTAACAGTCTTTCGGTTTGTTTTTTACTAGTTTCTAATCTACTATACAGGTAACGCAACCCAATAAGATAGCATAAAACAAAACCGAAACAGAATGAAACAAAAACCGAACAAAGAATAGTTGTATCAATTTTCTCTTTCTCAGGGCCGAACAACTTCAAACCTTGAGCCAACCAATTTTCCCAGTTTGCCTGAGAAAATTCTAGGGATAGGCAGCTTGAAACAAAAACAAGATAAATCAAAACGAGAACACATTGTTTTTTGAAATGGTCACCCATTTTGTTGCCTTCCCTCAGGGGCGAGCAATTTTACTCACCTCCAAACTTCAGGCGTTCCCCGTGCGGGCCACCAGTTGCCGCAGTCTGGCTGGGCACAAAATCACGAGCCACTCAAGCAGGAACAAAGTTTATTTTTTGAAACTGCCGCCAATGTCCGGTACCGCCCGGGAAGATTTTTTCCACCCACGCGGCCTCCTCTCGGACCGCCGAGCGAGCTCCTCCCCCGGAACTCCCTCCTACTGTACTTCCCCAACCAATGGGAACTCTCCAGGAGTCCCGTAGCCGGCCTAGGTGAACAGCAGGAGTCCAATATCCATATGAATGCAAATCTTAACATAATCATATCATCTCAATGGCTAGCTGGCGTCACCTTTCAACCAAAAATGCCATGCATCATATACTTGGCTCTTAGCAATAATGCACCTGCCTTGGGTTCTTTTATACTAAAAAGCAAGTCAATGTGACGTTCTCTGTGGTCTTTAATTAGTAATGTCATATTTATTTGTATAGCATCACAAAAATCACATGATATATACAATGTGGTCTTTAATACTCATATGAAAAACCTCATAATAGCATTTATTCCTAATATAATCAGTCCCCAAGACCTTTAGTAAAAATATAATATCCACATAGAGCTTCAATTCTCATATAATAACTGCCCTGTGACATGAATGCTACTATGACATCTGCCCTTGAAAACTGAAATTGACACAGCCGCTGCCTGCTCGGCCGCTGCTGCAGAGCCGCCGGCGCCAGCCAGCCCCAGCCGTGGACCCTGCAGAGCGACAGCTTGCCCCAGCCAGCCCCGGCAACAGACCCCACAGACCGCCTGCAGAGCGACAGCTTGCCCCAAGATCTGTCCGAGGCCTTGAAGGAGGCCACCAAGGAGGTGCACGCCCAGGCAGAGAATGCCGGAGTTCATGAGGAACTTCCAGAGGGGTCAGGTGACCCGAAGGGGCTTCAAGCTGGTGATGGGGTCTCTGTACCACGTCTACGTGGCCCTGGAGGAGGAGATGGATCACAACAAGGACAACCCCGTCTTCGTCCCCGTCTGCTTCCCCGAGGAACTGCACCGCAGGGCCGCACTGGAGCAGGACATGGCCTTCTGGTACCAGTGAGCTGGCAGGAGCCGTCCCCTACACGCAGCCACACACCGCTGCGTGGATCCGCTCCAGCAGGAGGGGCGCAGGAAGCCTGAGCTGCTGGTGGCCCACACCTACACCCACTACCTGAGCGACCTGTCCGGAGGCCAGGTCCTCAAGAAGATCACGCCCTGGACCTGCCCAGTTCCAGAGAGGGCCTGAGCCTACCCGTGCTGCATTTTACCTATTCACTGCAAGGGGAAGGCCCTGGTAACTTATGCCGCTTATCATTGTGGTTAACATAGTTATGAGTTTTGTCCACACTTCTCTGCTAGTAGTCACATGAATCTGAAGGTTTCATGCCTGTCCTGGTACCCTGAGGATTCTGATCATTTAGTGTTAGGGCTAGGATTAGTGCAAGGGCTAGGGTTTGGGTTAATATTTGCCCTTTATGACTTCTACATAGGATTCTGGCAGCCTCTGCCACTTCAGATTGTGGGTAATGTAGTCTGTGATGTGTCTGCTTATTGTGGGGATCCTTGGAGCATTGGGTGCTCCCTAGCATTGGGGTGCAAGGAGAGTGAAGGCTGAAGAGGGACTGAAGGAAGCTGGGGGCAGGTGCTTGTGTGCTGCTAGGAAAGATTGAGGGTGACATTGAGGTACAAGGAGAGTGAAGCACTGATAATCAGGGTCAGGATGGACCCCAGGAAATGTTTCTTTGAAGCAAGTTCATTTCTAGTGGCCAAGAGAGGACAGAGGAGCTAAGCCAGTGTGACAGAAAGGAGGTCACTCACCTGAGGAGAAGCAGATCCTGGAGGCTCTTACCATGTAGTGAATGAGAGGCGATGGTGCCAGCTGCACCTCAGCCAATCTCTTCACAGGGAACAACTGACCAAGTACCCTCTTTCCCACTGGAGGATATTTGGGTAAATGAGATAAAGCCTCATTTCTGCAGGATTAGAACAAGACAAGAATGTCTGCTGTTGCCCTCGGGTTTGGTCATTGTCCCCAAATCCACCCATTGCTGAGCCATTAGAGCCAACAAAACCTGTCCCACTCAACCACAACCACTAATGCCAGATGACCCCAAATCATACTCTACACAGCCACAATCCCCAGGCCTATAGCATTTCCAACTCAGATATACAGAAAAAGACACAATTTCAAGGCTACTTGCTGCCAGGTGCTGTCATCCCCTCAGGCAGTGGGGCCATCTCTCCTTCTCAGTTCCCCTTTTTCCTTAGTTGGAGACCATGGTGTAGAGAGGGAGGCTGGGGCACAGCAGTGATGAACTTGGCTCAGGTGGCCTGGGCTGGCTGGGCTGGATGCTGTGTCTGCCTCCCTACTTGAGATTTGTGTTGCATGTGGGCTGTGCTCCTTCCTCCCTCCAGTGGGTTGTGAAATCTCTTTGCTTACAGAATTTACCCTTCCATGTAGCAGCCATCACCAGAATATTCCTGGAGAAGGGTCCAGGCCCAAGTGATGAGCTGGCAGAGGTGGGCACCTTCCTAATGACAGAGATCCCACCACAATCTCCTGATTTATGGTCCCCAGAGGTAGGCCCTGAGAGACATAGGCCTAGATAAGCATTTCTGCAGGACATGAGGTTGGATACTGCCTGATTTATAGACTTGCCATCTCAGAATATACAGGTAAAGTCTTTCTTTAGGTATTTCTGAAAACTCTAATAGTTCCTGCCTACATCTTTCAAAAAAAGCAGTTTTGCCTTCAAATGAAAGAACACCCCCAAATATCAGAGCAGATGTGGGCATTCCATCTTTCCGATGGTGTGCAGGGCTTACTCCCTCCTGAGATCACCCTGGCCCCAGAAGCCTCTTCCTGGCATTTAATTTCTCAGATAGTCTGATGCATTTCTGAGCAGCATCAAGATGCTGACTTTATATTCTAAACTGTACATTTGAACAGGCTTGGGAAGGTCTTGAACAGCCTGGGTGAGAATCTGCTATTGATGACATCAAAGCTATTGGCCTATTGGAGATGGAGCAGAGATGACCAAGGTCTCTGGGGGACTGTAGAGATGGAGTAAACAGTGTGAAGGTGTCACCTGAGGTCCTCTTTGGAGAGATATACCAAGACTTTAAAGATGGGTGAACACCTAGAATGTGTGCTCACGCACACAAACAGTTAAGTTTTGCTGTGCTTAGCAAAACAAGGAGTTCTGTGAGAAAAATATGAACTCTTTGAACTGTGTCCTTGTTGCTGTCTTAAGAAGATAAAAGAATGTTCTGCCAAGTGTAAAATTTATATATATACATGTGTGTTTGTTTGGGAATAACTAACCACAAGTTAATTGATAAGAAATACGGAGCACTGTGACCATAAACAAAGTTTTCCTGAGAATGTTTATCCATGCTTGTAAGGATTAAGCTGCCAAAAGGATGTTTTTTCTTTTCCCTTGTTTTAATTAACAATGCTGTATAAAAGAAGGAGAGAAAAAGTAAAGATGGTGCTCATTTTTACTGGATGTGTGTGTGTGTGCATGTCTTTCTTTAAGCATCTCTGCTGTACCAGGAATTACAGATTGTCAGCGGGTTCTGACACTAGAAGACCACAGAGACAGGGTGGACCCTGTGGTGAAGTGATCTGGGGTCCTCAGTGGAGAAATTATGACCAAGGCCTCCAGCCTGGGAAAACATGCTGTTAACTGCAGAGACAGGGCATGGGGTGAAGTAATGTGATGGGGTGATCTGGGGTTCTCTCATGGAGATGGGATCACCACACTTGTCCTATCGAAGCCAGAATCAGACAGGCAGTCAGTATAGGAGAACAATTTGAGTCTGGGAAGTTAGAGACTGTCCCCTGAGGGATTGAAGTGTTAATTCCTTCAGAGCCCTTCCTCCACCCTTATCAATAACTGCCCCTGCTCCAACCTGTTGCTAAGGTAACCAGTCCCAGGAACTGGGTTAATTAATGTGTCCTTGGTTACTCGTCATACCCTTCCTCCTTCAGTCCACTTGGCTCCCACCTTTGGGCAATCCCACCAAACATTCCTGGGCCTAGTCATGTACACAGGAAGGAGAAAGATAAGGAGGAAAAGGCAGGAGAATAAAGGAAGCCTAGGACATATAAAAAGGGCAGAACACCTCGCCTCTTGGGATACCAGGATACCAGCTATGGCCCCCTTCTCCCTTCCCAGGGGAAGTCTATGCTACCCCTTTTTAAATAAACCATGCTTCATATGCTTGCCTTGGCATGCTTCTCTAATGTTCAAACTTCAACATGTGGAGAAGCAGGACTCATCACCAATAACCAGCAGTATCACTATCTCCTTTAGGAGCCACCAGGACTAGATCCCTGGGATAGAGGGGTCTCCCTAATCCTAGAGCTGAAGATCTGGGAACACAAGGCAGGTGCTCAGTGAGGGCAGAATCAGGGAACAGGTGAGGAAGGGGCAGCAGCCCCATATCATGTGCTCTGCTTGCTAAAACAGTCCAATTATTAGAACACAGATGAACTCACTATTGCCAGGGTAGGACAGATGCCTCAAAGCCACCTGTGTCCCTGTGGATGGATGACAGTTGTTTACCTGTCCTTCTGTGGATAGCATTTGCATGTTAGGACATTACAAAGAAGGCTGCTTGTGGACATTCCTGTACATGTGGTCTTTGCAAACTCACCTTCACTTTCTCTGGTTTACATCAAGTATGCAATGGCTGGCAACATGGAGGCATGTGTTGGCATGTTTAGGAATCACTGACTGTTTTCCTGAGTGACTGTGTCTGCCCAGTCTCTTCTTTCCCTCCTCCTGCTCCCTAAATTGGTCCTAATGGCCTCTCATCTCCTTCATACCTCATTCTCATCCTTCACCATCTCCTCCTTCATATGTGCTCATTGAATCTATTTGCACCATCCCAAGGAAGCAAAATTGTGACGTGTGCAGTCAAAGTTAGAAATAGAGAATGTCCACATGCTTCTTCCCCTTTCGATGCTTTATTCACTCAAATTACTCAATACAGTTTTATTCTATAGGTTCTTAATCAAGAAAACGACAATCCTTAATGCTAGGCACTGCATTAGACATAATCAATCCACAGCAATCAATTCTAAGCACTGCAAAACACACTTAATCATGACAGTCTAATGACAGACATTCCCTCTGCATGCTAAGTTAAAAAGTCTTAAGCCTTAGGCTTTATGTCCAGCAGATGCACACTCATTCAGACTGTAGTGATCAGGTTCAGAACCAAGGCCAGCTTTTCCTAGTGTGGAGTGGATGACTGGTTGAGGAGAGGGTCACAGGGAGAAGTCAAGGCTCTCACCAAGGTCCAGACAAGGTGGTAGAGTTTGAGAGCAGTGAGGATCATGCAGAGGATCAGGAATGATGACAAATGATGGGATTTTATCAGGTCCTCATCAGGCTCTCCAGCTCGAGTGCATCCTTGTTTCGGCTGGCTGAATCCCTGCTCATTTGCTCTATTATTTACACTAAATTTGGGGGCTTTTGCCCCCCTTCAATATCAGCTACCACTGTATTTCTCAGTGACATCATTTACCCTGGGGTCAGAAACTTTTGGTCTGGTGGTCTCCACCCTGATCTTCTTGCCTTTCCCTCTTATCAGGTGAGGACAGCCTGACAGGGGCTTCACTCTGTTTATCAGGGTGAGGGGAAGTAACTTGTTTGAGACCATAATGGAGGATTCCATGGGTGTGCCTGGTGAGACTGCAGGTTTAAAACTGGAATTTTAAAAATGGAGTTGCTTAGGCTCAGGCCTAAGGCCATTCTCACATCCATGAAGTTGCTCTGACACTCTGTTATTTGCCTTGTGGGTCAACCCTACTCATAGTGTGTCACATTTCCCTTTTAACAGACACCCTTTTCAGGGTTGGGCACTGACAAAAGAGAGTGTTCAGGATCAACATCAAGCAACTAGGATGACTCCTAATGTGGAGACATTTGGTGGGGTGATCTTGTCAGGGAGACAGAGCCCATCCTGATGTGTAGAAAGAATTGCAATATCCTGTCACCTAGCGCCCCTTGAGGTGGAGCCCATCTCAACACTGTCACTCTGTCAGGATTCCAGAGCAGCTGCCAGCACCATTTGTCATCCCAGGCCCCATGTCTCCCACATTGCTGAGCCAGCTCCTGCCCTCCAGCAAGGTGTGGCCTTCCTATAAGCACCAAATGTTTCCCTCTTCCTGCCTGATCCAGAGCTCATGGCTGAGGAGGGGTCAGCTGGTGTTGTTGATATGAATAGAAGAGGTTAACCAGGAATAGAGACAACTCATAGATGAATGTTGGTGGACTTAGAGCTGGGGTGGGGTTGTTGCAGGGCAGCATCCCCTCCAGAGTTCAAAGTATGGCCTGCACAGGGCCAGGAAGTGCCATGGGGAAGACAGGCCTTGGAATCTGGCAGAGGTGCCTCTACATGTAATGCTGTGTTGGTTTTCTGAGTGCAGTGGCTTGAAAGCCAGGCCTCCTTTGAAGTCTTATGGGGAGAAAGGATGCTACTTGAACTTTCAGGGGCATCTGGGCAGAAATGTACCTTGGGAGCCAGGCCAGTATCCCATGAGGAATACTGTTACCTTTCAACAGAAGTTATAGAGCTTCATTTTGATTAAAAAACAGAGGTCTCCAGAATTTTCTTAAGTCTTCTGCTGAGCTGAAACCACTGCCATCCTTCAGTAGTGTGGTTGGCATCTTCCTGTTTTAGAGGGAGCATTTGAGAATTATTCAGGACTTGAAGATGGGTCTTTTTAGCTCAGCAGTCACAGATCAGAATTGAGCTCCCTGGGACTTCTGTGCAATGAAGTCTTCCCTAGAGAGGGGAGTGTTCCACCTTCCCACCACCTGTGCACAAGGTCACATTCCTGTACCCCATTAGCCTTTCTGAGTGGGGTGTGGGCTGACATGCTTGTGTCTGTGGGGCATCTCCCTTGAGTATTGAGAAGGAAACATGGCTGAGAAAGGCCCAGGGAGAGTAGACAAGGGTGGATTTCCCATGAAATTGTAATTCATTGTGTTTGAGAAGAGAGTTGGGGCCCCCAACCTATTCTACCCTCACTCCCTTTAAGGGCCAGCTGGACCCAATGGACACAGGTGACCATGTGGAGTATCCTCTTCTGTGCCTTTCTGAGGCACCTTTTCTTCTGAGATTAAAAGAGACACCTTGGCTGTTCCAAATTGTGGATAGCTAGAGGGGAAGCTGGAGGAGGTATGAGAGGTGGTTTGTCCAGCCCTGGGCTTTCTGGACTCTTGGACTTTGGGGATTGAGTTTCTAACACATGAAATGTGGAATGCAAACATTGAGACTATAGTACAATCTTTTCAGATCAAGGCACGGAATAGTGGGTTCCATTTCAGCTTAAATGTGCTAACTTGTGTTGTGAAATAAACAGAACACTAAATTTCAGGGGTTTTACATCAGGGCTAGGCAGTGGCATAGCTCTCTCTGCAACACCGAAGAGGCTAATCAAAAGAATCTAAGATCAGGGCTGGGAATATAGCTCAGTTGGTAGAGGTCTTGCCTCGCATGCACAAGGTCATGGGTTCAATCCCCAATACCAAAACAAAACAAAACAAAACAAAACAAAACAAAAAAAAACAAAAACAAAAAAAACCCAAACCAAAACAAAACAAAAACAACAACAAAAAACAAAATAGGGCTGGGGATGTGGCTCAGTGGTCAAGTATCCCTGAGTTCAATCTCCAGTACCCCAAAAAAAGAAAAATTAAAAAAAATTCAATGGGCTTGGGATGTGGCTCAAGCGGTAGCACGCTCGCCTGGCATGTGTGCGGCCCGGGTTCGATCCTCAGCACCACATACAAGCAAAGATGTTGTGTCTGCCGAAAACTAAATAAATAAATAAATATTAAAAAAAAAAAATTCAAGCTCAGAATTGCAACCTATGGAAAGAGATGAAATTAAAATTTGGAATGGGGGTATGAAGCTGCAGTATTGCAGTATAAAGTGCTCCAAGATACTCAGAGGCAAGAGCCATAATAACAGCCACCTCCAGGCTTTCTCTGGCCAGTGTGGCCCTGTGGGGGCTCCTGGAGTTACCTCCAGATCTGTCTGTCCTTTTCCAGGTGTTCTCTGGGCAAAGATGCAGACTTGGGTTGTTTTGCCTGCATTTTTCTGAGATTAATGAATGAATTTACAACCTAAAAAAATCTCTTCCCATAGGCAACAACTGCATCCTGAGCCTGTTTATCAACTGCCTCTACAGGTGTTTCCATACAGAATGCACTATGCCCCAGTGTGGGGTATAAGAGTAAGGAAAGCCCAGGTGAACCAGGTCAGAGGCCTGGGGAAGCTCAGAGACCTCAGGCCTCCATGGCATGAATGTACTGCTTTTCTGTCATTGAGGCACATTCTAATTCTTTAATTTATTTGGACATTCTACACAAGAACTTCTTGTGTAATTGCATGCTGTATTTAGACATGTTTTCAAGACATATTTTCTAAGCAGTTGAAAATTCTTAGGTTCAAATTCATATGGTGTGCTCATGGGAAAAATTAAACTTTTAAAAATGATGAACTATTATGTATTCCACCAGTGATAAATGAGTGTTCTGTTTCTACATCTTCCAATGGATACTGCATCAAAGAAGATTGTGGCCATTTAATACACATGTAGTGCCAACATGGCAGTGTGGGTCATTTCTCCTCATGTCAGGGGATGCTGAGCAGCATTTCTATCCTTCTTTGCCATTTTCATATCTTCTTTGGTGAGTTGTGAGTTCAGATCTCCACCTATTTTTAATTGGATTGTTGGTTTCTTACAATATTTAGGATACAAGCCCACTTTAGATATGTATTTTCCAAATATTTTCACCAGTCTGTGGCTTATTTTTTGTTCCCTTAATATAAATTTTTCAGAGTAGATATTTTCATTTAAATTTTTTTTGGTATTGAGCATAGAACCCAGGGGTGTTCTACCACTGAGCTATACTCGCAGCCCTGCTTAATTTTTTTTTTTTTTTTTTTTTACTTTGAGACAGGGCCTTGCTAAGCTGTCTCAGGCTACCTAATAGCTGGGATTAGAGGCATGCATACCATGCTCAATGACAATTCCAATTTTAATTAAGTCCACATTATCAATTCTTTCTTTCATGGATATATTTTGGAGCTGCATTTAAAAAGCTCAATATGAAACATGGTCATAAGTATTTTCTACTACAATTTCTATAATTACACATTTTCAATGTAAGCCATGGACTATTTGGAGTGAGTTTTGTTAATCTGATAAAGGTTTTACCTGTCTATTTCTCCTATAAGTTTTCCAAACACTCCATCACCATCTGTGCAGCAGATGCTCTTTCCTTCATTGAAGGTCTTTTTCCTTTGACAAAATCAGCTGCCTGTAGGTATGGGTGAGTTTTGGGCTCTCCACTCATCTCCATTTATCTATCTGTCTATTCCTTCACAGCATCACATTTCCTCACTACTTCAGCTTTCTGACAGGTGTTGAGATATAGATGTGTGAGATCTT
This sequence comes from Marmota flaviventris, assembly GCF_047511675.1. NCBI lineage: Eukaryota > Metazoa > Chordata > Mammalia > Rodentia > Sciuridae > Marmota > Marmota flaviventris. The sequence goes on along the minus strand of NC_092513.1, from coordinate 66,325 downwards.
GTCCTTCTGTAGTCTGTATCTATTCTTGGTTCAGAAACAGTTTGCTGGAAATTTGAGTGTGATTGCACTGAATCTGCAGATGAGATGTGAGAGAATTTCTTTTCTTTTCTTTTTTTTAAATTGCTAGCCTCTGTACCTATACTTTTCCATATTGCCCTTAGTTAGCTGGCTTTCTCTTGACTCCACCTGCAAACCCATACTACACCTTCTATGGGTTGAACTATGAATGCCAGTGCATATTCCTACCCTAAACACACCTCCTTTTTTTGAATCTCCGATCATTCTTTTTTTTTTTTTTTTTGAGAGAGAGAGAGAGGGAGAAATTTATTTCTTTATTTTTTTATTTTTTTATTGTGGGTTGTTCAAAACATTACAAATTTCTTGACATATCATATTCCACACTTTGATTCAAGTGGGTTATGAACTCCCACCTTCACCCCATACACAGATTGCAGAATCACATCAGTTACACATCCATTGATTTACATATTGCCATACTGGGAGAAATTTTTTAATATTTATTTTGTAGTTTTCGGCGGACACAACATCTTTGTTTGTATGTGGTGTTGAGGATGGAACCCGACCGCACGCATGCCAGGAGAGCGCGCTACCGCTTGAGCCACATCCCCAGCCTGAGATGTGAGAGAATTTCATCTTGACTATGTAGAGACCTCAATAAGAAATATCTCTATTATTTATATTTTGTTCAATTTCTTTCAATTTGCCAAGGTTTTCTGAAAGCACAGTTATAATTAAAAACTTATATTTAAAATTTTCAACTTTGGGGGTGCTATTTTAAATGGAATTATTTAAATTATTTTCTTATTTTAGTTTTTAAATTCCAATTTTTTCTATATAGTTTTGATGATTTATAAGAAATCAATTGACTTTTGCTTATTGACTGTGTATTTTGCCTTTTGCTGATTATCCTATACAAGCAAACATGGAATGGTGGATTCTATTGCTGTTTGATTTCCAAAGTTATGGCCTGGTGAAGTCGAACCATGAATTTCAGAGCTTCACCAGGACTGCCACAGGGGGGCGCAGGGCCATTGCTGAACAGCGAGCACTGAGCATCCTCAACTGTCCACAGTGGCCAGCAGGGGGTGCTCAGAGTGACCTTTTCTGAACCCCTTGTATCATCCCTCTGTCAGGGATGGGTGTCCTGTGCCCACAGCAAACTTTTTTCTCAGGACTCATCTGGGGAAATTCCATGGCTGGGGATACCTGGGGTCTATGTCCACAGTGAGGTAAACCTAACCTTCAAGACCTACCATAACCCTCACCCTTGTGGTCCACTAGGGGAGACCATGGCTGTAGACATGTGGGGCTATGACTGTAATGATAAAGCTTCCTTTTCCTTGGGACCCACACAGGGAGATGCTGTGGCTGAGGACACCTGGTGGCCATGTTCACAGTGAGGTAACTCAAACCTAAACTTGGGACCTCACCCAGGAAAAGGCCACAGGTGCAGGCTAAAGGCACCTTGGAGCAATGACTGTTGTGGCAGAGCCTCCTTGGTACCCTCACAGAGAGATGCCTTGGCTGGGGACACCTAGGGACCATGTGTACCATGAGATTTCTTCCCCCTTGGCCTCTACACATGGATGCCACTGTGGTTTTGGAATAACTAAAGTCTACTGATGAAATGGTGGGGAAGAATGAGGAAAATCCTCTTGTCCACTATTCCATGTGCTGAGAAGAAGCTCTGCTGTGTTTTACTTTTGTAGGTCATATTTTAGTGGGACTAAATTTTACGAAAGTATCCCTTGTGAGGCTTTGGCTACTCATTGTCATAGTATTCTAAAATACATTTTATGGGGAGAAATCCCAGGACACTGAAAGGAGAAACTGAGACATGAACCCAGGATAGTGCAGGGGAGGCCTGGGGTTCCCAGCATGTGGCATCTCACTAGTGCCTGAGAGGAAGGGCTAATGTTGCCTCATTGTTTATATTTATTTTTGTGTAACTTTTTTTAGTGTTACAGTACTTGAAAAATATTGAGAAGTTGATGAATCAGTGTAATAATAATATTATGGCTGTATTGAAGAGATATTCCTACTATGTGACTATAAGATATTGTAGACAATATCAGGGCTTTCTAGATAAGTCTGCACACAGTTGAGTGGCCTGCCTGAAATTCCCAGAAGCCACTGTGGTGATAAGTGTGCCAGACTACACTGCCCAGAATCCCTGGGTGCCTGGGCAAACATTGCTACAGCTCCCACAGTCTTTTGTGGAGGGGGCCAGCCCCCTCAGGCAATCACTGAGCTACACTACCAAGATTCCTTGGGATACCAGGGCAAACACATGGCCCAAAGCTTCCAAAGGCTTCCAAGGTGGGGGCTGAACAGTAGAATACCAGACTGCAGTGGCACAATCCTCAGGGTTCTCTTGGTATCTATGTGACAGGCAGCTCCCAGCCTTTGGGGTGAAAGATGCATTGGCAGAACAATTGACTACACTACATGAACATTGGGTGCCTGCAGCTCCAAGAGGTCTCTGCAATGAGGACTGGATTTCACTGCCTAGAGTTCCTGAGCTTGCCCATGTGAATGTGCACCATGGAGCTCACATTGACCTCCACAATGAGGGCTGTACAGGTAGAATACTGCACTGGAGATGTCTGAGGGAAACATGCACCTCTGATAGTCCTCTGTGGTGAGAACTGCATGGGTAGGTCATTGGATCATAGCACTGAGTCTTCAAGGTGCCTGAGCAAGCATACAGCCTGCAGCTTACATAGACATCTGACAGAGGTGTATGTGGGAAAACACTGGACTACATTACTCACAATTATCAGGGGGGCAGCAGAAGCTTATAGGAGTGCTCCCCACTGTAAGCCAGCAAAATATGGGACTACATTACCCACAATCCTAAGGGGGAAGAAGTTTTCAGGATCCCCCACAGAGAACCAGCATAACACTGGACTATATTACCCACAATGTTTGGGTGGGGGTGGGAATGGGAGGTTCATAGGAATTCCTTCACCATGAGCTGTAACGTCGGACTACATTACCCACAATCCTGGGGGACAGAATTCCCCTGCCTCCTGTGAACTGGCAAAACATGCCACTAAATTGTTCACAATCCTGAGGTGGCAGAGGCTCCCAGATTCCCCCACAGGAGCCAGCAAAATGCTGCACTACAGTGCTTTCAGCCCTCAGGGGCAGAAGTTCTCAAGAGCCCCCATTCTCTCCCCATCCACACCCTATGAGCAGGCAAAATGCTGAACTTGGATTATCTGTAATTCAAGGAGGGGGAGGTAGAAGTGCACAGAATCAACCCCTCTGAGCCAGAAAATACAGGGGCTTCATTACAGTCCTAATGGGGCAGAAGTTTCCTGGGTTCTGCAGAGAGAACCAACAAATTACTGGATCACATTACCCACAATCTATGGGGGGGGGGGGTCACCTCATGGGAGCACTGCCCCCAATAAACTGTCAAAATGCTGGACTACATTACCCACAGCCCTCAGGGTCAGAAACTTTTAGGAGAATTATTTCCACCTCTTCCCATGAGTGGGAAAAAAAGTCTGGACTAAATGACCTACAATCCTAAGGAAGATGAAGCCCCAGGATCCCCCATGAAGAGCCAGCAAAATGCTGAGCTACATTACAACAAGAATAGAGTTAGGGTTTGGGTTTTTCTGGCTGTCCTTGGAGGATCCTGGGTGCTTCCCCACCCTAAGAATTATGGGTGATGTAGTCCTTGATCTCACCCACACACCTCTGCCAGGAGACCCATGAAAGCTGAATGCACATGCTTACCCTTATACCCTGAGGATTCTGAGTAATTTTAGGGGTAGGGTTAGGGCTAGGCAAAAATTAGCCACAGGGCAAGGTTAGTGAGACTTACAAAACCAAGAGGTACTCTTGAATTTCTGCCACTAAAGACCATGGGTATTATAGTCTTAGGTTTAACCACTGACACTGGAGATCCTGGCAACTTCCTCCCCTTGGGATTATGGATAATGTAGTCCCAATTTCTCTTGTTCTTAGCTTGGTATTATGGGAGGCCCTCCCTAAATATTGTGGGTGAATTATTAAGAGGTTTATGGCTCAGGTTGAGGAATTCTGGGTAATTCCTCCCACCAACTCACATGGAATTGTGGGTAATATAATCCCACATTTTATTCAACTGTGGAGAATTGTGGGAGATAGAGTTGTGGGTAATGTAGTTTCATGATTTATTGGCTCTGTGCAGAGGACCTTGGGAATTTCCTTCCTCCTAGGATTATGGGTAAGGTAGTTCAAATTGCCTGCCCACTGACGGGTATTCTGGGAGCCTCCTCCCTGAGGACTTTGGGTAATGTAGTCCCATGATTTGCCCTCTCCATGTAAAGAATTCTGGGAACTTCCTGTGCCATAGAATTGTGGGTCATGTAGTCCCACGTACTACACAGTTGGGGATTTGTGGAAGCTTCCTTTCCCATGAACGTGTGGGTATTGCAGTCCCATGATTTAGCCTCTCTGAGCAAAGAATTCTGGGAATTTCCCCTCCTTAGAATCATGAATAACACAGTATCAACATTTGCCATTCACCACTGGGTATTCTGTGAGCCTTTTCCCATAAGGACGGTGGGTGAAGTAGTAAAGAGAATACCACTCACTTTGGGCAGCTCTGGGAATTCCACCCAATAGAATTATGGGTAATGTAGTCCCATGATTGTCCTCTTTGTGCAAAGGATCCTGGGAAGTTCCACCCCTTTAGTATTATGGGTAACATAGTCCCAGTATTTCTCCACTCACACTTGGTATTTTGGGTGCCTCCTTCCCTGAGGATGGTGGGTGAAGTAGTTGTGAGCATACCACTCACTTTGGGGAATTCTGGGAACTTCCTCCCCTCAGAATTGTGGGTAATGTAGTCACACAATTTATACTATCTGTTGGGAATTGTGGGAGCTTTCTTCCTATTTGAATTGTGGGTAATGTAGTCTCATAATTTGTCTTCTTTGTGCAGAAGATCCTGGGAACCTCCTCTCCTAAGGATTATGGGTAATGTAGTCCCAACATTTGCTTGCTCACCACTGGGTATTCTGGGAATCATCTTATCCCTTAGTTTGGTTGAGTATGTAATCCCAAATTTTGCCTGCTTACTGCATGAGATCCTGGGAAATATATCTTCATAGAACTCTGGGAATTAAAGTTCCATTATTTGCTTGCTCACTGATGGCTGTCCTGGGAGACTCTTCCCCTAGAATTATTGGTAATGTAATTTCAGATTTACTACTCACTTTGGGGATTCCTGGGTGCTTCATGCCCATATAATTGTGGGTATTGTAGTTCTAGACATAACCACTTTGTGTGTGTGTGTGTGTGTGTGGATACCATTACCCATAATCCTAAAATTGAGGAAGTTCCCAGTATCCCACTTCCTCCATTTTAGTATTACCCTTAATGTCCCAGGTTTTTCCCTGATAGCAGTAGGATTTCAAAGGTGGATTATGAGTAATGTAGTCTAAATTGCCTGCCTACTGCTGGATATTCTGGGAGCATCCTCCCCGAGAATTTTGGGTAATGTAGTCCCATGATTTGCCCTCTCCATGTAAAGAATTCTGGGAACTTCCTGTGCCATAGAATTGTGGGTCATGTAGTCCACGTATTACACATTGGTGAACTTGTGGAAGTTTCCTTTCCTGTGGACTTGTTATTCTCCTCAATGAGGATTGTGGGTAATGCAGTCTTGGGTTTATCACCTACTGGGAGATTTGGGAGATTCCTCCCCCATAAAGATTTAAAAAATACAGTCTCAGGTTTACCACAGGCCCAGGGATTCCTGGAACATGTTTGCCTTAGGTAATACAGTTCCAAAATGTATGAATAATATGCCCCCATTTTTCCTTGGTAACCATTGGCAATGCTGGGAGCTTCCCTTTTTCTTGGAATTGTGGGTAGTGTAGTCCCTGGTTTAGCCAGCTCACAGTAGGAAATTAGGAGTTCCTAAATCTTAGTCTGTATGTGATACATTCCTGGGTTTACCACTCATGACAGAGGATTTTGGAAACTTCCTCCCATTAGGATTGTGGACAATGTAGTCCCACAATTTTTTTTGCTTGGCACTGGGTACCCTGGGATATTGCTCCCTTTAGGATTGTAGGTAATGTAGTCCCAAGTTTTTACCTGTTCACTTAGGGAATCTTGGGCATTTCTACCCATATTAGGATTGTGGGTAAAGTGGTCTCCCAATGAGGAATTTTGGGCTCTTTCATTTTAGAAAATTATAGATAATTAAATTATGGTTTACTTAGTCCTGGGTTTAACCACTCAATGTGGGGGATTCTGGGACCTTCCTACCTCTTTAGAATTGGAGATAATACATTTCCAAAATTTATTTGCTTGCTTCAGGGATTCCTGGGAAACTTGTTAAAAATTATTGTGGGCACTGTAGTCCTGCAGTGATTCCTGAAAAACTTATTCACAAAGAATCATGGGCACTGTAATTCAATTTGACTGCTCACTGATGGGCAACCATGGTGGTTTCTGCCCCTTAGAATTGTTGGCAAGTTAGTCATTAGAATTTCCCTTTTGCTGTAGAGGATTCTGGAAACTTCCTAAGAACTGTGGGTAATATAATCACAAAATTTGCCTGCTTACTGCAGAGAATTCTGGGAAATTTGTCCATGTAGGATTGTGGGTAATAAATATTTGTAATTTATCACATAGCAGGAAAATTTGGGAGCACACAGTGTCTTAGCATTGTGGGTTTTGTAGTCCTTGGATTGCTCTCTTACTGTGGAGGATCTAGGAACTACCTCACTAAGTATTATGGTAAATGTTATCTTGTAATTTGCCAGATGACTGTATGAATTACTAGGATACTTGTGCATTAAAAAAGTGGCCATCGTTGAGTGAACAGTCAAATTAGTCCAGAGATTCTGGGAAACATGTCTATGTGGGATGGTGCGTAATGTAGTCTAGCAATTTCACCACTCATTTCAAGAACACCTGAAAGCTTCAAGGACCATAGGATTGTGAACAATGCAGTATTCAAAAATGCCACCTAGCTGCAGAGAATCCAAAGAACTACTTCCCTAAGGCTTATAGGTTATGAAACTCAACAATTTTAATGTTAACTGCAGGGTAGGTTTAAGGTAAGATTGTTAGGGTTATAGTTAGGGTTAGGGTTTGGGGTTAGGGTTAGGGTCAGGGGTTAGGATTAGAGTTAGAGTCAGTGAACTGATTTATATGATACCAAGACTCAAAGCAATACTGGACTCTACATGGTAACCTGGGGAATTAAGGTTCTATTGATGGTACCACTCCCAGAGTTACTGGCTATATGTGCATAACCACAGAATAGGGTTTCTATTATAGGTAGTCTCACTGGCTCCTGAACTCTCTGAAGAACCATATAACTCATCTTATATGGTGGTAAGATACACAAGCCTGCTGAGCACAGTGTAGAACATAGTTAACAGTTTCTTTTATGTTAGAATTCCCAGAACTGTTGAGATCTACCTAGGGTTCTTGGGATTTATGATGACAAACCATATCATTTTGGGTCTATGGGAGCCATACAACTGGCTTTCCATTATGACAGGATTCATAGATCTGCTGACCTCTATGTGTAGAAAAAGGAACCAGTTTCTATGATGGGAGGAAAGAAAAGCTGCTGGTATTTACAAAGAGAGTCAGAAAAGTTGTGTTATATTTTTTAAGGATCTTCAGATCTTCTGCACTTTACTTGGAGATCCAGATAAGTAGTGTCTTATGATAGCAGTTATAAAAGGTCTGCTGGTCTCCATGTGAAAAGCAAGTGAAATAGGGTTCAATTGTGGTAGAAGTCAAATGACTGATTTACTGTATGTCCAAAGCCAGGAAACTGGGTTTCTCTCATGTCAGAACACACAGAGCTGCTCAGCTGTATGTGCAGACAGAAAAACAAACAGGTTTCTGTAATGGTAGAAACCCCAGGGCTTCTAAACTCTGTGTGGCCAGCCAGGGACCTGAGTCTCTTTTGTTGGCAATGTGATTATTGTTGCTGGATCTACATATAGAGACAGATAACTGGCATTATAGTATGGCAAGACGTGCAAGACTGCCAGATTCTTCTTTGAGAGTCAGGGAAATAGAGTTTTATGATAGGTGTTTGTAGTATGCTGGACTTTATTTTGAAATCCAGGCAACAGGGTTTAAATTAAGGCTGACTCCAAGGAATGCATTGCTCTTCATGGAGGTCTGGTCAATTTCAACCTATGATTTTATCATACCCAAAGCCTCCTAAAAATGTGGAGTCATAGAACTGGGTTTCTTTGATGACAGGACACCCAAAGCTACTTGGATCTCTGTGAAGAGTAAAAAATGACAAATTCTATAATGACAAAACTTATAGAAATGTTAGATTTTTCATGGATAGCCAGAGAACAGGAGAAATAAAATAGCAGGGATTCCAAGTCTTCATGATCATATTTGGAGAGTCAAGGAACTGGAGTACTAATGATGGGAATCTCCATGCTGCAGGACTCTGTGGAGTGCCAGGGATTTGAGGTTCTATCATGACATGACTTGAGATTTGAGACTATAATGGTGAAACTCACAAAGTTGTTGAGATTTATGTGTCCTAGGGAAATGGGATTATATTATGATAGGATTCACATTTTTTTTGGCCTCTTGGTGAAAATTGAGAGATCTTGATTTTATGTTGACAGGACTCAAAGTGCTTCTGTGGTCCATGCGAAGAACAAAGGGATGAAATTCAAATGATGGTAGAATTCCTATCCTGTCTGAGCTGTACATGAAGAACCAAAACAACAACAAAACAGGTTTTCTGTTTATGGCACGATGCACAGGGCTCCTGGACTCTACAATGAGAGATGCAAAACTGGTGTTCTGTGACAGCAGGACAACTGAGCTTTATGTAGAGAAAAACTCTTTTCTATGATAGCACAAACACCAGAGCTGCTGAGATATGTGGAGAGCCAGGGAACACAGGTTGGATAAACTGGCCTCCCATGTTTTCTTGGCTTTCCTTGGAGACAGAGAAAAGGGGTTCTATCATGTCAGAACTCACAGTTCTGCAGGTCTGTATATGGAGAGCAAGGGAACTTGGTTTCTATGATTGTATGACTCTCAGGACTGCTGTTCTCCATGGATATAGCAAGTGAACTTTTTTTAAAAAAAAGTGTTTTCAGGAATTTCAAGTCTGGTGGAAGTCATGGAACTGGAAGCCACAAGGAACTGGGGTTATATGATGACAGGACTCTCAGTACTTTTGGGCTCTTGATTAAAAAACAGGGAAATGGGTTGTATTGTTGGAGGGACTTCCAAAGCTTATGGGCTCTATGTGCAGAAACAGGAAACTATGTTTCTGTGGTTATAGCAAACCTGGAGCTGCTAGGCTTTATGTGGAGTAAAAGTAAAGTGGGATTCCATTGCTGACAGGATTTGTAATGTTACTGGACACCTCTATTTGGACATCCAGGGAACTAAGATTTTATAACAGAATTCACAATTCAACTGAGCTCTATGTAGACAGAGGGGAACTTGGTTCTATGATGGTAGGGGAGTGAAGTTCTATGAAGGTGGGTCTCACAGGGCTGCTGGGCTATATGTGGAGAGTCAGATCATGAGATTTCAATAATTTTATGTCTCCCAGCACTACTACATTCTGTGTGGAGAACTGGGGAACTTGGGTTCTATGGTGGCAGCACCCACAGGCCAGCAGATCTACATACGGGGAGAAGAAAACTGATTTCTATAATGACAGGATGACAGGGCTTTGGGGATCTGTATGCAGAGCTGGAGTCTTGGATTACATGTTGGCAGGAATCACAGGGCTGATGGAATCTATCTAAAGAAAGAGGGACCTTTGTTTCTATGACGTCAGGGAATGTATGGCTGCTAAGCTGTACATGGAGAGGAGTAAAATGATGCTTATAATGACAAGATACATAGGTCTGCTGAAATCTACATTGAGAGATTTTATTCATTGCAATACTTGCAGGCCTCTGAGAATTCACCTGGAGAGCCAGGAAACTGGGATTCCATGATGACAGGACTTGTAGTGATGTTTGTCTCTAGGTGTAAAGAAAAGGAACTGGGTTTTTATCATGGCAAGACTCCCCAGGCTACAGCACAATACTTTCAGAGGCAGGGACTTTGGGTTATATGATGGCAGGACTCTTAGGCCTGCTGAGGTCTATGTGGAGAGCCAGGGAAATTGGGTTCTGTGATGGCAGGAATGCTGGGTTCCATGCAGAGAGCCAAAAGTGGCTTTTATAATGAAAGTATATACAGTGCTTCTGGGTTTTTCTTCAAAATCCAGGGAACTTCCAGGTGCAGTAGAGCACATCTGTAATCCCAGTGGCTCAGGAGGCAGGAAGATCATGAGTTCAAAGACAGCCTCAGCAACAATGAGGTACAAGGCAACTCAGTGAGACTCTGTCTCTAAATAAAACACAAAAACGGGCTGGGGATGTGGCTCAGTGGTCAAGTGACCCTGAGTTCAATCCCCAGTACCAAAACAACAACAACAAACCTACAGGAAACTGCAATTCTAGGATGGTGGGACAATCTGTCCTGCTAATCTTTATGTGGAAAGCATTGAAGCTGAGGCTCTATTTATGGAAGAATTTTTGGTCTCCTGGGGTCTACAAGAGAGACAGGTAAGTGGGTTTCTCTGGTAGCAGTGAAGCCAGAATTAGACAGGCAACCAGTGTAGATAAGTAAATCAAGTCAGGTCATGTCTCAGAGGCCAATTTGAGTGAGTATGGGAAGTTGGAGACTGTCCCCTGTGGGATCTTATCAAGAACTTGCCCCTGCTCCAACGTGTTCCCAAAGTAACCTGTCCCAAGAATTTCCCCTCCCTAAAGGGAGCTATAAAATTGTTAATGTGTCCTTGGCTACTCAGTCCTGCCCTTCCCCCTTCAGCCCACCAGTTTCCCACCTTTTGGCCCTCCCACTGGGCATTCCTGGGCCTAGTCACTAGGCAGGAAGGAGAAAGATAAGGGGGAAAAGGGAGGAGAACAAAGGAATCCTAGGACATATTAAAAAGGGCAGAACACCTCACCTCTTGGGATACCAGGATACCAGCTATGGCCCCCTTTTCCCTCACTGGAGAAGTCTATGTTACCCCTTTTAAAATAAACCCTGGTTAATATGCTTGCTTCAGTGTACTTCTCTAATGTTCAAATTTCAACATGTGGGGAAGCAGGACTCATCACTGATAATCAGTGGTGTTACCGCTGTTTACTGGTGATGAGTCCTTGGTTCCCTGAACATTGAAGTATAACACCAGAGAAGCATGCTGAGACAAGTGTAGAGTGGAAAGTGGAAAGCTTTATTAAAGGATAGCAGAAAAGACTTCCTCCCCAGGAAGAAGGGAACCCAAAAGGTGGAAGGGCGAGGTCTTCTCTTTTTTATAGCTAAGGTCTTCTTTTATTCCTCCCACATTTCTGTCCTTTGTTTCCCTTTATCCTGCAGTGATAGAATGTAGGTGGGAAGGCCAAAAGATGGGAGACAGATGACTGGAGGAGTAATTTGGCAGGAAGGGCCTGGGGTGGTTTGATTAGCACCTCCCTGTTTGCTGAGAGCTGTCTCATTAACAGTTCCTTAGAATGGATTCCCAGCATTGGGGACATTAACATTTCAATTTCCCCAAATGCTGCTCTGGTTTCCTGGACTGCATTCTTGATAATGGTCTCCATTTTCTTTATCTTACTCCATATTAGACCCAATTTACCTAAGTACACTAACTATGATAGACCCAACCTGATCTTTTCTTAAAATTGGGAGCCATCTTGCCACAAAGCCATGAAAAGATAATTTCGGCTTTACTATAAATTACTGCAAATTCTGAACCTGCTTGGAATGCCTGCCCGTGCCTTGAACTCACCCATGCCTGGCTCTCTGACCAGATAATGAAAGGGTAAAGTTTCTAAGCTGCTTCTAAACTGCAAAGCCTGGGTTAAAATGTAAAAGACCAGGCATTGTAAAGTTCCTAAGCTGCAAGGCTTGAGTTAAAAAGTGAAGGACTAGGTATTGTTAAGTTCCTCTGCTACACCCAGAACCTGAAATTCCTGAGGCAGTTAAGACAACGCCCTACTGGCCATTTAGTTGTTTAATAGCCTAGGGCCCTGTGCGATCTTGCACATAGGCATCGCAGGGCCTAAACCAATCAGTTTGAATGTGTACCCTGTTTAGGAGTAACCAATCACCCTGGCCCGACCTGTTCCCGCCAATGAATGAACTAATCATGTTTAGGAATTGTTGTTTGATTTTCCCGCGGTGTATGATGATTTGTTAAAGGAGACTGTGATGTATGTAAAGTCCCCGCCCTCCCCAAGAAGTGTACTTAAGCAGTGCTCAGCCCCTGCTCTGGGCTCTGGGATGCTCTCCCTTCTTGAGTGAGCACGGAGCCCCAGCACGCTGGAAGGATCCCCAATAAATCCCCTTCTGCAATTACATGAGTCAGTCTCTTGGTGGTCTCTTCCTCCAATGCTTCGCCAGACCCTTACAATAGCAGCCCTCTCTGAAACTTAATGACACCTCATAAATATTAGCCTTCCCTGGCCAGACAACGACCCTCTCTGAGGCTTTAATGGTCCTCATAAGTTCTGATGTTGGGGCCAGCAAAAAATGTAAACTACCATTAGTGTGATGCTTGTCAGAGTTCTGTTATCTGTAACCCCCCTTTGTGTAACTTTCTGGGCTATAAAGCTGGGCTGCAGGAAATCTGGGGTTGCTGTCTTGTTCCCGCCGTTTTGGGAGGGAGAGGCAGCCCAGCCGATTGAAATAATAAGCTTGCTTTAATTTGGTTTTAATTGGAGTCAGTGGTCTTTTCTTGCATCCTGGTCTAACAACTACCTATCTTTAAATCTGGCTTCAGCTGTATCAGCAGGACACTGAGTTCCTCTGAACTCTATGTTTAGAAAAATGGAACTGGGATTCTCTTGCTGGTAGGACTCACAGTGATGCTGGGCTTTACATGATGAGCTAGTAAATTAGAGTCTATGATAGCAGTACTCACTGGGAATATTGGATTTTGTGGAGCATCCAGAACCTGGGATTTTATCATGGCAGTATAGCTGGGGTCTATGTAGAGAGCCAGGGACCTTGAATTGTGGAGAGCAGGATTTACAGAGATGGTTACCTCCTCACGGAATGTCAGAAAACAGGATTGAGGGAGCCTTCTGGCTGGAGTGATGATGAGGTACACAGTAAGATGGACCTTAAAAAATGGTGAGGATTTTAATTAAGGCAAGAACATTCTAGGCACTCAGAACAGCAAGAACCAAAGTGAAAAGAGAGGTGGCAAGTCAGAAAGACACAGGATTTATTTAGAGGAGTGGTTCTTAAATTTTTTGTCTCAGAGAGGCTGAGGCAGGAGGATCACTTGAGAGGTCTTGAATTTGAGACAAATTCTGGACAACAGAGCACAATCCCATTTTTTTTAATTGTTAATTGTTCATCACAAAGAGCTTTTATCATAAGGTAACATCAGTTCATTTTTATTGTTTTGGAAATTAAAATTGAGTAAAGTTTGAGTTACTGTGTCAATTCCCTATGGCTGCTCAAGGAAGTTGCCACAGATAGTGACTTAAATGACAAATATTTATTATCTAGAGTCCTGTAGTAAGAAGTCTAAGATGAGTTTCACAGGGCTAAAATGAAAGTATGCCAGATAGCAATCTCTTGATGTCTCCCTCTCAAGATCAACCTCAGCTCCCTGGGATTACAGATGTGCACCACCAAGCCCAGCAAAGGATTCTTAATCATATCTACAAAATCCATTTTGTCATTTAAGATAACATATTGAAAGGTTCCACAGATGAAACATGCATATATCTTTGAAAGACCATTATTCTGCTTATCACAATTAGTAATTTATTAATTGCACATTGGCACACACTCAAATCCTAGGGACTTGGGAAGTTGAGGCAAGTGGATCAAAAGTTTGAGGAGAGCCTGGGACACTTAGCCAGACCCTGTTTCAAAATAAAACAGAGGGCTGGGGGTGTAGCTCAGTGGCTCACATCCCTGGGCTCACACTTCAGTATCACAACACACACACACACACACACACAGTTATAAATGCATTACAAGTTAACATAAAATTGTTATAAATAATAATCAAAAAAGTGAGAAGAGCAGTATTGTTTTACTCTTTTGCAAATATTTTAAAGTCTAGCATGATAAAAAACCAGATTCTTGAAAATTGCTTCTGCAATCAGTTTCTTGGGTTAATGTAAGTCTCTGGTCAAATTCTGCTATACAAATATGAAATGATGAGAATAAAAAGGCAAATAATGTATTATATCATGAAAAGTTTTCATTTTATGGACCCTCTGAAAGGGCCTCTTGTTTCATAGGGGATCCTGGATTTTACTTTTGATGGTAATGTTTGAATTTGTCTGAGAAACAAGGTGTATGTGTGGATGATGACCTTGGAACTATTGTTGTCATATTGATCTCCCACCTATGGTGGTCACTGAGTCCCAAAATGTCTGTAAGTTATGCTGAAATGAATTGGAAAAGGGGTCACTATGTTGTTTTTTTTTTTTTAAATATTTCTTTAGTTGTATATGGATACAATATCTTTATTTATTTTTATATGGTGCTGAGATTCAAACCCAGTGCCTCATGCATCAAGGCAAGTGATCTATCACTGAGCTACAACCCTAGTCCACTATGTTGTTTTATTTTATTATTTTTGCAGTACTGGGGATTGAGCCTAGGGGACAGTGCTCTGCAATTAGGCAAGATCTCTATCTTTCCTTGCCCTTTATTTTAGTGTTATTTTGCAACACAAGGTCTGGCTAGGTTGTCCAGGTTGACCTTGAACTTTCCAGGACTCCTTCTGCCTCAACTTCCCAAGTAGCTGGGATTATATGTATGCCCTGCAGCAGTGGCTCACCACATGTTTTTATTTATTTATTTATTATATTATGTATTTTTTTTAGTTTTAGGTGGACACAACATCTTATTAATTTTTATGTGGTGCTGAGGATCGAATCCAGTGCCTCATGCATGCTAGGCAAGCACTCTACCACTGAGCCACATCCCCAGCCCCTCACCACATGTTTTTAAGTGGAGAAAGATATGATTTAAATTTCCAAGTTACTTTAGTAGAGTCCTCGTAACATTTTGTGGCAAAAAAGAAAAACCACCTAATTTTCACATGGAGGGTGAGAGTAAAAAATTTGACATATTGAGGAGTTAAGAAAGTACTATTTCAGGGTTGAGATCTCGAAGATGAAGAGGTTGCTAAAGATGTTCAGGTGGAAGGTGTGGCTGTGACTGCACAGGGCTATAGAACCAGGTAAGTGCTCTTTGACATGGAGAGGTTCAAGGATGAGTGTTAGAAAACTCACCACACTGGCATCACTCTGCAAGACAGAGGGCCACATGGATAGGGTGGGCCTGCTAAAATAACCAAACAAAACAGGAGGCTGCTCTGGAGGCCTTTATTTTCAGGACTGTAGCCTCTTCACAGATTGCCAGAGAACTGGGGATCTATTAAGTCAGAACACCCAAGGCTGCTGGAGTCTGTTCAGAGATCTAAGGAACCCTAGTTCTATGATAGAAGGACACTGAAAGCTACTTGACTATATATGAAGAGTAAAGGAACTGGCTTTATAAAGTTGCAGAACTTATAGAAATGCTGAGCATTTTGTGGAGAGCCAGAGAACATGATATCTAAATTGGAAGGAAACACAAGATTGGACTCTGTGAAAAAACAGGATATTGTTTTTCTACTGAGCTCTTTGTGGAGAGCCAGGGTACTGGAGTTCTAGAAAGGCAGCAGTTGTAAAGCTGCAGGGCACTTTGTGAGGAGCCAGGAAACCAGGGACCTATTAGGGCAGGATTCTGAGGTCTGCTGAGTGCTAGGTGGAGACCAAGAAAAATGGAGTACTATTATGGTAGGAATCACAGAACATTTAGACAACATATGGAGAGGTGGGAAACAGGGCATCTATGATGGCACACATTGTGGTACTGCTGGTAATGGGGTTCTATGATGGCAGGGCTTGAAAGACTAATGGACTTGATGGAGAGCCAGGGATATGTGGTTCTATTGATGGCATGATTTGGAGTTCTACTGGTCTCTGTGTGTTGGACTAGTATAAAGGATTTATATGGATGACAAGCTTTATAAGGCTGCAGAGTTATACATGGAGTACCAGAGAAGTGGCATTTCTGATGATATGATTGCCAGTGTTGCTGAGCACTGTTTGGATAGCCTAGGACTGGGATTCTAATGATGAAAGGAAACAGGTCTTCTGGATTTTATGTGGAGAGTCAGGGAAGTGGATTTCAGGATTCACAGAATTATTGGGTTCTAGGTGGAGAGTGAAGAATGTGGGGTTCTATGATGGGAAACTATTCAGGACTGCTGGAATCTATGTGGTGAAACATTGAGCTATAATTCTATTGATGTCTACATGTTCAGTACCAAAGGTCTGTACACGGAGAGCTAGTAACTGGAATTGTATGATGTCAGGACTCATGGTTCACTGGACTCTGCTTAGCCCACACAGTTGTGTCATTTGATGACAAGACTCATAGGGCTGGTGGACTCTATTTGAGCACAAGGGAACTGGATTTTTATGATGGCAGGATTATAAGACTGCTGGTCTCTTTGTTCAAAGCCAGGAAACAGATTCTATGATGGCAGGGATATTGGGAATTCTGACTTATTGTGGAAATACTGGAAACTGGGATTTTCTTGATGACATGACTCATTGGAGCTGTTGGGCCTTGATACTGAGACAAGAAACTTGTGTTACATTGATGGCATTATGTTCATATCTTCTGAGTTCTATGAGGTAATTCAGGGAATTGGAGTTCTATGATGGTGTGTATCATAAGGCTACTTGACTCTCCATGGTGAGTCAGGAAAATCTGGGTCTGTTATGGAAAGACTGTAGGGCTGTTGTGCTATATGTGATGAACCAGGGAAGTGAAATTCTATGATGTGGACACTCATGGCTTGTTCTCTCTACATGGGGTTCCAGGGAGCAGGAGTTCTCTGATGGCAGGGCAACCAGCATTGCTGTGCTCTATGTAGAGACCTAGGGACCTGATGTTGTATGATGGTAGGACAGCCCAAACTGTTGGGTTTCATGAGGAGAGTCAAGAAACTGGCATTTTATAGTGGAAGGAGTCTCAGCATTGCTAGGTGTATGTGTAGAGCCAGGGAACTGGGGTTTTAGGGGAACAAAAATTGCCAGGCTTTGTGCTCTATTTGGAGAACCAGGGAACTAATATACTATGAAGGAAGAATACACAATGTTGATATTATGTATGTGGAAAGCAAGATTACAGAGTTTCTGTGATGGCCAGACTCTTCATTATACTGGGGTCTATGTTGAATGGCACAGAACTGGAGACTTTGATGACAGATCCTCCAGGTCTGTAGGGATCTTTGTGTAGTGCCTCAGAACTGATTTTCTATGAGAAAAGCATACTTGACTGCTGAACTCATTGTGTAGCAAAGGGATCTTTGTAGCCTGTGATGGCAGGATGTTCAGAACTGATGGCTTTGAGTGCTAAGCAATGGAATAGTGATTCAATGATGTTTGGACTCCCAGAGCTGCTGCTTTTTTATATGGTGAGCAAGGGAACTGATGTTCTGTTGATAAGACTTGAAGTGCTCCCAGATTTATGAGAAACCTCAGGGAAGTATGGTTCTGTGATGGTAGGACTCACAGTACTGCTGGACTCTTGTATCAAGGGAACTGGGATTCTATTGATGACTGGACAACTAGGACTACTGTCTTCTAGATAGAAAGACATGGAACTGGTGTCTATGACAGCAGTACACACAGGGCTGCTGCAATCTTCATGGAGACACAGAAAGTTGTGTTTCCATGATATCAGAAATCCAAGGGCTGCTGGTGTCCACATGGAGAGGCAGGTAACTGGTGTTGTAGGATGGCAGAATTCACTGGGTTACTGGGCTGTATGTGGGGATCCAGGGAAATTGGGTTCTATGATGGCAGGATTCACCAAGCTGCTGAACTCCATGTGTAAGCAAGGGGAATTTATGGTATGCCTCACAGTACTGTTGGGATTTGCTTGGGGAGCAAGTTAACTTGGTTGTATGATGGCAGGAATTGCCAGGCTGCTGGTTTTAACGTGGAGAACAGAGAAAATGGGTTTCTCTAATGACAAGATTCCTGGGGCTGCTGGTGTGTATGCTCAAGGGGAGACAATTGGGTTTCTATGATGGCAGAAATTGCAGGGCTTCTTGAATTTATATGGAAGTCACAGAAAATTGGGGTCCTGTGATGTCAGGACTTACAAACTTGCTCTGCTCTTTGTGGACAGCTAGGGAAATGGATTCTTATGATGGTAGGATGTGAAGGACTGATGGACTGCTGTAAAAAAGCCAGGCAACTTGGTTTCCATGATGGGTGGACACACAGTACTGATGGGCTGTACTTCAGGAACTGGAGCATGGGGTTCTATATGGTCAGGAATTCATACTGTCCAGAATTTCCTTTGCTAGTGGTCTATAATGCTCATGGTCTCACAATTACCATGGCTGCTGGAATCTATTTGGAGACCCACAATGCCAGGGCTGCTTCTGTCCATATTCAAAGCCAGGCAACTGGGATAATGATAGCAGGAAACTCAGGGCTCCTGGGCACCATTTGTCAGACAGGTGATTGGGGTTCTATTGATGGGTAGATGTGCAAAACTGTTGAATTCTATATCCAGAAAACTGGAGTTTTCTGATGGAAGGATTCTTAAGGCTGATCATGTCTACTGGCAGATACAAGAAACTTGATATCTAAAATTGTCCCGTCCGGCAGGACACATCAACGTGGGCAGCGAACCTAGGTGGGGAGGAATGAAGGGACAAGAGACACAGAAGGATGACAGCAAGACAGGAGTTCTGATCAAGCTGCAAACTTTTATTGTTCACACAGGGGTATTTATATGGTGGGGATGGGGAAGCTCTCTTATCGGCAGTTGCTGGATGTCTGCACAAGGTGAGATAACCGCAGGATGTTTCAGGAAGATAGGTTTCAGGAAGATAGGTGGCCGCAGGATGTCTCAGGTGAGATAAGTAGCTGCAGGATGCCTCCCAGGCAGGATGTCTCCCAGGGGGCTGTCAGGCTAATCTTTGAAGGAGAATTTCCTTCTAGTCCCTGACATCTTCCCCCTTTCTTATATAAAATATTTGACCATACCTTATTGGCCATGTTTTTAGGGGGTGATAGAGGCTCTGTTCCTCTAGAAGGCCTTAGAATATCTCCTGATCCGAGCGAGCGTCTTCACTAGGAGATTTCGTGGTGGCCTTGGCATGTTTTTGGAGGAGACGGCTTTGAGGGGGGAGCATGCCAACTGCCATGCACCAGAGCGTGTCACTCAGAGGTCTTGGGTTTTGGGATCCGTGGATCCATCCTCCTGCAGTCCTTCCTGCACCCTCTGTCATTATGGCCTAACGTCCTCACTCCATGGGTGCGTCCTCCCCCA
The DNA here is from genome assembly GCF_047511675.1 of Marmota flaviventris. NCBI lineage: Eukaryota > Metazoa > Chordata > Mammalia > Rodentia > Sciuridae > Marmota > Marmota flaviventris. The sequence goes on along the minus strand of NC_092513.1, from coordinate 46,897 downwards.
AGCGGAGGGGCCCATGGAGGAGCGAACCCTTATGGCAAGGGCAGAAGATGGTTGGTCAGAGCTGTTACTTATACTTTTATATAAGAAAGAGAGATCTGTGGGGATGTAAACTTAAGAAATAAGCCTGAAAGAAGGGTAGAACATCCTTTTAAATGTTGGCAGCACGGTCTTCCATCTCCAGACAATGATAGTGAACCTGTATGGGCTTAGAGACCAAAATATTAAACTGTTCTTTAATAAATTGTACCAGCCTGTTTATAATGCAGGGTCCTATGGACACCATTAAAAGCAAACCCAACAAAGGGCCTAATAAGGGAAGAAGGTAGGGTAAAAATCCATTAAGCCCAGTCCAGAGGGGATTTTCAAATAGTTCCCTTCTTCTCTTTTCTAGATCTTCTTGAAGCTGCTTAATTTTAGTGCGTACTATGCCTGATTTATTGGCATAAAAGCAGCATCTTTCCCCTAAGGCCAAGCAAATACCTCCCTGGTTAGCTGTCAGCAAATCTAAGCCTCGTCTGTTTTGAAGGACCACTTCTGCCAGGGAGTCTATTTGGTCCTGTAAATCTTTAATAGTTCCTGATAGAGTTTGTACATCATCTATAAGTTGTTGAGATAGGCGACGGTAAGAGTGTATAGCCATGCCTAAGCCAGCTGTACCTGTGCCCACAGCAGCTGTTATTCCAAGGCTGGCAAGGAGTGGTAAGGCCTGTATTGCCCGCCTGTGTCTTTTGACTAAGGTGTCTAGGCTAGGAATGGGTAGAGGTTCATCTCCTGGGACAATAGTTATATCAGGGAGTAATAAGGCAAGAACACAGCCACCGGTCCAATTCGCTGGAAGCCTGGGGAAGGCTGAGTTTCCTCCACACATAAAAACTGTGCCACTGGGGGGACAAAGAGATGGGGTGGGTGAGGAATAATTTTTTACTGTTGAGCAATTTCCAAAGGAAGTAACTCCAACATCAATATCATAGGTATTATTCTGCATCGCGCCTAAAAGACATGATGTAAAAGTGCCTATAGGCTGTACTTTAAAAGGAAATCCAGGTTGGCATGTATTATCATTGTCTATGATAGAATTAATAGCAACTGCCATAGGCATGATTGCCCCTGTTGTCATGCAGAGCCAGCAATCACCAGCAAGGGTGGGGTTGGAATTATTAAGCAAGGAGAAGGTAGTTTCCAAAATATCTAATGTATTGGTATCTAAATCTGGGAGTTGGGATTTAGGCAGCATTAAGGGATGATATGTGAGCTCAGGGATTTGGGGTTTCAAAAGTTTGATTATCTGAAGATGCTTCACAGCATCAGTGGGTCCTCCACCATCAGAGACCCCTGTAGGGGCCTTAATGGGCCAGCAGGAGGGTTTACCAACAGTGCCTTGGCACCCAGCTGACTGTAACTTGGTATATATGCCTTCTCCTCCCCGGTCAAAGAGGAGGGGGGTATAATGAATAGTGGTCCCCTCTGCTGCATGAGTTTTAGTTAGGGTGGCTTCAAAAAATTGTTCTCCCTGCTTGTTAACACAAATTGAGGCTGACGCATAACAAGAGACATGCATCGCCTGGGTATGCATACAAGTTGCAGAACAATTTTGGAGAGCTTTACTTGTACTGGGGGGAATAATCTTTGGCTTGTTAACACATACCCATTCAGGCTGATGAAATCCTCCGAGTTGATGGTCAACCTCAGCACGGAGGTAAGCCACCTTAGTCAAGCAGTCAGCAGTCTGGGTCCAACTAGTGGGAGCCTGAGTCCAAGATCCTCCCCTGCATTCGCAGGGGGGGCCAAAAAGGTACTCCCTGATGTTGGAAGGTGGAGGGCTAAGGCCTCCGTATACAAACCTGTTCAGCAAAAGTGCCTTAAGCAGGATCCTCACACAGATTGTTGGCTGCATCTGCAAAAGAGGAAAATTTGTCCTCAGGGGGAGGGCCTCCGTCCCTGGGTTGAGGTAAGTCATTAACCTGTTTAACCAGGCGTTCTGGTAACCATCTTGGGGCTGCTTGCTCTTGGTCCAAAACACAAGCTGAGCCTCGTCCCCAGATGAGGACAGGATCTGGGCCTTTCCATTTATTTGTAAGGGGATCGCGCCACATAACAGGTGGGCGAACAGAATTGGACTAGGGATGCCAGTGTCTGTCTGCGGCCGAATGGCCTTCACTGTCTAGGGTAAGAAAATTAAGGGCAAATAATGCATGGTTAAGGCGATCCCAAAATCTCTGTATTTTAGAATATTATCCTTTAAATAGGTATCTCTTAATTGCCTTTAAAAAATATGATTAAGGTTATTTCCTGTGTAGGGAGCAGTATATAAATCTTACTGTATTTTTTATGGACAATAGATCTAGTCAGAGAACTTATATAATATCAATGAATTTTTTTTAAGTTTGTAACCTTTATTGTTTAAAATTAATATATAACTTTAATTTGGAGAACCTTAATCTTAATAAAATGTTGTGTTTGGTTTTTTTTTTTTTTTTAATTTTATGATTATCTAACAAACAAAATATGTAAAAATTAGTATCTCAGTGTCTTAGAATCAATTGATTTTAGTCTCTAAGGACAATTGTTAAAATCGGATTTAAGTTAGTAGTTCAATATACTTAATGTTTAATCAACAATGTGAATTTATTTACGAAAACTAATCTTTGTCTTAAACAGTAAGAATTATTAGGCAATAAGGATCTTACTTTAAAGAAATAAACTTACATTTTAATAGGTTGTTTATCATGTCAAAATATGGACAAAATCTTAGCTCACATTAGTATAGTTAAACTAGGAAAAATAGCCTGAAATACCCTTAAATTAATTATAGTCAGTTTAGTATATATAAATCTCTTTTTTAATCTTTCTAACTTTTTACATCGTCTGTTTAGATAACAATATAAAAATCTTTTTTTACTTAGGAAAATAATTTTATCATTGAAATATGAATATAAAGACCTTGTTTTACCCAAAGATGATTTCTTTCTTTTTAGGATCCATGTGTGCTTTTTCTTTGTTGAAGCATCCTTTTCTTTTAGAATTTTTTTTTTTTTGTTATACTTGGAACAATTTCTGAAAACCTTAGAATCTATAAACAAATTATTGTACTTTGATAAGAAATATCAATGAAAATATAGTTAAAATCCTTAGATATTTTGTAGACATAATTATAATTATCATCTTATGAGTTTGAACAGTAACTTTGAGAATTAGAAACTACTTGAAGATTGTATTTTCACTTAAAAGCAAATTTATAGTAAACACATTTATCTCAAATATCTGTAACTGAAAAGGCAGAGTATCTAATAAATGTAAATACAAAACATAAATAATGGGTTTTCTGTTGAAGAAAAACAATTAGGCAAATATATATTAACTAATCAATTAGGCATGTGCTAATCATTTTATAGATTAACAAATATAGGTTATCTAAATATCTTAAAAATATATATATTAAGAATAAGAACATAACTTATAATTGTATTAATTTTATGTAACCACGTGGTCTTAAAATATTTGGATCCATTTTAATTTATTTTTAACTAGGAGTGCACTCTTCTATGTGACGTCACTTGATGTAACTGAAATAAAATCCTTGTTGAGTATACATATTTATTTTTTATAGTTAGGAATGAGAATAAGGATTTTTTGGTCATCACAGGAACATTGCCGGCTTTGTTCCTGTGGCGAGCAAATGCATCCTCATAACCTCCAAAATTAAAAGTAAAATATAAAGAAGCATGTTTGATCTCATCAATAGAACATTATTTAGTAACACAACTATAGAGAAAAGTCAGGTTATTTAACTCAGAACTAACTTAAATTTAGGGCTGCAACATAGAAAGCTGTGGAATTAAATTTTGTCTGAAAAAGATATCTTTCGTTAGCATTTACAGGTAGGCATTCTTAAAAATACAGGCTCTGAACAGCTCCGGTAGAAATCTGAAACACAGTAGTACAGGTTAGTGGCTGGAAGGCGGGACTAGAAGTCCCGTCTGAGTGACTGTGGAAGAACCAATCGGAAGCCCGCGAAAATGTGGGAGGTGGGACCAGGAAGCCCGCTCTTCTGGCCAGGCACCCCATGGTTACCATGGTGATGCAAACAACATGGAGTCCGCTGCCCATTTTCGGGGCAAAAGTTTTCCTAGCTGATTGCATTTTGATTGATTTTGTCTGCATTTTCCCCCGCCTGGCCAAGATCTTACTGCGGTAGCAGCTTGTTCTGTCTCTGCGACCTGCGGTTGCAGCTCGTGTACATCCTGCATTTTTTTCTGTGGCACGTGGGTGCTCCAAAGGTTTTTTTAGCAGCAAACGCTAGCATTACCATCAGATCTTAAAGTTAGTCTGTGTTTGGCATTTAGGTCAAGTAATTCAAGGATTAAAAGCATTGTTGGTCACAGGGGCTAGGACCCCATAGCGAGCAGCAGCGGCTAAAGTCTCTTGTCCCCAGCGGCTGAGTTACAGCCATTTTGATTCATAGGACAATCCTGTAGTAAAAAGGTCCGTACATACTTTCTATTGACAAAAACAATAGAAAATTGAAACTTATTTCTCTCCAGGTAAACATCACATTTTCTCTCCCTTTTTCTCACTCTCCTAGCACAAACTTCTAGAACATAAAGGCAAAAAAATCTCTCTCTTTTTTTTTTTTTAAGCTTTTTTTTTTTTTCTTCTGAATTAATTAGGTTCCAGTAAGAAAAGGTGGGAACAGGCACCTTTTCTGGGCCAAAGGATTCATAATAATCTTTTAAACAGTCTCCTACTCTAAGCCATCTTTTACCATTGATGGTCCCTTCAAGGGGAAACCATGGACACAATTCTCCTATGTATGAAAAGAATAATTTTAAGTCCTTTTTCTTAACACGCGCCCCCCCCCCCCGTGTCTTGAGGGCCTCCTTGAGGCCTGACAAAAACAACTCATGTGACGAAACTGCTTGTCTCATGGTGGGTCACTCACCTTGCGTCGTCCTCTCTCTCCTCCTGGATCTGTCTCTCGGTCGTGTCTGCCGAGGCGATCTCGCGCTCCCGCTTGGCCAAGTCTTCCCGGAGGACGGCGTTCCCCCTCAGTCAAAGGCTCGAGCCCCACACTGGGCGCCAAATGTCCCGTCCGGCAGGACACATCAACGTGGGCAGCGAACCTAGGTGGGGAGGAATGAAGGGACAAGAGACACAGAAGGATGACAGCAAGACAGGAGTTCTGATCAAGCTGCAAACTTTTATTGTTCACACAGGGGTATTTATATGGTGGGGATGGGGAAGCTCTCTTATCGGCAGTTGCTGGATGTCTGCACAAGGTGAGATAACCGCAGGATGTTTCAGGAAGATAGGTTTCAGGAAGATAGGTGGCCGCAGGATGTCTCAGGTGAGATAAGTAGCTGCAGGATGCCTCCCAGGCAGGATGTCTCCCAGGGGGCTGTCAGGCTAATCTTTGAAGGAGAATTTCCTTCTAGTCCCTGACATCTTCCCCCTTTCTTATATAAAATATTTGACCATACCTTATTGGCCATGTTTTTAGGGGGTGATAGAGGCTCTGTTCCTCTAGAAGGCCTTAGAATATCTCCTGATCCGAGCGAGCGTCTTCACTAGGAGATTTCGTGGTGGCCTTGGCATGTTTTTGGAGGAGACGGCTTTGAGGGGGGAGCATGCCAACTGCCATGCACCAGAGCGTGTCACTCAGAGGTCTTGGGTTTTGGGATCCGTGGATCCATCCTCCTGCAGTCCTTCCTGCACCCTCTGTCATTATGGCCTAACGTCCTCACTCCATGGGTGCGTCCTCCCCCAAGCGGAGGGGCCCATGGAGGAGCGAACCCTTATGGCAAGGGCAGAAGATGGTTGGTCAGAGCTGTTACTTATACTTTTATATAAGAAAGAGAGATCTGTGGGGATGTAAACTTAAGAAATAAGCCTGAAAGAAGGGTAGAACATCCTTTTAAATGTTGGCAGCATGGTCTTCCATCTCCAGACAATGATAGTGAACCTGTATGGGCTTAGAGACCAAAATATTAAACTGTTCTTTAATAAATTGTACCAGCCTGTTTATAATGCAGGGTCCTATGGACACCATTAAAAGCAAACCCAACAAAGGGCCTAATAAGGGAAGAAGGTAGGGTAAAAATCCATTAAGCCCAGTCCAGAGGGGATTTTCAAATAGTTCCCTTCTTCTCTTTTCTAGATCTTCTTGAAGCTGCTTAATTTTAGTGCGTACTATGCCTGATTTATTGGCATAAAAGCAGCATCTTTCCCCTAAGGCCAAGCAAATACCTCCCTGGTTAGCTGTCAGCAAATCTAAGCCTCGTCTGTTTTGAAGGACCACTTCTGCCAGGGAGTCTATTTGGTCCTGTAAATCTTTAATAGTTCCTGATAGAGTTTGTACATCATCTATAAGTTGTTGAGATAGGCGACGGTAAGAGTGTATAGCCATGCCTAAGCCAGCTGTACCTGTGCCCACAGCAGCTGTTATTCCAAGGCTGGCAAGGAGTGGTAAGGCCTGTATTGCCCGCCTGTGTCTTTTGACTAAGGTGTCTAGGCTAGGAATGGGTAGAGGTTCATCTCCTGGGACAATAGTTATATCAGGGAGTAATAAGGCAAGAACACAGCCACCGGTCCAATTCGCTGGAAGCCTGGGGAAGGCTGAGTTTCCTCCACACATAAAAACTGTGCCACTGGGGGGACAAAGAGATGGGGTGGGTGAGGAATAATTTTTTACTGTTGAGCAATTTCCAAAGGAAGTAACTCCAACATCAATATCATAGGTATTATTCTGCATCGCGCCTAAAAGACATGATGTAAAAGTGCCTATAGGCTGTACTTTAAAAGGAAATCCAGGTTGGCATGTATTATCATTGTCTATGATAGAATTAATAGCAACTGCCATAGGCATGATTGCCCCTGTTGTCATGCAGAGCCAGCAATCACCAGCAAGGGTGGGGTTGGAATTATTAAGCAAGGAGAAGGTAGTTTCCAAAATATCTAATGTATTGGTATCTAAATCTGGGAGTTGGGATTTAGGCAGCATTAAGGGATGATATGTGAGCTCAGGGATTTGGGGTTTCAAAAGTTTGATTATCTGAAGATGCTTCACAGCATCAGTGGGTCCTCCACCATCAGAGACCCCTGTAGGGGCCTTAATGGGCCAGCAGGAGGGTTTACCAACAGTGCCTTGGCACCCAGCTGACTGTAACTTGGTATATATGCCTTCTCCTCCCCGGTCAAAGAGGAGGGGGGTATAATGAATAGTGGTCCCCTCTGCTGCATGAGTTTTAGTTAGGGTGGCTTCAAAAAATTGTTCTCCCTGCTTGTTAACACAAATTGAGGCTGACGCATAACAAGAGACATGCATCGCCTGGGTATGCATACAAGTTGCAGAACAATTTTGGAGAGCTTTACTTGTACTGGGGGGAATAATCTTTGGCTTGTTAACACATACCCATTCAGGCTGATGAAATCCTCCGAGTTGATGGTCAACCTCAGCACGGAGGTAAGCCACCTTAGTCAAGCAGTCAGCAGTCTGGGTCCAACTAGTGGGAGCCTGAGTCCAAGATCCTCCCCTGCATTCGCAGGGGGGGCCAAAAAGGTACTCCCTGATGTTGGAAGGTGGAGGGCTAAGGCCTCCGTATACAAACCTGTTCAGCAAAAGTGCCTTAAGCAGGATCCTCACACAGATTGTTGGCTGCATCTGCAAAAGAGGAAAATTTGTCCTCAGGGGGAGGGCCTCCGTCCCTGGGTTGAGGTAAGTCATTAACCTGTTTAACCAGGCGTTCTGGTAACCATCTTGGGGCTGCTTGCTCTTGGTCCAAAACACAAGCTGAGCCTCGTCCCCAGATGAGGACAGGATCTGGGCCTTTCCATTTATTTGTAAGGGGATCGCGCCACATAACAGGTGGGTGAACAGAATTGGACTAGGGATGCCAGTGTCTGTCTGCGGCCGAATGGCCTTCACTGTCTAGGGTAAGAAAATTAAGGGCAAATAATGCATGGTTAAGGCGATCCCAAAATCTCTGTATTTTAGAATATTATCCTTTAAATAGGTATCTCTTAATTGCCTTTAAAAAATATGATTAAGGTTATTTCCTGTGTAGGGAGCAGTATATAAATCTTACTGTATTTTTTATGGACAATAGATCTAGTCAGAGAACTTATATAATATCAATGAATTTTTTTTAAGTTTGTAACCTTTATTGTTTAAAATTAATATATAACTTTAATTTGGAGAACCTTAATCTTAATAAAATGTTGTGTTTGGTTTTTTTTTTTTTTAATTTTATGATTATCTAACAAACAAAATATGTAAAAATTAGTATCTCAGTGTCTTAGAATCAATTGATTTTAGTCTCTAAGGACAATTGTTAAAATCGGATTTAAGTTAGTAGTTCAATATACTTAATGTTTAATCAACAATGTGAATTTATTTACGAAAACTAATCTTTGTCTTAAACAGTAAGAATTATTAGGCAATAAGGATCTTACTTTAAAGAAATAAACTTACATTTTAATAGGTTGTTTATCATGTCAAAATATGGACAAAATCTTAGCTCACATTAGTATAGTTAAACTAGGAAAAATAGCCTGAAATACCCTTAAATTAATTATAGTCAGTTTAGTATATATAAATCTCTTTTTTAATCTTTCTAACTTTTTACATCGTCTGTTTAGATAACAATATAAAAATCTTTTTTTACTTAGGAAAATAATTTTATCATTGAAATATGAATATAAAGACCTTGTTTTACCCAAAGATGATTTCTTTCTTTTTAGGATCCATGTGTGCTTTTTCTTTGTTGAAGCATCCTTTTCTTTTAGAATTTTTTTTTTTTTGTTATACTTGGAACAATTTCTGAAAACCTTAGAATCTATAAACAAATTATTGTACTTTGATAAGAAATATCAATGAAAATATAGTTAAAATCCTTAGATATTTTGTAGACATAATTATAATTATCATCTTATGAGTTTGAACAGTAACTTTGAGAATTAGAAACTACTTGAAGATTGTATTTTCACTTAAAAGCAAATTTATAGTAAACACATTTATCTCAAATATCTGTAACTGAAAAGGCAGAGTATCTAATAAATGTAAATACAAAACATAAATAATGGGTTTTCTGTTGAAGAAAAACAATTAGGCAAATATATATTAACTAATCAATTAGGCATGTGCTAATCATTTTATAGATTAACAAATATAGGTTATCTAAATATCTTAAAAATATATATATTAAGAATAAGAACATAACTTATAATTGTATTAATTTTATGTAACCACGTGGTCTTAAAATATTTGGATCCATTTTAATTTATTTTTAACTAGGAGTGCACTCTTCTATGTGACGTCACTTGATGTAACTGAAATAAAATCCTTGTTGAGTATACATATTTATTTTTTATAGTTAGGAATGAGAATAAGGATTTTTTGGTCATCACAGGAACATTGCCGGCTTTGTTCCTGTGGCGAGCAAATGCATCCTCATAACCTCCAAAATTAAAAGTAAAATATAAAGAAGCATGTTTGATCTCATCAATAGAACATTATTTAGTAACACAACTATAGAGAAAAGTCAGGTTATTTAACTCAGAACTAACTTAAATTTAGGGCTGCAACATAGAAAGCTGTGGAATTAAATTTTGTCTGAAAAAGATATCTTTCGTTAGCATTTACAGGTAGGCATTCTTAAAAATACAGGCTCTGAACAGCTCCGGTAGAAATCTGAAACACAGTAGTACAGGTTAGTGGCTGGAAGGCGGGACTAGAAGTCCCGTCTGAGTGACTGTGGAAGAACCAATCGGAAGCCCGCGAAAATGTGGGAGGTGGGACCAGGAAGCCCGCTCTTCTGGCCAGGCACCCCATGGTTACCATGGTGATGCAAACAACATGGAGTCCGCTGCCCATTTTCGGGGCAAAAGTTTTCCTAGCTGATTGCATTTTGATTGATTTTGTCTGCATTTTCCCCCGCCTGGCCAAGATCTTACTGCGGTAGCAGCTTGTTCTGTCTCTGCGACCTGCGGTTGCAGCTCGTGTACATCCTGCATTTTTTTCTGTGGCACGTGGGTGCTCCAAAGGTTTTTTTAGCAGCAAACGCTAGCATTACCATCAGATCTTAAAGTTAGTCTGTGTTTGGCATTTAGGTCAAGTAATTCAAGGATTAAAAGCATTGTTGGTCACAGGGGCTAGGACCCCATAGCGAGCAGCAGCGGCTAAAGTCTCTTGTCCCCAGCGGCTGAGTTACAGCCATTTTGATTCATAGGACAATCCTGTAGTAAAAAGGTCCGTACATACTTTCTATTGACAAAAACAATAGAAAATTGAAACTTATTTCTCTCCAGGTAAACATCACATTTTCTCTCCCTTTTTCTCACTCTCCTAGCACAAACTTCTAGAACATAAAGGCAAAAAAATCTCTCTCTTTTTTTTTTTTTAAGCTTTTTTTTTTTTTCTTCTGAATTAATTAGGTTCCAGTAAGAAAAGGTGGGAACAGGCACCTTTTCTGGGCCAAAGGATTCATAATAATCTTTTAAACAGTCTCCTACTCTAAGCCATCTTTTACCATTGATGGTCCCTTCAAGGGGAAACCATGGACACAATTCTCCTATGTATGAAAAGAATAATTTTAAGTCCTTTTTCTTAACACGCGCCCCCCCCCCCCGTGTCTTGAGGGCCTCCTTGAGGCCTGACAAAAACAACTCATGTGACGAAACTGCTTGTCTCATGGTGGGTCACTCACCTTGCGTCGTCCTCTCTCTCCTCCTGGATCTGTCTCTCGGTCGTGTCTGCCGAGGCGATCTCGCGCTCCCGCTTGGCCAAGTCTTCCCGGAGGACGGCGTTCCCCCTCAGTCAAAGGCTCGAGCCCCACACTGGGCGCCAAATGTCCCGTCCGGCAGGACACATCAACGTGGGCAGCGAACCTAGGTGGGGAGGAATGAAGGGACAAGAGACACAGAAGGATGACAGCAAGACAGGAGTTCTGATCAAGCTGCAAACTTTTATTGTTCACACAGGGGTATTTATATGGTGGGGATGGGGAAGCTCTCTTATCGGCAGTTGCTGGATGTCTGCACAAGGTGAGATAACCGCAGGATGTTTCAGGAAGATAGGTTTCAGGAAGATAGGTGGCCGCAGGATGTCTCAGGTGAGATAAGTAGCTGCAGGATGCCTCCCAGGCAGGATGTCTCCCAGGGGGCTGTCAGGCTAATCTTTGAAGGAGAATTTCCTTCTAGTCCCTGACATAAAATGTGAGCAATTGTGGAGTTGCACATGTCTACATGGAAAGACAGGAACATACAGGACTGCTGTGCTGTATGTGGAGACCCACCTAACTGGTGTTCTATGAGAGCAAGAATCACAGGGCTGCTGTGCTCCGTGAAAAGAGCTGACAATTTCTTTTTTTTTTTTAATGGGGGATGAAACACCATAGCTATAATAATTTTTTACTCAGATCCACATTTTTCTTCCTGGAATTCTTACTGAGCCTGTCCCTCATTTTCATGACTTAAACAGATGGAAAGAACACATACACATTTTGCTTTGAATATCTTCTTTCAGTTCTTTGGTGTAAAAACCTAGGAACAGACTTGAGTACTATGATAATTCTAATAATTCTAATTTTAACTTTTTGATGAAACTGCAATTATTCCACATACAGGTTACACATTTGTCTTCATTCTTACCAATGCTTGCTATTTTAAATTATTTTGATAATGGTCATATTAACAGGAGTGAGGAAATTTCACTGTGACTTTAACTTACATGTCCATAATTAAGTCGTTAAGCATCTTTTCATGTTTGCTAGTGTAGTGTGTATTCAAGTTCTTTTTCAAGTTGAAAAGCATATATAAAATTCATTTATTTATTTTCCATTTATTTCTTTATGTGTGTTGGTGAGTCATAATAAGAAATACGGACAAGGCACAGTGTTGGATGCCTGTTAATCTAGTGCCTTGGGGAGGGTGAGGCAGGGGGAATACAAATTCAAAGCCATCCTGAACAACTTATTGATACCCTAAAGCAACTTAGGAAGACCTTATCTAAAAATAAAATAGTTGAATAAATAAATAAATAAATAAATAAAGGTATGGGGATGGAGCTCAGTGGTTAAGTGTCCCTGGGTTCAATCTCTGGTTCAAAAAAAAAAAAAAAAGATCTTTGACCCAGTTTCCTGGCACTAACCTCCTGATCCTTCAATCAATGAAGCAGTGTGTCTGTTTGCAGCCAGGGAGGTGAACCATGGTCTATGATTCCTAGGTGGCCCTGGGTGCAGTGGAACCAACTCTGTGATTAGCTCATTGGAACTTGAACCCTCCCACAGGTTTGGGGGAGGATTGAGAGTTGAAGTTTCAGGTGATCACCATGAGCAATTATTTAATGAATCATTAAATGAAAAAGGACAGGGGTTAAGGACCTTCCATGTTGCTGAAGGTGCTGGGAGGTGGTACCTGGAGAGGGCATGAAGCAACATGCCCTTTATGGTTTCTTTTCCCTGATTTTTGTCACCTGCCTGTTCAAGTTTATTATTTAAGATATGTTTGAAAGATAGGCTTTGTGGTGAATTTGCAGTACTAAGTACACTGCTTTCTGACTCCTGTGAGCCACATCAGAAAAAAGACGGGGCCTTGAAAGCTCATATTTGTGTCCATGAACACAGGAGGTATTTACATCTTCTTGAGTCATCTTCAATTTCTTTATTGTATGTTCTATAGATTTCATTGTAGAGATCTTTCACCTCCTTGGTTAGATTTATTCCCAGGTATTTTATTTTCTTTGAGGCTACTGAGAATGGAATAGTTTTCTTGATTACTTTCTCTGCAGGTTAATTATTGATGTATAGGAAAGCTACTGATTTTTTATGTTGATTCTGTAACTTTTTACTTTTACAAACTTGCTTATTAGCCCTGCTAGTCTTTTGGTGGAGTTTTTTTTTTTTTAATCTTCTAAGTATAGGACCAAATCATCTGCCAACAGTGATAATTTGACTTCTTTCTTTCCTATTTTTAATCCCTTTATTTCCTTCTCTTGTCTAATTGTTCTGCCTAGAATTATATTAAACAGGAGTGGCGAGAGTGGACATCTTTGTCTGTTATTGATCTTAAAGGAAATGCTTTCAGTTTTCTCCTATTTACTGTGGGGTTAGCTTTAGGTTTTTTCATATACACCCTTTATGGTATTTAGGTAGGTTTCTTCTATCCCTAGTTTCTTCATTGATTTTATTTTGTCAAATTTTGTGATGAATTTTGTCAAATGCTTTCTCTGTATCTATCAAGATGACTAAATGATTTTTGCCCTTAATTCTACTTATGTGATGAATTACATTTATTGATCTGTGTATATTAAACCATCCTTGCATCTCTGGTATAAAACAAGTTGATCATGATGTACAATCTTCTTAGTATGTTGTTGAACATGATTTGCTAATATTTTATTAGGTATATTTTTTAAAAGTCTAAGTTCATCAATGACAGTGGTCTGCAGTGTTCTTTACTTGATGTGTCCTTATCTGGTTTTGATATGAGAGTGATACTAGCTTCATAGAATGAATTTGGAAGTGCTCCATTCCTTTCTATTTCATGGAATAATTTGAGGAGTATTGGCTTTAGTTCTTCTTTAAAGGTCTGGTAGAATTCAGCTGAGAATCTATCTGGTCCCAGGGTTTTATTTTTTGGAAGGCATACTTTATGGTTTCTATATATCATTCCTAGTTATTGGTCTGTTTAGGTTTTCTATGTCCTCTTGATTCAGTTTTAGTAGGTTGTATGTGTCTATTTCTTCTAGGTTTTCCAATTTATTGGAGTATAAGTTTTCACTATAGTCCCTTATATCTGCTGAATTTCTGTGATTTCTCCATTTTCATCTCTAATTTTATTAATGTAAGTCTTCTCTCTTTTCATTTTGGTTAGTTTGGCTAAATGCTTATCAATCTTGTTTATCTCAGAGTTAGCCACTTTATTGCACAAAGTGTGTCCACTGAAAGCCCATTTCTGTGCAAGGGCAAACCTGCATTTACTTCCCCTTGGCCAGCCTTTCATATCCCCCTTTTGCAGCTGCCCGCTCTTTCCAGTAGCATCCATTGGGCTTAGACACTGAACTTCTGCTGAAACCCAGAAAACCCTTATGTCCAAGATGAGGACAACCTGGTGTCTGTAGGACAGGGAACCTCCTGTCAGTAAAGGGGCACGGCTTAGTGCCCCATGGGGGAAGGGCCACAGGTCAGAGAAGTGCCCAGAGCCCAGCCAAGTGTAGGATCCTTTCTGCAGTCTTTCTTTCTTCCTTTCTCCTATGAATTGCTTTCATGTATGCTATGTAGAAGTACCTCCCATCCCACCTGTTAATTGGTATAATTCAGACTCAAAATCAGAGAGGCAGGGCCTGGTGTTTACTCAACAGCTCTCAAAACTCCTTACATTTTGGTTCAGACTCAGTCACTATTCCTAGACATAACTTTGTCCCAGCCTCAACATCATGTGTAAACACCACGTCATGCCTATCAGCTTCCAGCCCCACCATATTGCAGGGTCCAGTCTTAGATGAAGGAAAAACCAAAGCCACCTGCATCGGACACTGAGAAATCTCAGATCCAAAGCTTGAAAGAAAGGTTTAAGTCTTGAAAGGGGGAATAGCAAATGAGGGCATTTAGTTTCTATTTTTAATTTTTATTTTCTTTTTATGTGGTGCTGAGGATTGAAACTAGGGCCTCACATGTATGAGGCAAGCGTTCAGTCACTGAGCCACATCCCAGCCCTGCAAATGAGGGCATTTACTGCATGGTTCTCCAAACAATGTGGGGTATATTGAAGAATGGGCGAGTACCTATGTGGAATTACGTTATGGCTGCAGTGACTTGAAGCGTGAGTACAAGCTGAATACAGAGCTATGGAGAGGGGAGCAGGATCCATGCACAGAGTGTGGCAGTGCTACAGAGCCCCAGAGTGCTTTCCAACCCTGAAAGCACCAGCTCCTTGCTGCCCATCTGGCCGGAACCAGGACAGCACTGCCACCGCCTGGCGCAGGTGGGAAACTACAGCTCAGAGTTGTTAAGTCACATAGCCAAACCACGCAGGCTTGGGCCAGGGTGCAGCGGAATTAGAACTCAGAAATCACGACCTGGAACGCAGCCCTTTCTCCCACTCCAGCGCCCTGGATTGACTTTATGGAGCCTGGAGGGCACTCGTCCTTCTCAGGTGTGGCTTCAGGGGTTCCGGGTCTCCACGCTCTGCTGCCAAAAAGGTCTCCTGTTTGTGCCGCCCATAGGAGGTACTTGGCGGACAGAAGCCAGGTTGTAGTTTCTGAAAGGTGCTTGGTTTATCCTGCAGTGGAAACTGTGGGTCTGGCATCAGCTCACCTCGGCTCTGCCCTTTCTCCTCCAGGTTCCCCAGCCCTAGGAGGCTCCACTCCACTGTTCTGCTCCACTCCCACAGAGCTGTCACCAGTCCCCGGGAGACAGGGACACTCTGCTCACCGGAGGAGACCTGCAGAATTTCGATGAGTTGGAGCTACAGTTGCTAACCTCAGGGCCACTATGGCTCAATGAAAATGAAGGGAAAAGTTAATTGGAACAACAGATAACACCTCTGCAGCCTCTGGACACAGAGAAAGTTGCGCAGATGGCAGAGTGTGCAAACCCCAACAACTGCTAAACCATCCTTTTAGATCTATTTTAGCAAAAAATATGCAAATGTATGTTGAATAACCAGAACAGTGAATTTCAGAGGTTGTGCATCAGGACTAGGTAGTGGAATAGCTCTCTTTGCAACATTAAACAAGCTAATCAGTCAACAAAATCCAAGCTCAGGATGCATTTGCAACCTGTGGAAAGAGATGAAATTAAAAATTGGGATGGAGGTATGAAGCTGTAACATAATGTCCTCTAAGCTAATCAGAGGTGAGACACAGGGGCCCTAATGACAGCCACCTTCAGGTTCTCCCCTAGATGTGATTGTGTGGGGATCCTGGAGTTGCCTCCATGTTTGTCTGTTGTTCCCCAGGAAGCTCCTATGAACAAAGATGTAGGCCTGGGTTGTTGTGCTTTCATTTTTCTAAGTTTACCACCCACATCCAGAACTTTTTAATCTTTTTCCATAGGCAGCAACTGCATATTGAGCCTGAGTTGATGAGCTGCATGTACAGGTGTTTTTATTCAGAATTCACTTTTCCCTCTGTGAGGTGTGCAAAGGTAAAGGCAGTCTAGAGTAGAGACCCGGGGGAGCTCAGAGACACCAGGGCCTCCATGGCATAGATTCATAGCAGTTATGCTATTTTATTACCCATTGAAGCACATCCTGATTGCTTAAGGTATTAGTGCATTGTGAATAGAATACTATATGTAATGGCGTGCTGTTATCTCGATATACATTTTTGAGGCAGTTGTCTATATTTTTAGGACCATGTGGTGAAACCATGTCTAACTTTGGGGAAAATGGTCAGTTTTTTGATAGTGTTGAACTGTTTTGTGCTCTTCCAGCAATGCACAGGAGTGCCTGTGGCTGTTCATCATCCTCATGGTTGATACTACACTTACTAAAGATCTTAGCAGCTCGGTAGATGTGCAGTGCATGACAGGTGATACTAAGAATCATTTCTATGCTTCTTTACCATGTCGTATCTTTCTTGTGAGTTGTCTGTTCATATCTTTTCCCATTATGTTGTCTTATTGTTGAGTCTTACTATATTTTTTACACAAGTTTGTTTTAGACATATACTTTCCAAAGATTCCCCCAGTCTTTGATTTGTCTTTTTATTTCCTTAATATGATTTTTTTTTAACAGAGGAATTTAATACAGTCCACATTATCAGGTTTTTCTTTCATGGATTTCTTGTTGTTATTGTTTGTTTGTTTGATAGCAGGGATTGAACCCAGGGTGCTTAACCACTGAGCCACATCCATAGCTTTTGTGGATTTTGGGGGTGGGTTGTATTTAGAACCTCATCATGAAATATGTGGTCATGCACATCTTCTAGAGTTTTACAGTTTCCCGTTTTAAATGCAAATCTAGAGAGTATTTTGATAGGTTCTGGCATCCATATGTGTGGCTTCTTGAAGTGTGTGTCCTTTTGAAGTCAGTGATGTCTAGTCTAGGTTTAAAAAGAGCGTGTTGGGAATTTCTGGAATGCACTGAATCTTCAGATCAGGTTTGAGGTAGTTTCATGTTGATTATATTGAGACCTGAACAAAGACTATTTCTGTATTTATTTATATTTCATTTGATTTCTTTATAAACATTTCAAGATTTTCTGAAATATGATTGTACTTTAATACTTAGATGTAAGTACTTCAAATTTGGGGTCTCTATTATAAATATTAATGCTTTAAAATTTTTCTTATTCCAGTTTATAAATTTCACTGTTTCCCCTACATGATGGCTGAAATATAGGAAATCAATGAAATTTTGTCTATGGGCCATGTACTTTGCTGCTTGCTATCTCCATCCATTCTGATCAAGACATAGGAGGTAGGCTCTATTTCTTTTCGATTTCCAAAATCATGACCTGGAATAGTCAGAACTATGAATTTAAGAGCTTCATTGTGCTTAGCACAAGGGGGTGCAGCTCTGAACAGTGAACACCCAGCATCTTTCACTGCCCACAGTGGCCAGCAGGGGGCACTCAGAACAACTTTCTCTGATCAACTGCTTTTGGGGGCTGTGTTCTGTGCCCTAATCCAACTTCCTTCTCCTGGGGATCCACCTGAGAGATGCCACATCTAGGGACTCCTAGAGGCTCTATCTAAGGTGTAGACCAGAGGTTTTTTTTCCTTCTTTTTTTTTAAATCCTGGGGAGACACCTGGAAAGATACCATGGACTGGGGATGCCTGGTGGATATGTCTATGATGATGACCAGAGCTTCCTTCTCCTTGGCACCTACCCATGGAGGCTCCACTGTGGATTCAGGATGACTGAGGTCCATGTGAGGAAAACATGAGGAAGAAGCTTCCTGTGTACTGCCTGGTGGGCTGAGAAGTAAGTTCTGCAATGTTCTTTACTTTCTCAGGTAATATTTTAGGAGAACTTATTTTACAACAGTCTTTCTTACTGAGGCTTTGGCTGCTCATTATCATGGTATGTCACTGTATTTTGTCTGGCTTGAGTGTCTGAGGACACAAATGCCCCCTCAAGATGGTGCAGGGAGGGCCCAGTGCCTGGACTCTCACTGGGGCCTGAGGGTAAGAGCTCATGAAAATGCAGCAAGAAGCTCTCAGGAGCCTCTAGGATGAGAGATGCAAAGATTATGATGGATTGTACTACCTGAATCCTGGGTAACTGCAGAATCCTCATTGCAGTTACCAGAGCCTTCTACAGTGAGGGCAATAGAGGTCTGACTGTGCTTCCCATAATTCTTGGGGACCTGCAACTTGCAGAGACCTCTGCAGAGAGGGCTGTACTGACAAAAAATCAAACTATGCTGCCAATTACTTTTGGGTGCCTGCTCTGCCCAGGAGCCTCTGGGGTGAGAATTGTAAGGGCAGAATACCAGACTTCAATGCTCAGAATCTCTGGGGATGCCTGCATATCCTGTAACCCTGTAAGTCCCAGAGGATTTGGTGGTGATGGTTTTGTTGGTAGAGCTCGCTTCCTAGAATCTCCAGGGTCCCAGGGAAAGCATGGGGTCTTCATCTCCTGTGATCCTCAGCAGGAATGTGCAGGCCAAACACTAGACTGCATTATCCAGAACCCTCAGGGACTGCAGCTTCCAGAATCCTCTGTGGTGAGTGGGCAAACCACTGAACTGCATTACCCACAATCCTAAGGGGGAACTTTAGTTTCAGAATTTTCTGCAGTGAGTAGGAAAAACACAGGACTAAATTACCCACAAATCTCGGTGCCAGTAGCTCTCAGGATCCTCTGTTGTGAGGACTGTTGGACTGAGAGCTTAACTACAGTATCTAGAATCCTTGGTGGGGTGTGTTGCCCAGGTGAGTATGCAGCCTGCAACTTCCAGAGGCCTCCCAAGTGAGAGCTGTGCATTATGCAGGTCACACTACACTACCTACAATTCCTGGGGACACACTGGTGAGTGTGCTGCTTGAAATTCCAGGAGGCTTCCACCGTGAGGTCTTCAGCACCAAGGCAAGCATGTGGCCTTCAGTTCTCATGGCCCTTGCAGTAAGGGCATGTAGGCAAAACACTGGACTACCTTCTCCAGAATGCTCAGGGGGAATTGCAGTTCCCAGGATCTGCAATACTGAGGGCTTCAGGGTAGGGAGCTGAACTATACTACTTAGAATTCTTGGAGGTGCCCCGTGTCCATGTGGCCTAGAACTCTCAGAGGCTTCCACACTGAGGGCTATGGAGGTAGAGGGCAAGACTATACTACCCAGAATCCCTGGGGGCCTGCAACTCCCAGACACCTTCCTTTTGAATACCGCCGGGGCAAACTTTGTATTGCACTACACCGACTCCTCAGGGGTGTCTAGGTAGGCTTATGCTACACAGATCCCAGAGCCATGATGGGGGTGAAGTCCACTTAGGTAGGATGGATTGCACCACCCAGAAAAATCAATGGCCCACAGCTCTCAGTGACCTCTGCTGTCAGAGCTGACTGAGTAGAACTGACTACAATACTCAGAATTCCTGGAGGCTCTTAGCTCTAAGTAGTCACTGTGCAGTTGAACATAGCACCAGGCTATAATACCCATGATTTTGGGGGGCTTGCAGCTCCCAGAATCCACTGTAGTGATGCTGCATGGGCAGAACACCAGAATACACTGTCTAGAATCCCTAGGGATGCCTGAGTTACTGTGTAGCCTGCAATTTCTAGAGACCTCTGCAGTGGGGGCTGCATTGTAGAAGACTGGATTACACTTCCCAGAATCCTGGGTGGGGGTATGAGGTTGAATGTGCTACTTGAAGCCCCCATAGACTTCTGGAGTGAGGGCTGAGTGGGCAGAATTCCAGGCTACACTGTTCAGAATCACTAGGGGTGCCTGAGTAGCCTGCAGCTCACAGAGACATCTGCAGCTGGGATGCAATGTGGAATTCAAGACTGCACTACCCAGAATCCTGGTGGTATGAGGGTGAATGTGCTACTTGCAACCTCTAGTCTCCTGGGGTGAGGGCTGCATGGGTAGAACACCAGAGTCCACTGCCAGGGTTCTCCAGGGTGTCTGGGCCAGCACATGACACACAGCTTCCATGGTCCTGAAGGGCAAAGACTGTGTGAGCAGAGCACCAGCTACACTGTCCAGAAACCCTGAGAACCCTGAATCTGTGTGGCCTGCAGCTCCCAGAGGCATCCATGGTGAGAGCTGGACAGGCAGGACAGACTGAATGATCTAGAATGCTGTCATAGGCTACTGGGAATTTGGTCTGAGCTCAGGTTCTTCTACCCTCCTACAGTGATCACCCTGGGCTGGGAATTAACAGATTTTCTTAAAACCCTTGATTCTGAATTGGAGCAGTCCCTGGCTAAGTCACTCTGTCTCAAAGACTACACGTCCCAGAAGCCTCTGAGGTGGTCTGTTTCTGGCCTCTGCCCTTGGGCTGAGGGTCTAGACTCCCTGTAGCTGCCTCCCTCTGTGCCTCTGCCTGCCTGTCTCAGGCTGCTGCAGCACTTGGCCTGGCGGAGTGCAGCAAGGGGGTCTCCTGGACTCCATTTCTCCTCTTCTGAGATTCCACTCCTCAGGTGCCACAGCCAGATCTAGTTAGAGCAATGGGAACATATTTTATTAATTAACTGCTGAGGGTGGAAAAAGGTGCTGACATTCACCAGGAAGCCAGGAGAGGCCCGGCCTCTGAGCTGGGAGGAGCTCCTGCACAGCGCATGGCCAAAGGGGCGTGGTCAATAAGGGGCAGGGCCTTGCCGCCATCTTTAATGCTGCTTCTTTGAGAGTGAGGAGCTGGCTTTCTCCTCAGGACCAACCTGGGAGAGCCTCATTCCTGGGAGTGTTGGGTCACTCCACAGGGAGGGGCAGAGCTCCCTTCTCAGAGCAGATTGAGAGAGACACCCAGGTTGCGGACTCTCATGGGTCATGCCTCCAGGGGCTCACGGAACTCTCTTCTCCTCAGAGCAGTCTCAGTGGACTCTTGGCTTAGGGACTTTTGTGAGTCGTGTCTCTAGGGATGCCTGGGGTTCCATTCTCCTCAGAGCAGCCTGAGGGAGACGCCTGGTTTGGGGACCCTCTTGGGTCACATTCTAGGGACACTGCAGGGCAGCCTCATCCTTACTGCAGCCTGAGGGATATGCCAGGCCTGGGGAGCCTCGTGGGTCACGTCTCTAAGTAGCCCCGGGTTCCCTTCTCAGAGCTGCCTGGGGGGGTTGCCAGGGTTGCTGTGCTTGGCCAAAGGGGGCGTGGTCAATAAGGGGTGGGGCCTCGCCGCCATCTTTAATGCCGCCTTTTTGAAAGTGAGGAGCCTGCTTCCCCCTCAGGACCAACCCGGGAGAGCCCCATTCCTGGGAGTGTTGGGTCACTCCACTTGGAGGGGCAGAGCTCCCTTCTCAGAGCAGATTGAGAGAGACCCAGGTTGGGGACTCTGGTGGGTCATGCCTCCAGGGGCTCACGGAGCTCACTTCTCCTCAGAGCAGCCTCAGCGCGGACTCTTGGCTTAGGGACTTTTGTGAGTCATGTCTTAGGGATGCCTGGGGCTCCCTTCTCCTAACATTGGCCTGAGGGAGACGCCAGATGTGGGGAGCCTTGTGGGTCGCAACTCTATGTAGGCCCTGGCTTTTCTTCTCAGAGTGGCCTGAGGGAGATGCCTGGTGTGTGGACCCTCGTGGTTTATGTCTCTTTGGATGCCTGGGGTTCCCTTCTCCTCTGAATAGCCTGGGGAAGATGCCTGGCTTGGGGACCCTCATGGGTTATATTTTTAGAGAAGTCTGGGGTTTTCTGCTCAGAGCAGCCTGAGGAGATGCGTAGCATGGGGACCCTCATGGGTCATGTCTCTAGGGACACCTGTGATTCCCTTTCCCTCAGAGCAGCCTCAGAGATGGCTCAGAAGCTTCTGGCAGCTCTGGTAGCTGGTGAGGGGATGGTGGGAAGCATGAGGAGCAAACCCTGTCCTGGACCTGAGACCTGAGGGCAGCCTTGGCTGTCAGCCCCACTCTGTCCTTCACAATTTCATCCTGGCTCCCTGTGCAGCAGTGACCCTTCCTTAGGCTGTGATCCTCATCATCTTAACATAGTGACCCAGGGTGGTTTCTAGGGAAACTGGCAGGGAGGAAGGAGGAATGTGTAGGGAGGGAGGAATGTACAGCCTAAGGGAAGGGGGACCCCAGTCCACTTCCTTGTTTTCCTTAGTGTTTAAATGGTTTGCTTTTTCTTGCAGTGTTAAAATAGTAGAAAAAAACTGAAAAGTACGTATGTTAACAGCCCACTATGTTATTTAAAAAAATTTTTTTTAATTTTTATTTTTGGGTACTGGGGATTGAACTCAGTACTTATCTTTTTTGTTGTTGTTGTTGCATGTGACCACTGAGCCATATCTCCAGCCCTATTTTGTATTATAGAGACAGGGTTTTACTGAGGTGCTTCATGCCTTGCTTTTGCTGAGGCTGGTTTTGAAGTTGAGATCCTTCTGCCTCAGCCTTTTGAGCCTCTTGAGTTTAAATATATTACTTCTAACAAAGCCAGAATTTATTAAAAATACATCTCATGTTTTTTGTGGAACCGAACTCATGAACCACATTTTTCTTTTTCTTTAATCTCTGCTTAGTTTTTTTTTCCAATTTTTTTTAGTTGTAGAAGGGCACAATACATTTATTTTATTTATTTATTTTTATGTGGTGGTGAGGATCAAAACCAGTGCCTCACACATGCTAGGCAAGCGCTCTACCACTGAGCTACAACAGCCACACGTTTTTCTTTTGGTGGAGAGTTTAATTAGCAAGAAGCCACCCCTCCAGGACCCTCTTGCTAAGGCCTTCCCTCCAGACCCTGCCTCTCCTCTATACCCCACCTATATTCTATGGCCCTGCTTGTCCTCCTGAACCACCCTTCCCCCTCTTTCCTACCCTGCCTCTCCTCTAGGTCCTACTCATGTTCCAGGGCCTGTCCCTTCCTCAGGTCCCACCCCTCTGTGAAGCCCTGCCCCCATGTGACTCATTCTCCCCCTCCTTCAGACCCTGTCTCTTCTCCAGATCTTTCCCTTCTTCCTGTCCTGCCCCTCCTGCATACCTAACCCCTCCTCTTTAAAAATTTTTTTGTTGTTGCACACGGACACAATGCCTTTGTTTTGTTTATTGATTTTTATGTGGTGCTTAGGTTTGAACCCAGTGCCTCACACATGCTAGGCAAGTGCTCTACCACTGAGCCATAACCCCAGCCCAGCCCTCCTCCTCTTTAAGACCCTGACTCTTCTCCAGACCCCACTTATTTTCCAGCCCCCCCTCCTCCTGACCTTCCGTCCCCCTCCTCTAGACTCTGCCCCTGCTAGTCTAGGATGAGCAGCTCCCTGGCTGCTGTGCTAATTGGCATTATATTTGTAATGGTGCACAAATAACATCTGTTGTATAAACACTGACATCCTGCATTGGATGAATTATCTTGACTAGTATCAAAATTTGACATACCATAAAATAAATTTAGAAAAGTCACATTTCTCTCTCTTTTATTCTCTATAGATCATGAACATTTGAAATAAAATCAGAATTTGTTAAAGGGCAGATGACAGCCAGCCTTGAGCCCTGATGATCCCAGGATCCCATCCAGTGGGAGAACTCTAAGTATCAGTCCAAGCTTTTGTATGCTAATTGATTTATTTTTCTCATTTTAGAGTTATTTTGCTATGTAATTCCCCATGGCCTTTGGTTCTGTGTAATAGGTTTTTGCTATTCAAATTTTAATTAATATTCTTTCAATTTTCTACAGAATTTTTAAAATATTTTTTTAGTTGTCAGTGCATCTTTTTATTTTATTTATTTATTTTGTTTATTTGTATGTGGTATTGAGGATTGAACCCAGGGCCTAACACATGCCAGGCAAATGCTCTGCCTTTGCGCCACAACTCTAGCCCTGTATAGAATTTTTAATTCTGTGAACTTCTATTTTTTATTCATTTTCTATTTGATTACACCAATAAGGAATATTTTAATAATTTCTTTTAGCTTAGTTTGTTCTTGATTGAGAGAATTGTTTTGTTTGAGAGAATTGTCTTGTTTGGAAAGGCTCATAATCAAATGATTTTAATTAATTTCCATTTATTAAGACATGTTTGAGACTGGGTGTGCAGCTCAGTGGCAGAGCACTTGCCTGGCATGTGAGAGGCCATGGAGTCCATCCCAGCAACACACACACAGAAGATGTCTTTGACAGGACTCAAGCATGAGAGATAGTTTCAAAAGATCATGTATTGGGGCTGGGATTGTGACTCAGCAGTAGAGCACTCGACTAGCACGTGCGAGGCCATGGGTTTGATCCTCGGCACCACATAAAAATAAGTAAATAAAACAAAGGTATTGTGTTGAACTACAACTAAAAATAAAGAAAAAAATTTAAAAAAAGATCATGTATTTACACATATACACATATACCAAAGTGCCTCTTCCAATTATTCTAAGAAAATTTCAAATCAGTTTTAAAAGAGAAGAGGGATGATGATATTTTTTTTTTTTTTAAAGAGAGAGAGGAGAGAGAGAGAGAAAATTTTAATATTTATTTTTTAGTTATCGGCGGATATAAGATCTTTGTTTTGTATGTGGTGCTGAGGATCGAACCCGGGCCGCACGCATGCCAGGCAAGCACGCTACCGCTTGAGCCATATCCCCAGCCCCGGATGATGATATTTTTAATGTTAACTATTGATATTTCATGATATTTAAAACCACTATAGATGAAATCTCCTGAGATGCAAATCATTACAAAATGTAAGAGACAAGTCAGTAGCTGCTTTTTTGTAATTCAGATACATTTACTAAAAATAAGCTTTTTTAAAAACAGATATTTTCTTCTTTTCAAATTTAGAAAGCATTTCCATATGTCCTATTAAAGTTCTATATTCATCAGAAAGTTCTTATTCCTTGCATACAAAGGGATGGGCCTTCTAATGAGCATGATACTTTATGTTGTCAGAAATCTTGTGGGAGAACTCTTTAAGTGTTTTGCCTCTGTTCAAAATATCATTTAAAAATGTATCAATTTGCTTTTGATTTGAGAAATTTGTCTTTTTTTGAAATTATGTATTTATTAGTATTTAGGGGTATTTCATGTAGGAAATGCCATGATTACATTGTATCCTAATGTTGGTGCCCCTATATGCTTATAAGGTGGCTTTCAGAATGCAGTTGAGTATCTCTCTCATATTTGTTGGATTCATTAGAAAAGTACATGCACTTTTGATCATATTTAAATGGTTTCATTTGAATTATTAGAAGCAGAAATCAGACATGTTAGTGTTGTGAGCTGAACAAAGTGCAGGTTTACTTTAATCATTTTGAGGAGGTTGACATAATGGCTTCTGCCTTGTTCTGTACCTGCCATAGTTGTCAGATGTCTCACCTGGAGAATTTTTTTTTGGCACTGGGGATTAAACCCAGGGCCTTGCTTGTGCTATGCAAGCCCTGAACTACCTATGTCCCCAGTCTTTGTTACAATTTCATTTTGAGACAGGGTCTAGCTGAATTGCTAATGTCAGCCTCAAATTTGTGATCCTTTTGCTTTATCCTCCCAAATAGCTGAGATGACAGGCATGAGTCAAAGTGTCTGGCTTGTCCTGGAGGATTTTGATGTCAGTATCATATGTTTCCAATGTGTTAATAATTTCTAAGCTAGATTATGTTCATTTTTCTTATCAACAGTCAATAAAGCCTTTTGTTTTTTGATGGTATGCTTAATGTGAACATGGTTTATGATGTGACACCACTGTTTATGGTGATCTAGCTATGCAATACATTGTAAGGAGAGTATTTTGATTCTGAGAGTCTCAAGTGTTTTAGGTCCAACATGTTTCCTTAAGAGGAGTGATTATTCATTTTCTATTTGATTACAAAAATAAGACACAAATTCTCTTTTTTTGTGTGGTTCTGGGGGTTGGTCCTAGGGACTCCTGCATGCTAGAAAATCTTTCTACTTCTCCAGTCCCATAGATCCTTTAGTTGTCATTAGCTTCATGATGAGCTAGTGACAATAAAATTACTTAGAAGTTCAACTAGATTTAGACTCATACAAGAGTGTGGGCATCCATAGCTCCTTGTGATTTCTAAAAGGTAGAGTGTTTTCTCACAACACAGCAGCATCTAATATAATTTCTGGACCAAGCTGACACCTCTGCTTCTCTTGGCTCAACACTTCCTGCAGAGTTCTTGGAGGAGATGACTATTTCTTTGACTATTTGTCCCAGTCACAAATATTTGATTATATTGCTGCTAAAAAGGTATGCATAGAAATAAAATATATATATATATATATATATATATATATATATATATATATATATATATATATATATATATATATATATATAAAGTCACTCTTTCAGGAAAGTTAAACCAGGAGTTGAAATAGAATCTCTAAAATGTCATTTTTTTTCCCTCTAGGGATCAAGTTTTAAGAAGGCAAACCTAGAACTTAGTGACAGCATAAAAATATAAGGAGTTTACTTATGTTATTACTTCAACATGAAATATGTAAAAGAAGCACATATTTTGAATTTTATATTAGTTAGAACTATTTGATTTTTGTGTTACGAATGTTCATAATAAAATACAGAACTAGCTAAGAGTGTCAGTTACCAGTAATTAACTGTATGAATAATTAAACAAGTAATTGTTTGAGAAAATATAACCATGTCCTAAGGTTTTACTTATAGAGTAATTTAATGGTGTTTTTTTTTTGTTTGTTTGTTTTTGGTGTGGGGGTACTGGGGATTGAATCCAGGGGCACTTAATCATTGAGCCACATCCCCAGCCCTTTTTTATATTTTATTTAGAGGCAGGGTCTCACAGAGTTACTTAAGGCCTCACTAAGTTGCTGAGGCTGGCTTTGAACTCGAAATCCTCCTGCCTCAGCCTCCCAAGATGCTGAGATTACAGGCATGTGCCACCATGCCAGGCTTAGTTTTATCTTTATACAGAAATTGAAAAGAAAGTGCAGAGATTTCCCAGGTAGCCTCAACCTGGTTTCTTCCCTTGTTATGACTTTGGTGAGCTGTCTCTAAAGTGTTAACATCTTAGACCATTTGTCATGAAGAAAAAATAATGGTATGTTAACATTAACTGAGGTCACATATCCTTTGGATTCTCAGTTCTGTGTCTTCCTGTTCTAGGATCTCATCTAGGAGCCAACATGACATCCAGTCATCATGTCTCCATAGACTTCTCTTGGCATGACAGTTTCTATGAACTTCCTTCTTCTGATAACCTTGAGAGCATTGAGGATGACTTGTCAGGTATTTTTTAGAATTTTTTTTGAATTTTCCTTTTTTTTCATATTTAAACTGGGGCTGTGGGTCTGGGGGAGGCAGGTCACAGAGGTGAAGAGCTGCTCTGTCATCTCTTGTCCTTATTGTCATATTAGTATTGACTGTGCTCACCTGGCTGAGGCAGTGCCTTTCAGGTTTCCTTGTGTTTCTCATATTTAGCCTGGGGCTATTGGACTGGGGAAGCTGGTCACTGACATGAAAAGCAGCTCTATCATCTCATGCCCTCAAGGTGAAATGGTAGTATTGATTGTGCTCACCTGCTTGAAGAAGGGCCTTTCAGGTTTCTTACTGTGAGGTTACTCTTTTTTTGCATGTCCACATTGTCTGTTCTTCTGGAGGAAGTCATAATGCAGAGCCCACGCTTAGGGATCAGAGAGTTAGCTCTACCTCCTTGATGACTGTGTCTCTCTCAATTATATGGAATTCTTCTGCACAAGAGGTTTCTACTCAACCTCATTTGTTTGTGTATTCAGTCATTTATATATATCAGTCATCTGGATAGTTTCCTTAAGCTGTTTTTTGTCCCCCCCCCCCCCTTTTAAAAAATACTACTTTGCTGCTCAATTCATCCCTACTTTAACCATTGGGAATTCTTTCCATTGGAGATCTTTCCATTATCTCCTGTTGTCCTTTAACATATTTTCTGGTTTTGTCCCAAAGTTTTTTCTTTCTGATATTTAAATTACCCTGACTTATATATTTACTGTCTTACTCTTAGTATCAGCCATTTCTTCAAAGTGTCCTGGCTCCTTTGATTAGAGAGTGATATTAAAATCTTTCATCTGGCAGGGGCTGTGGCTCAGTGGTAGTGCACTCATCTGACATGTGTGAGGCACTGGGTTCAATCCTCAGCACCACATAAAAATAACAAATAAAATAAAGGTCTTTAAAAAAGTCTATAAAACATATTTCATCTTGCATCTTGATCCACACAACTGACAATGCAAAGAAGTGTATATGTATTCTAATCTTTTCATATCCCCTAGTTATAACTATGTTTATGTGGAACCATCTGTGAATGTTTTAAGCAAAATGTGAGTTTATACTCATCTGCAGTCAGTGGATTCTGACCCCTTATGACATAGATCCCTCTGCCTTCACCCCTTGTTTATCATAACTTCTCACCCCATCTAGCTCCCAGTTTCTGACATATAATTTAATTCATTGTTTCATTATGAGCAATGAATTTATTATTGCTCCAGATTATGGGCTTTGACATAATAAGAAATACACATTCAGGGCTGGGGATGTGGCTGAAGCGGTAGCGCGCTCTCCTGGCATGCATGTGGCCCAGGTTCGATCCTCACCACCACATACAAACAAAGATATTGTGTCCACCGAAAACTAAAAGAAAAAAAAAATACACATTCAGCCTCTGCACCCAGTTCCTGGTACAGCACTCCTAAAATCTTCATATTTTCTGAGTGACAGAGGTGTTAGGAGCATTTTTTGTTCTAATATTGATTCTTTTACCTTGGTTATTTGCACAGAGCTCCTAAATCCTGTAGAATCTCCTGGGGGCCTAGGAGGGGCTTGTGCTTTAATAAGGACTTTTGGTGGGCTCTAGGGCAGCTTCAGGATGGAGGATGGTCATGAGAAAAACCACAGGAAGGGTGGTGCACCCCAACTCCATGTAGATGGAGACTCCTGTGCTGGGAGGCTCCTGGGCCTCATCCTGCACAACTTTTCCTCTGTAATTTGGTCTTTTCTAGAATGTCATAAAAGGTAAACCATACAGCATGTAGCCTCTTCAGCCTGGCTTATTTTACTTAACAGTGTACCAGGTAGGATTTATCTATGTCTCTGTGTAGGGTGGCAGTTCATTCCTTTATATTCTGTGTTGGTTATGCATTCAGCTATGGGAGGATGTTCTTATTTATGATCTGATCAGCATCATAGAGCTGCTATGCATAATTACATGCTAGTTTTGTTTTGACATACTTTTTCAAAGAATTTGTCTAAATGAAGATAATTTATAGGGACACTGTTGGGTCATAGATTGGACTTTTTTGCTTTGGGAAGAACTGGCACATCATCTTCCAAAGTGGCCATGCCACATGTTCTCCTAGTAATGCCTGAGACTGCTGGTATCTCACATCCTGCAGCTGTTGGTGCACTGCTGTTTCTTAGAGTTCAGCAGTTCTAATAGCTGTGCCATACTTCCTCACTATCATTTTAATTTATGATTCCCTGATGATATGGGATGCTGAACATAATTTTGTATAACTATTTGCCATGTTTTACAGAGTAGGAAAAAAAAATGTGTGTGTGTGTGTAGTGCTGGGGATTGAACCCCAGGCCTCACATAAACTAGGCAAGTGCTCTACCACTGAGTTATATCTCATCCTTTAAAAAATTTCCTAGGCTGGGCTCAAGTTTGCAATCTTCCTGCCCCAGCCTTTTGAGTAAATGGGATTGTTGGCCTGCAACAGTGCACTTCATAAAAATTGAACTTTATAAAGTCCATGTTATTGGTATTTTTTTTCAGTCAGTTGGCATTTGGTATTGTGAGTTAAAACTCATCATCAAGGACTGGGGAAGTAGCTCAGTATTAGAAAGTTTGTATAGCATGTGTGAGGCCCTGCATTCAATCCCTCATACCAGAAACAAATATACACTACCATCACTAAATCTAAGATCACATAGATTTTCTTATTTCTTTTCAGATTTCTTTTAGTTTTACCACATTTTAGTTATGGACTATTATGAGTTAATTTTTGTAGGAGTTTCTGTTTTTGTCTACATTCATTTCACTCAATATGGTTTGAATAACTTGTTCAATCACCATTTCTTAAAAAACAAGGATACTGGGTTTCAGTTTAGTTTGAATTTCCAAAATCATGGCCTTGAGTAATCTAGATACAGTACTGAATTTCATCCATTTCTCAGGAATGTCAGGGGGTGCCCACACACCACTGAATTGAAGCATTCTGTGCTGGGTCCTAATGACCACCAGAGGGTATGTGCCACCTTCCTGGATATGGCAGTGTCATAATATTGTTATGGTGGAGTGATAATGCTAACATGTTGTCCATGTGCAGCCTCTAATGCTAATGTAGTAGTCTTTGATGCTATTGTGTCCACATGTGGCCTCTGATACAAATATAGTATTTGTAGAGTGGACTTGAACACTAATACAACAGCTTCCATGTTAATATAATGTCCACATCATGGCCTCTAATACTAAAATAATATTCACAACATGGCATCAAAAACTAATATAATAGCTGCCCTATGGTCTCTAATACAAATATAATATATATACTATAACATCTAAAACAAAATAGTATCTCCCTATAATCTTTAAGACTAATTTGATATCCATAGTGTAGCATCTAAGGCTAATATAATAGCTGCCCTGTGTCCTTTCATGTTCTTATGGTATTCATAGCTATTGTGGTTTAGATATGAGTTGTCCTTTAAAAATCTCATATGTGAGTCAATGAGAGAAAATTTAGATGTGTAATGACTGGATCCTGAGAGCATTAACCTGCATCAGTGCACCAACCTAATGAAAGCATTAACCTAATTATCCACTGATAGGGATTAACTGGGTGGTAACTGTAGGATATAAAGATAAAGATTAGGGTATAAAGATAAGATTCTGATGGATGAAAACATGGGATGATGGGCTCTATTTTAGCTAAAATATGCAAATGTATGTTGAATAACCAGAACAGTGAATTTCTGAGGTTGTGCATCAGGACTAGGTAGTGGCACAGCTCTCTGCAACACTAAACAAGCTAATCAATCAACAGAATCCAAGCTCAGGATGCATTTGCAACCTGAGGAAAGAGGAAATTTAAATTGGGACGGGGGTATGAAGCTGTAGCATAATGTCCTCTAAGCTAATCAGAGGTGGGTCACAGGGGCCCTAATGACAGCCACCTCCAGGTTCTCCCCTAGATGTGGTTCTGTGGGGATCCTGGAGTTGCCTCCATGTTTGTCTGTTGTTTCCCAGGAAGCTCCTATGAACAAAGATGCAGGCCTGGGTTGTTGTGCTTGCATTTTTCTGAGTTTACTGCCCACATCCAGAACTTTTTAATTTCTTTCCATAGGCAGCAACTGCATACTGAGCCTGAGTTTATCAGCTGCATTTACAGGTGTTTCTATTCAGAATTCACTTTTCCCTCTGTGAGGTGTGCAAAGGTAAAGGCAGTTCAGGGTCCAGACCAGAGTAGAGACCTGGGGGAGCTCAGAGACACCAGGGCCTCCATGGCATGGGTTCATAGCAGTTATGCTATTTGTTCACCCATTGAAGCACATCCTGATTGCTTAAGGTATTGGGGCATTGTGAATAGAACTACTATATGTAATTGCCTGCTGTTATCTAGATATACATTTTTGAGGCAGTTTTCTATATTTTTAGGACCATATGGTGATACCATGTCTAACTTTGGGGAAAATCGCCAGTTTTTTTGATAGTGGTGAGCTGTTGTGTGCTGTACCAGCAATGCATAAGAGTTCCTGTGGCTGCTCATCATCCTCATGGTTGATACTGCACTTAGTAAAGACCTTAGCAGCTTAGTAGTTGTGCAGTGCACCTTGGGGTCTTAGTTGGTGCTTTCCTCATGACAGGTGATACTAAGAGTCATCTCTATGCTTCTTTGCCATCTTGTATCTTTCTTGTGCATTGTCTGTTCAGATCTTTACCCATTATGTTGTGTTATTGTTGAGTGTTTTACTATATTTTGTACACAAGTTTGTTTTAGACATATAGTTTCCAACGTTTCCCCCAGTCTTTGACTTGTCTTTTTATTTCCTTAATATGATTTTTTTTTACAGAGCAGTTTAATACAGTCCACATTATCAGGTTTTTCTTTCAAGGATTTGTTGTTGTTATTGTTTGTTTGTTTGGTAGCAGGGATTGAACCCAGGGGTGCTTAAGCACTGAGCCACATCCCCAGCTTTCATGGATTTTTTTTGGTGGGGCTGTATTTAGAACCTCATCATGAAACATGTGGTCATGCACATCTTCTAGAGTTTTACAGTTTCCCATTTTAAATGCAAGTCTAGAGAGTATTTTGATAGGTTCTGGCATCCATATGTGTGGCTTCTTGAAGTGTGTCCTCTTGCGGTCAGTGCTGTCTAGTCTAGGTTTAAAAACAGTTTGGTGGGAATTTCTGGAATGCACTGAATCTTAAGGTCAGGTTTGAGATAATTTCATCTTAATTATATTGAGACCTGAACAAAGTATATCTGCATTTATTTATATTTCATTTGATTTCTTTCTAAACATTTCAAGATTTTCTGAAAGAATGATTGTACTTTAAGACTTACATGAAAGTACTTCAAATTTGGGGTCTCTATTTGAAATATTAATGTTTTAAATTTTTTCTTATTCCAGTTTATAAATTTCACTGTTTCCTCTACATGATTGCTGAAATCAATGAAATTTTGTCTATGGGCCATGTATTTTGCTGCTTGCTATCTCCATTCATTCTGATCAAGACATAGGATGATAGGCTCTTTTTCTTTTTGATTTCCAAAATCATGACCTGGAATAGTCAGAAGTATGAATTTTAGAGCTTCACTGTGCCTAGCACAAGGGGGTGCAGCTCTGAACAGTGAACACCCAGCATCCTGCACTGTCTACAGTGGCCAGCAGGGGGCCACTTTCTCTGATCAATTGCTTTGGGGGGCTGTGTTCTGTGCTCTAATCAAATTTCCTTCGTCTGGGGACCCACCTGAGAGATGCCACATCTAGGGACTCCTAGGGGCTCTATCTAAGGTGTAGACCAGTGTTTTTTTTTAATCCTTGGACACACCTATAAAGATACCATGGCCTGGGGATGCCTGGTGGATATATCTATGGTGAGGACCAGAGCTTCCTTCTCCTTGGCACCTACCCATGGAGACTCCAATGTGGATTCAGGATGACTGAGGTCCATGTGAGGAAAACATTATGAAGAAGCTTCCTGTGCACTGCCTGTTGTACTGAGAAGTAAGTTCTGCCATGTTCTTTACTTTCTCAGGTAATATTTTAGCAGAACTTATTTTACAACAGTATTTCTTTTTTTAATATTTATTTTTTAGTTTTCGGTGGGCACAACATCTTTATTTATTTTTATATGGTGCTGAGGATCAAACCCAGCGCCCCAGCGCATGCCAGGTGAGTGCACTATGGCTTGAGCCACATCCCCAGCCCCACAACAACAACTGTATTTCTTACTGAGGCTTTGGCTGCTCATTATCATGGTATGTCAATGTATTTTGTGTGGCTTGAGTGTCTAAGGACACAAATGCGTCCTCAAAGTGGTGCAGGGAGGGCCCAGTGTCTGGAGTCTCACTGGGGCCTGAGGATAAGGGCTCATGAAAATGCAGTAAATAGCTCTCAGGAGCCTCTAGGGTGAGAGATGTAAAGATTATGATGGGTTGCAGTACCCTGAATCCTGGCTAACTACAGAATCCTCATTGCAGTTACCAGAGCCTTCTGAAGTGAGGGAAATATGGGTCAAATGACAAACTGTACTACCCATAATTCTTGGGGACCTGCAGCTTGCTGAGACCTCTGCAGAGAGGGCTGAATTGACAAAATATCAAACTATGCTACCAATTACTTTTGGGTGCCTGCTCTGCCCATGAGCCTCTGGGGGTGAGAATTGCAAGGGCAGAATACCAGACTTCAATGCTCAGAACTTCTGGGGATGCCTATATACCCTGACCCTGTAAGTCCCAGAAGTTTCTGTGGTGACAGTTGTATTATTAGAGTACACTACCTAGAATCTCTAGGTTACCAGGGAAAGCATGGGGTCTTCAGCTCCTGTGATCCTCAGCAGGACTGTGCAGACAAACCCTAGACTGCATTATACAGAATCATCAGGGACTGCAGCTCCGAGAATCCTCTGTGGTGAGTGGGCAAACTATTGAACTGCATTAGTCACAATCCTAAGGGGGAATTTGAGTTTCAGAATTTTCTGCAGTGAGTAGGAAAAACACAGGACTATATTATCCACAAATCTCGGTATCAGCAGCTCTCAGGATCCTCTGTTGTGAGGACTGTTGGACTGAGAGCTTAACTACAGTATCCAGAGTCCTTGGTGAGGTGTGTTTTCCAGGTGAGTATGCAGCCTGCAACTCCCAGAGGCCTCCCAAGTGAGAGTTGTGCATTATACAGGTCAGACTATACTACCTACAATTCCTGGGGACACCCTGGTGAATGTGCTGCCTGCAATTCCAGGAGGCTTCCACAGTGAGGTCTTCAGTACCAAGTCAAGCATGTGGCCTTCAGTTCTCATGGCCCTTGCAGTAAGGGCATGTAGGCAAAACACTGGACTACCTTCTCCAGAATCCTCAGGGGGGAATCACAGTTCCAGGATCTGCAATAGTGAGGGCTACAGGGTAGGGAGCTGAACTACACTACCTAGAATTCTTGGAGGTGCCCGTGTCCATGTGGCCTGGAACTCTCAGAGGCTTCCACACTGAGGGCTATGGAGGCAGAAGACAGGACTATGCTACCCAGAATCCCTGGGGGCCTACAGCTCCCAGACACCTACCTTTTGAGTACTGCTGGGGCAAGCTTTGTATTGCACTACACAGACTCCCAGGGGTGTCTAGGCAGGCTTGTGCTACACAGATCCCAGAGCTTTGATGGTGAAGTCCACTTAGGTAGGATGGACTGCACAACCCAGAATAATCAATGGCCTACAGCTCTCAGAGACCTCTGCAGTCAGGGCTGACTGAGTAGAACTGACTACAATACTCAGAATTCCTGGATGCTCCAAGCTCTAAGTAGTCACTGTACAGTTGAACATAGCACCAGGCTATAATACCCATGATCCTTGGGGGCTTGCAGCTCCCAGAATCCACTGTAGTGATGCTGCATGGGCAGAACATCAGACTACACTGTCCAGAATCCCTAGGGATGCCTGAATGACTTTGTAGCCTGCAATTTCTAGAGAGTTCTGCAGGGGAGGGGGGGCTGCATTGTAGAAGGCTGGTTTATACTGCCCAGAATCCTGGGTGGGTGTATGAGGGTGAATGTGCTACTTGAAGTCTCTATAGGCTTCTGGAGTGAGGGCTGAATGGGCAGAATGCCAGACTACACTGTTCAGAATCACTAGGGGTGCCTGAGTAGCCTGCAGCTCACAGAGACCTCTGCAGCTGGGCTGCATTGTAGAATACGAAACTGCACTACCCAGAATCCTGGCACTATGAGGGTAAATGTGCTACTTGCAACCCCTAGGCTTCTGGGGTGAGGGCTGCATGGGTAGAACATCAGAGTCCACTGCCAGGGTCCTCCAGGGTTCCTGGACCAGCACATGGCAAACAGCTTCCATGGTCCTGAAGGGCAAAGACAGTGTGGGTAGAGCACCAGACTACACTGTCCAGAATCCCTGAGAAGCCCATCTGTGTAGCTTGCAGTTCCGACTGAATGACCTAGAATGCTCCCAGAGGCTACTGGGAATTTGGTCTGAGCTCAGGTTCTTCTACCCTCCTACAGTGGTCATCCTGGGCTGGGAATTAACAGATTTTCTTAAAATCCCTGATTCTAAAATGGGGCAGACCCTGGCTAAGTCACTGTCTCAAAGACCACATGTCCCAGAAGCCTTTGAGGTGGTCTCTGCCCTTGGGCACCTGAGTGAGGGTCTAGACTCCCTGTGGAAGCCTCCCTCTGTGCCTCTGCCCACCTGGCTCAGGCTGCTGCAGCCCTTGGCCTGGTGGAGTGCAGGGAGGGGGTCTCCTGGACTCCATTTCTCCTCTCCTGAGATTCCACTACTCATGGTGCCACAGCCAGACCTAGTTACAGCAGTGGGAACAGATTTTATTCAGTAACAGCTGAGGGTGGAAGAAGGCACTGACATTCACCAGGGAGCTGGGAGAGGCCCCGCCTCTGAGCGGTGAGCAGCTTGGGGCTGGAGCACCTGCACGTGGCCAAAGGGGCGTGGTCAAGAAGGGGCAGGGCCTTGCCGCCATCTTTAATGCTGCCTCCCTGAGAGTGAGGAGAGCTGGCTTCCCACTCAGGACCAACCCGGGAGAGCCCCAGTTCCCTGGAGTGTTGGGTCACTCCACAGAGAGGGGCAGAGCTCCCTTCTCAGAGCAGATTGAGAGAGAGACACCCAGGTTGGGGACCCTCGTGGGTCATGCCTCCAGGGACTCCCGGAGCTTCCTTCTCCTCAAAGAAGCCTCAGCGGACTCTTGGCTTAGAGACTTCGTGAGTCATGGCTCTAGGAATGCCTGGGGTTTCTTTGTCCTCAGAGCATCCTAAGGGGGACACCTGTCTTGGGGATCCTCGTGTGGCATGTTTCTAGGGTTTCCTGAGGGAGATACCAGGGTTGGGAACCCTCACAGGTCATGTCTCTAAGTAGGCCTGGGGTTCCCTTCTCCTCAGAGCGGTCTGGAGGAGACGCCAGTGTGGGGACTCTCTTGGGTCACATCTCTATTGACGCCCGGGGTTCATTTCTCTTCAGAGCAGCCTGAGGGAGATGCCTGGTGTGGGGAAGCTCTATTTTGTATTATAGAGACAGGGTTTCACTGAGTTGCTTTGTGCCTTGCTTTTGTTGAGACTGGTTTTGAACTCAAGATACTTCTGCCTCAGCCTTCTGAGCCGCTTAGGTTTAAATATATTACTTCTAACAAAGCCAGAATTTATTAAAAATACATCCCCTGTATTTTTAATAATGAACCACATTTTTTCTTTAATCTTTGCTTAGTTTTGTCCAATTTTTTTTTTTTAGTTGTAGAAGGGCACCATACATATATTTTATTTATTTTTATGTGGTGCTGAGGATCAAACCCAGTGCCTCACACATGCTAGGCAGGCACTCTACCACTGAGCTACCACTGCCACACATTTTTATTTTGGTGGAGAGTTTAATTAGCAAAAAGCCACCCCTCCAGGACCCTCTTGCTAAGGCCTCCCCCTCCAGACCCTGCCTCTTCTCCAGACCCCACCCATATTCTTTGGCTCTGCCTGTCCTCCTGAACCACCTTCCCCCTCCTTCCTACCCTGCCTCTCTACATCCTACTCATGTTCTAGGGCCTGTCCCTCACTCAGGTCTCACCCATCTGCCAGGCCCTGCCCCCTTGTGGCTCATTATCCCTCTCCTTCAGA
Source organism: Marmota flaviventris (assembly GCF_047511675.1). Classification (NCBI taxonomy): domain Eukaryota; kingdom Metazoa; phylum Chordata; class Mammalia; order Rodentia; family Sciuridae; genus Marmota; species Marmota flaviventris. The sequence goes on along the minus strand of NC_092513.1, from coordinate 9,530 downwards.
CCCTGTTTCTCCTCCAGATTTTTCCCTTCTTCCTGTCCTGCCCCTCCTCCAGACCTCACCCTCCTCCTCTTTTTAATTTTTTTTAATTGCACGTGGACACAATGCCTTTATTTTGTTTATTTATTTTTATGTGGTGCTAATGTTTAAACCCAGTGCCTCACACATGCTAGGCAAGCCCTCTACCACGGAGCCATAACTCCAGCCCAATCCTCTTCCTCTTTAAGACCCTGCCTCTTCTCCAGACCCTACCTATCTTCCAGGCCCCCTCCTCCTCCTGACATTCCCTCCACCTCCTCCGGACTCTGTTCCTGCTAGTCTGGGATGAGCAGCTCCCTGGCTGCTGTGCTAATTGGCAGTATATTTGTAATGGTGCACAAATAACGTCCGTTGTGTAAACACTGACATCCTACATTGGATGAATTATCTTGACTGAATCAGAATGCGATATAACATAAAATAACTTTAGAAATGTCACCTTTCTCATTTTTAATTTTCTCTGTAGATCATGAACATTTGAAATAAAATCAGAATTTGTTAAAGGGCAGATGACAGTCAGCCTTGAGCCCTGATGATCCCAGGATCCCATCCAGTGGGGGAACTCTAAGTACCAGTCCAAGATTTTGTATGCTAATTGATTCATTTTCTTATTTCAGAGTTATTTTGTAATGTAATTCCCCATGGCCTCCAGGTCTCCAGTTCTATGCAGTAGGTGTTTCTAATTCAATTTTTGATTAATATTCTTTCAGTTTTCTATAGAAATTTTAAAATATTTTTTTTTAGTTGTCAGTGGATCTTTTTATTTTATTTATTTATTTTGTTTATTTATATGTGGTGCTGAGGATTGAACCCAGGACACATGCCAGGCAAATACTCTGCCTTTGCACCACATTCTAGCCCTTTATAGAATTTTTAATTCTGTGGACTTCTATTTTTTTTATAAGGAATATTTTAAAAATTACTTTTAGCTTACTTTGTTTTTGATTGAGAGAATTTGCTTGCTTGAGAGAATTGTATTGTTTGGAAATGCTCATAATCAAATGATTTTAATTAATTTCCACTTATTAAGGTATCTTTGGAGACTGGATGTGCAGCTCAGTAGCAGAGCATTTGCCTGGCATGTGGGAGGCCATAGAGTCCATCCCAGTACCACACACACAGAAGATGTCTTTGACAGGACTCAAGCATGAGAGGTATGCTTTAAAAAGATCATGTATTGGGGCTGGGGTTGTGGCTCAGTGGTAGAGCACTCACCTAGAACATGCGAGGACCTGGGTTCGATCCTCGGCACCACATAAAAATAAGTAAATAAAACAAAGGTATTGTGTCCAACTACAACTAAAAATAAAGATTTTTTTTTTAAAAAGGTCATGTATTTCCACATACATACATATACCACAGTGCGTCTTCCAAATTCATATGAAATTATTCTAAGAAAATTTCAAATCAATTTTAAAAGAGAAGAGGGATGATATTTTTAATGTCAACTATTGATATTTCATGATATTTAAAACCACTATAGATGAAATTTCCTGAGATGCAAATCATTACAAAATGTAAGAGACAAGTCAGTAGCTGCTTTTTTGCAATTCAGATACATTTACTAAAAATAAGCTTTTTTTTAAAAAAGATATTTTTCTTCTTTAAAATTTAGAAAGCATGTCCATATGTCCTATTAAAGTTCTACATTCATCAGAAAGTTCTCTTATTCCTTGCATACAAAGGGATGGGCCGTCTATTGAGCACGATACTTTATGTTGTTAGGAATTCTTGTGGGAGAACTCTTTGTTTTGCCTCTGTTCAAAATATCATTTAAAAATGTATCAGTTTGCTTTTGATTTCAGAAATTTGACTTTCTTTTGAAATTATGTATTTATTATTGTTTAGAGTTATTACATGTGGGAAATGCCATGATTACATTTTATCCTAATGTTATCCTAATGTTGTGTTAATAATTTCCTAAGCTAGATTATGTTCATTTTTCTTATCAACAGTCAATAAAGCCTTTTTGTTGTTTTGATGGTATGCTTAATGTGAACATGCTTTATGATGTGACACCACTGTTCATGGTGGTGTAGGTATGCAATACACTATAAAGAGAGTATTTTGATTCTGAGAGTCTCAAGTGTTTTAGGTCCAACATGTTTCCTTAAGAGGAATAATTATTCATTTTCTATTTGATTACACAAATTCTTTTTTTTTCCTTTTGTGTTTCTGGGGCTTCCTGCATGCTAGGAAATCTTTCTACCACTGATCTACATCCCCAGCCCCATAGATCCTTTAGTTATCATTAGCTTCATGATGAGCTAGTGACAATAAGATTACTTAGAATTTCAACTAGATTTAGACTCATGCAAGAGTTTGGGCATCCATAGCTCCCTGTGATTTCTAAAAGGTAGAGTTTCCCACAACACAGCAGCATCTAATATCACTCCTGGACTGATCTGACACCTCTGCTTCTCTTGGCTCACCACTTCCTGTAGAGGTCTAGGAGGAAATGGATGTTCTCTGACTATTTGTCCCAGTGACAAATATTTGATTATATTGCTGCTAAAATGTATGCATAGAAATAAAATAGAGACATTTTTTATAAAGTCACTCTTTCAGGAAAGTTAAATCATGAGTTGAAATAAAATCTCCAAAATGTCATTTTTTCCTCTGTAGTGATCACGTTTTAAGAAGGAAAACCTAGAACCTAGTGACAGCATAAAAATATAATAAGTTAACATATGTTATTACTTCAACATGAAATATGTAAAAGGGGCATATACTTTGAATTTTTTTAAAAAAAATTTTTAGTTGTAGTTGGACACAATGCCTTCATTTTCATTTATTTATTTTTATGTGGTGCTGAGGCTCAAACCTAGCACCTCACACATGCTAGGTGAGTTCTCTATCACTGAGCTACAACCCCAGCCCACATACTTTGAATTTTATATAATAACTGAATTTTGGTCCTTACTACTAATATCCACAGTATAGCATCTAAAAGTAATAAAATATGTGCCCTGTGGCCTATAAATGTCATATGATAGCCATACTATAGCATCTAAAACTAATATAATGGCTGCCCTATAGCCTTTGACTTTAGTATAATATCAATACTTTGTCCTCTGAAACTAACAGAATAGCTGTCCTGTAGCCTTTTAATACTAATTTTATCCATATGTAGCATCATTATAGTCTCCATGTAGCCTTTTATTCTAATATTATATTCATACTGTAGACTCTAAAATAAATAAAATAGCTTCCTTTTTGCCTTCAAGAGTAATATGATATGCTCTATGGTACCTAGAGAATATTATAATAGCTTCCCTGTGGTCTTTAATACTAATAATATCCATGCTATAGTACCTAAGACTAATAGGTGCCTGTTGTGTTTAATATTAAAGATCCATACTATACCTTCCAAAAACTAATATAATAGCTGCTCTGTGACCTGTAATATTAACATAATATCCATACTGTAGCATCTAAAACTGGCACAATAGCTGCCTTGTAGCCTTTAATATTGAGATAAAAACTGTGGCCTCTGAAATTAATGTAATAGCTTCAAGTGATGTTTTAATACTGATAGTGCACACATACTATAGCACCAAAAACTGATAATACAGCAGCCTTGTAGAATTTCATAGTAATATAATAATTATAACAGAATATAAAACTTTAATATTAATAAAATATCTATACTGTTGATCTAAATCTGATGAAATGGCTGCCTGTAATCTATAATAACCATACAATATCCATACCAAAGCTTCTAAAACTAGAATAATAGTGCCCTGTGGCCTTTAATGTTAATAGGTATTCATACTACAGTATTTAAAGCTAATACAATAGCTGAATTGTGGTCTTCCATATCAATGCAATGTCAATATTATAGCATATTGAACTAATTTAGTAGCTTCCCTATGACATTTATATGCCAATATAATATCTAACCTGTTCACTTTAATACTAACATATTTGTACTGTAGCCTCTGAAACTGATATAATAGCTAATTTATATCTAAAACTAATATAGTAGCTGCCCTGTAACTTTAAACCTATTACAATTTTTATAGTATAGCATCAAAATTAATATAATAGCTTCCCAGTGGCTTTTATATTAATATGATATCTGTGCTACAGTATATCCAATACTAATAAAATAGTGGCACTGTGGCTTTAAATACCAATATGATATCCATGCTACTGCAACTCAAACTAACATAATAGATGATTTGTGTCTTTTAATCTTACTATAATATCCATGTAATAGCATATATTGTATAATAGATGATTTCTGGCTTTAAATATTAATATTATATCCATAATATAGCATCTTAAATTAATATTACATATGTCCTGTGTCCTTAGGACAAATATTATATCCATACTGTTGGATTTAAAACTAGTATAATACATACCTTGTGGACTTTAATACTAATATGATATCCATACCGTAGCTCCTCAACTTAATATAGTAGCTGCCTGGGCCCTTTAATATGATATGTAATATGATAAACATATTGTGCTCTTTAAAACTAAAGTAATAACTGCTCTGTGGCCTTTAGTGCTAATATAATATACCATGAAAAACTAATGTAATAACTTCCTTGTGTCCTTTAATATTGATAGTATAGCATTCAAAACTAATATGATAGCTGCCCTCTAGACTTTAATATCATAATATTCATACTTTGACCTCTAAATTTAATACAATAGCTGTCTTGTGGCCTTTATTACTGTTTTTTTATTCATACTATAGCATGGAAAACTGATTAAATAACTGTTCTGTGGCCTTTAATATTAATATGATTTCCATATTATAGAAAAAATTATATCGGAGGTCTTTATTACTAATAAATGCAAACTATAATATCTAAAACAAGTAAGTAGCTGTGCAATAGAATTTAATACTAAGTGACATCCATGCTAAAGCATATTAAACTAATAGCTCCCCTGTAGCTTTTGATACTAATATTATAGCCTCCAAAACTGATGTAATAGATGTCCTGTGGCCTTTAATATTAATGTTACATCATTCCTATAACCTGTGAAGCCAATTTAATAAGTTTCTTATGAAATTTAATATTCATTTAATATACATATTATAAATATAAAACTGATAAATACGTGCTTCATATAAAACTGGTAAATAGGTCCTATAGTATTAATATGATATTGTATCACCTTAAACTAATATAATATCAGCTTTGTGGCCATTAAACTAATATGACATTTATAGGATAGTGTTAAAATCAATATATTGCCATGTTGACTTTAATGCTAACATGATATCCATACTTGAGTATCTAATAGTACATAATTATTGACCTGAAGTGTTTAATTTTAATATGATATTCATATTGGAACATCTGAAACTGATGCAATAGTTGTCCTGTGGCCTTTGATATTTATATGATATCCATCCTATAGTATCCAAAGCTAATAAAATATATTAGCTACCCTGTGGCCTTTAATATTAATATAATATCCATACTGCAGCATTTAAAATAATAGATGCACTGTGGCCTTAATACCAAATAATTGGTTTGGATATGCTCATGTGTGAGACAATTTAAGGAAGTTTAAAGGTGAAATGATGGGTTATGAGAGCCTTAACCCAAATTAGTAATCCTCTGAAGGAATTAACTGAGTGGTAACTGCAGGCTGATAGTGTGTAGCTGGAGGAGGTGGGTCATTGAGGCTGCGCCTTTGGGGTACATATTTGATGAGCTGAGCTTAGGTTCTCTGCTTCCTGATCACCACTTTCCTTCACCACATTCTTCTGCCCCACCTTAAGCCCCAAGGAATAGAGTTGGCCATCTATTGGCTGAGATCTCTGAAACTGTGAGCCCCTAAATGAACTTTTCCTCCTTTAAAATTGTTCTTGTCAGGTCCTTTGGTCAAAGCAGTGAAAAAGATGACTGAAATAATAACATACATGTCATAGATCTAAAACAAATACAATAGTTGCCCTGATGCCTTTAATACTAATATGAAATTAAGAGTGTAACATCTAAAACTGATATATAATAGTTTCCCTGTGACATTTAATGTTAATATAATATTCATGCCATAACATCCAAAACTAACATTATAGCCTCCCTATAGCCTTTTATACTAAAGTAATATCCATATTATAACATTTCAATCTAATATAATATCTTCCCTGTGGCCCTTAAAGCTAATGTAATACATAATATTGCATCTAAAATTGATATAATAGCTGCTCTGTATCCTTTAATATCAATAGACATCCTTATTATAGCATCTTAACTTGATATAATAGTTGCTCTTTGGTCTTAATATTTATATGATACCCATAGTAGCATCTAAAACTGATAAAATATTAGCCCTGTGGCTCTTATAGGTAATATGATACCCAACTATAACTCCTAAAACTAATCTAATAGCTAGACTGTGGCATTTAACATTAGTAATTTATCCGTATTATGCACTCTAAAACTAATAAAATAGCCTTCTTGTCATTTTAAGTGAAATATCCATATGATAGCAATAAACCTTATAATATAGCATATCCATATGATAGCATATAAAGTTAACATAATAGCTGACCTCTGGCATTTAATAGTAATCTGTTGGGCTGGGGATGTGGCTCAAGTGGTAATGCACTAACCTGGCATGCACAGGGCACTGGGCTCGATCCTCAGCACCACATATTATTTTATAAAGATGTTGTGTCCACTGAAAACTGAAAAATAAATATTAAAAATTCTCTCTCTTCTCTCTCTCTCTCTCTCTCTCTCTCCCTCTCCCTCTCTCCCTCCCTCCCTCCCTCCTCTCTCCTCTCTCCTCTCTCTCCTCTCTTTCTCTCTCTCTTTAAAAAAATAGTAATCTGTTATCCAAAGTATAGTACCTAAACTAATATAATTCCTTATACTAATAAGATAATCATCACATAGCATATAAAACTAATATAATAACTGAACTTTGGAGCTTTAATATTAATGTAATATGTATACTACAACATCTCAAAGTACTGAAAGAGCATCCTTGTGCATCCTGTGCATTTGCCATTAATATTTTATCCATACTGTGGCCTGTTAATGGAATATTATAGCTCTTTGTGGCTGTTCATATTAATATCCATTCAATAGCATGTAATGCTAATATAATAGATGCCCTATGGCCTTTAATACTAATTCAGTATCAATACTGTGACCCCTAATACTAAAATAATAATTCTCCTGTGGCCTTTTAATATTACATAAAGTTCATTTATAGCAATTATATGAATATAATTCATGCCCTATGGCGTTTAGTACTAATATGATATCCATATCATAGCATCTATTAATGATCTAAAAGCAGTCCTCTTACCTTTGTACTGTTATGATATTCATATTATAGCATCTAAACTAATATAATTGTTCTCTTATGACCTTTAATTCCTATATATTTACCATAGCATCTAAATATAGTATAACATCTTTGTAGCTTTTAATACTAATGTAATGTTCTTACAATTACATCTAAAAGTGATATAATAGCTACCATGTGGTCTTTAATACTGATATTATATTCATGTTAGATCATTAAAAACTGATAGAGTAGCTTCCCTGTGGCTTTATTAGTAATATGACATTCTTATTACAGCATGTAAAATTGATATGATAGCTGCCTTTAATATTTATATGATATCCATTATATAGTGTCCAAAGCTGATATAATATCTGCAATGTGCATTTCATAGGTAATATGACATCCTTACTAAAGCATTTAAAAACATCATAAGCCAGGCTCAGTGGCACATGCCTGTAATCCCAGTGGTTTTGGGAGGCTGAGACAGGAGAATTGTGAGTTCAAACCAGCCTCAGCCACTGTGAGGCATTAAGCAACTCAGTGAGACCCTGTCTCTAAACAAACTACAAAATAGGGCTGATGATGTTGCTCAGTGGTCAAGTGCCCCTGAGTTCAATCCCTGATAAATAAATAAATAAATAAGTAAGTAAATAAATAAAATATAATAGCTGCATAATGGTATTTAATACTATTATTATATATATATATATATTATAGTATTGAAAATGAATATTATAGCTTCTCTGTGGCCTTTTGTATTAATGTAATCATAGAATTGCATTGAAAATGGATATAATAGCAGCCCTGTGGCTTTTAATTCTATTGTGATATACATGTGGCATCTAAAACTGATATAAGAGCTGTCTTATTGCCTTTAATACTCATATAATATCCGTATTGTAGCATCTGAAAATAATTTAAAAAACTACACAGTGGTGTTTTATGCTAATATGATATCCCTAGTGTAGAATCCTTACTAAAACAATAGGTGCCTTATAGCCTCTAATACTATTATTATATTCATAGTGTGCCTTCTGAAATTGATTTAATAGCTGCACTGTCACTTTTAATATTTCTATGATATTCATACTATTGATCTAAAAGTAATATCTATTCTGTGGTCTTTGATGCTAATATGATATCATACTATAGCATTCAAAACTAATATACTGGCAGTCCATTGTTGATTAAAATTAATATATTATTCACATTATATAATCTAAAGCTAAAGCAATTGCTGCCCTGTGGTCTTTAATACTATTATAATACCCATACTATAGCATCTAAAGCTAATATAATAGCTATACTGTGGCCTTTAATATTACTGTGATATCCTAGTATAGCATCTAAAACTAAATACAACTACCTTTTTGCCTTTAATTGATATAACATTAATATTGTAGCATCTGTGTTTTTTTAATTAATGTAATATTCATATTTAACATAAAAAATTAATAGCTTCCCTGAGGCCTTTAATACTAATATATGTACTATAGCTTCTAAAAATAATAAAAGTAATCAAATATGTGTTCTAGTGCCCTTTATATTAATATGATGTTGATATTATACCATGTAAGCATGACATAATAGCTTCCCTATGTTCTTTAATAATAATGTGATATTCAGGGGCTGGGGTTGTAGCTCAGTAGTAGACTGTTTGCCTAGCATGTGTGAGGTGCTGGATTCATTCCTCAACACCACATATAAATAAATAAATAAATAAATAAATAAATAAAGTGCATCAAAACCTAAAAATATTAAAAATAATAATAATGTGATATCCATACTATAGCATATAAAACAAATGTAATAGCTGTCTTGTCCTTAATATACTGTCTATATTATAGATTCTAAAACTAATATGATAGGTGCCCTGTGGTCTTTAATATAAATGAACTATTCATACTATACCATATTAATATATATAATATATGTCCTATGGCCTTTAATACTAATGTGATAACCATATTTTGCATCTATTACAAATATAGTAGCTGCCACATGGCCTTTAATAGTAATATGATATCTGTAGGAGCTGGATTTATACCTCAGTGGTAGAGCATTTGCCTTGCACATGTGAGGCACTGGGTTTGATTCTCAGCACCATATAAGATAATAAAATAAAATAAAGATATTTTGTCCATCTTAAAAAAAAGAACACCTTTTAATTTGTTCAGAGTCAAATTAAATGTGTGAGTCAAACTGGAGCTTAGGAAGGTGTG